>NC_064872.1:29988186-30299239 GCF_943734695.1 Anopheles maculipalpis
TGAAGCCAAACAGACAACACCTCTCCAGTGTCCGTTCTTTATGCGGCATCAAAAATCTCACTTCAGTGATCGATACTATCCTAACGAAAACACAACCCTTGAAGGATTTCAACCAGGAGCTATCCTCTCGAAGATACAGCATACTAATCCGGCATACTATGAATATCATCTTCGACGTACAGATTGGACGATGGATGATTCGGAATCGATAAGTATACAGATAGATGTCTCCATCGGAGCTGGAGATAGCCAAAAACTAGCCTTTCTCTACAAAAACTCTCTTTGGTGGAAGCTTTGCCAGTTCTGGGGCAGCTATTTCCCTCTCCTATTCGTCTCACTGTGGTTAACGGAAAAGATCAAGCAATACCTCTTTGAAAACTTCTATCTGCGTGCGGTTGAAGTAAAACCTTGGAAAGATAAATACAATTAATTTAGATGAACTTCCCTTAACACAGCTCAATTGTATTTCATTCGACAGTTTTCATAGGAAAGGTTGTGGCACGGTACCGGCTTGCGATCTCATCACATCCTGCTGCAGTCTATTGTCCTCCAGTATAATCGGACTGTGCGGGTTGTAATCCAACTGCACAAACAGATAACGATACTCGTACCCTCCGGAGTCCGTTTTACGTTTCTCCAGATGCACGGTACCTCTGTTACGGAATCCTTGTACGTGAAACTGCATGCGAATGTATTCCACACCATCCTTGATGTATTTAGTGTGAGCAACGCGTGTCCGGCGACCACGTCGGCTTTCCTCCCCGTAGCCTTTGATCGGTGCTCCGAGTGCGTCCTTTACCCTCGGTTCTTCCTTTACCCGCTCGAGGGCTTCCGAGTAGATGTTGTTGGGACTGTCCGATGAAAACAGTTCCCAAAACACGACGTAAAACAGAATGCCGGTAACGCCAACGCCCAGCAGGATGACACCCATGTAGCTGGCGGTTTTCGTGTTTTCCTTCACGCGTTCACCGATGGGTCGTACGTCGGTCGATACGTCTGTTCGGTCGCTGCCTGCCGACAGGGATTTGGAGGGAGATGACTGTTTCGATGCATTGTTGGTGGAGTAATGATGGATCAGGGTTGGAAGTGATGCTGAGCATCGGAACAGAGCGTGCGAAAGGAAGCGTTGCTTGACTAGAAGTGGACGAAGTGCCAGAAGCGACATTCTGAAATTAAAAGCAGTTTTACAGAACGATTTCGTTTTAGAATAATTATGTAAACATTGCAGGAATTAGCAGGTTTTTGATAAGCACATGGATCTGGCAAAAGAGGACAAACTACCTGTCGGTTTGTGGTGTTAATTCACTTTTCTAAAGTGTAAATTAAGCTGACCAAAAATGCTCAACAAAAAAGGGAAGGAAAATCCCCGTAAGTTTGTAATAAATGTAACTACCGACAAAAAAATTGACCGGCAGAAGTTTTTCTCCAGCCTTTGTTTACGATTATTCAGCTGTCAACAAAGACAAGTTCCCAAGAGGCAAACAGTTGGCAACGGGTGTCAAAAACGTCATTGAATTATTGCAGTTTGTTTGATTGTGGTAGGAAATTGATGATTTTCATTATTTGGCGGAGGGTGAGGCGAAATAATATGCATATAATCTCGTTTTACCGAAGATTTACCTTCATTTTCAATACATTGTTCATACGCGCACTTTGAACAAAACTTTATTGTAACTATGGGCATGTACAAAGTCTAAATTAATTAATTTAAATTAATGAGTAAACACAAATTTTATTCATACGAACACTATTACAGAAGCAAATTATATCATTTCAATTTGAATGAACTCAGACACTTCTTATTATCAATTGTTTTTAATATATCTTTTATTTATATTTGCTATTTCTCCCTGTTGTTAGTACTAAGGGATACCTGCAACGAAATGCTGGTCAAAATTTAAACCCCACTTGACAGCTGCGTTTTGATGCCGATAAATCATCGCTTGCGCCCGTTGTTTGTTGTCATAGTGCGGCAGTACGAAGAAGAAGTGCATGCAAAGATACATCAAGCTAAATCGTACACGGGTCGGTCGGGTTGTGTTTCGTCCGCTCTGCAAAGCCAAGCAAAAGGAGACGAGGTCTAGTCGCGCGTATTGGCCCACAGTTCAGCATTCGTTATCAGCAAGCTCTTTGTCCCGGTCTACGCATTCGATCTGGTTCAGTGTCGTGGTTTGAATTTCACAAGGGTTGTTTCGCCAGAATGTTTCGTGCTGCGATCTTCAATGCATCGAGACACGGCTGAACGAAAAACTTGAACATTTGGCGAGTGCTTTGCTGCAGTGCGTGGTGTAATTGTTACGAATATTTCTTAAACTTCCTTTCCCCCGAAACATGAGGGCAATTGTGGTAGAGTAACACGGTGAAGGAAGCAATAAAGTTTAAGGTGAAAACACGGCTCGGAAAAGCCGTCATCGCCAATCCAGGTCGTGTGTATGTGTCGTGTCGGGTATGCTAAAAATACCGAAATTTTGTGAGTGATTTTTATTTTACCTTTTTTTTGGTGTGTTGTGTTTTTGTTCGCGTTCCACCGTAGTGAACGTGATTTTCGCTCCGTGAAAGTCACCGTCGTCGACTGCATCATTCCGGGCGATAGAGTCGCTTTTCCTTCCAATCTGAGCCCGGCGCATGAAACAAACCGTACCCACCCTACCGTCTAACACTTGCGAATTGTAGGGCAAAACGAGGCCAAAGAAAGTCAGCATTCGTCAGCAAGGGGGAGGGAAAAAGAGCCAACGAGCGAGAGGAGAGAGCGTTCCGAGGGAGGGTTTTCACTTGCGGAAAAGATCTGCGAAACAAAGTCGGCACAACACTTGCGGGAAGTGAGTGATTGGACACGCCGGCTTCGATGGTTGGAAAACTGTTTGATATCGCGCGCGTAAAGGGTTTCAGAGTCTAGCCGAGGGGTCTCAGAGAGGTCTTGGGACGAAAGGGTGAACCCAGACGACGTAGAATTAATCACGCGTGTTTACACTTTTCACACAACGCTCGCTTGTGTTATCAGTGTTGCAGAGTAGAATCGTATTGTAAGTTGTGACGCCAACCAAACCCCGGAACAGTGTGTCGTTAAGTTCTCAACCGAAGAAGAGGCCCCAAGCGCGACTTCATTGCTGGGACACACAGCTTCTGCCACACAAAAAAAAAAAGGGAAGAGATAGTGTGTCGTCAAGCAAGCGTGTCAAGGCGGGCTCGGATTATCATACCACTATCGCTCCAAGGCAATAGAAGACGGACAGACAAGAGCCGCGTCCGTCATAGAGACGAACAAAGTAGTCGCCGATTTGGTGATTTTGTTGAACAAAAACTATTGGGAAATAAATCCGAAGTCTCCAAGATCAAACAGACAGAGCACAACATAAAAGCGCAACAACGGGCTGCTGGCCGCCTGACATATCTCTTTGTTGGTCGAAGAAGGAGACAAAGCATTTAACACACCATCCTTCCAAACGCAGCGGAAACCGAACAGATGATGCAAATGTCCGGAGTCGTCCACAAAACATTTGCCACGAATGTGCAATTCCTTCACCACAAGCGTACCACATTCGGCTGCTCGATGGAACACCCGAAGCGGATGGTAACCGGAACCGATGTGCGATGCTAGAATAACCACCCATCATCACCTTCTTTAGCATCGTGAAACAACCTTCTCCTCCAGCATATCGGAACAAAACACAACGGAAAGATAGTGTTTAAGACAGCACAGACACAAAACACCAGCATCCGGGTGGCCGGGTGGGAGGTCGACACGCGAAAAAACGAACAACAGGCAGCCTCGCGATGGATTGGATTATCAACGATGAGCTGGGGCTGACGGTGGGCCATCTGGTAGGATGGACGTCCGCATCGTTTATGGTGGTCGGTGGAGTACTGCCGTACATACCCCAGTACCGGCAGATAAAGCAGACGCAGGATCCGGAAGGGTTCTCGCTACACGTTTGCCTTGCACTGCTGGTGGCCAACACACTGCGAATACTGTTCTGGTAAGTAGTCGTTTCACTTTTAACGAGGTGGGTGTGTTTCTTTAATCTTTAACTTTTGGTAGCTGCACAGCTTTATGTATCACTCGCGAGCCCTTGGAAAGGAAGAAAAGCGAGGGATAAGGATTGGAAAGGACACCTGTGACGTAGAGGAAAACATGCCGCTCGTTTAGGAAACGGCCAACTGTTTTATAATCCTTCTTTAGAGTTTTTGGTCCTGCTCGAAATCGATCGGACTAATCCGCTTCTCGTCGCTTGCGGGAACGGAATAATAATATTTCTTTAACCTTTTGCAAGGACAAGGAATTTGTGTAGCTCGCTATCGGAATGTCTGACCTTTTCCGTGGCGTGTGGCTATGAGACTGTTCCTATCGCAGAACAAGCTCTGCTCGTTTTTTTCTTCGGTGTATTAAAATTAGACAGGTAGAATTCCGCTTTCCCTGGAAAGTATCCGGATGTCCGGTAAAAAGGAGCCACACGATGCGGTTAGCAATTCGGTTAGGGTTTGAATGAAGAAACATCGAAAAACATATAGCATCAGATAACACAATAGCAGCGCCCAACCCAACCGAAATGGTCGAAACAAAACGGTCTACGTCTATCTCGGCCATACATTCTGAGGCTCTCCAGTCCCGGCGCTTGACCGCTGTTATCAATGGTATTTCAGGGTTTTTGGGTTGGTCCTCGTAATAGAGAGGCCCCCCGATAGGATGTTTAAATGCTATATTGTGGTTATTGTGTTGCCTGGGGTTGGCTGGATCGATTGTTTATCGCTTGACTAAATAAGTAGAGTGAAATCGAACATAATGCTTACCGAAACCTTAATGATCCCCGTTGAGTATGACGCTGATGGTGAAAATAGCATGTGGAATATACATATATTTATGGTTATTTTATTTTGCTACCTGAATCATAGTAGTTTCCGGAGTATCAATCGGGAGGTTATGCTGATTCACAATATGAATAATCTTCCCTTTATATTAAACAAACAATGTCCGCCTGTTTGGAAGGTGCTTGTTCAAAAAACATTTAATAATTGAATAAATTTTTATTTTTTCTGCTCATAAACAACCTGCTAAATGGATTTTACCTGTTAATTTGAAAAAAAGTGCCGATTTAATATATTTTCCTACGCACCAATGAATCAACTGATTGATCATCAAATATGCTTACTCATGCTTTATCGCATTCCGTACTCCGAAACCGAGAGAGATAGGCACTCGATTGCGAAAGTCCACACCACGCCTCGATAATAGCGGACGATAAGTTGAAAATGACGCGATAAGACAGCCGACCACAAAAACTAGCCCAACTAACCGTGCACCCCGACCGCGAATCCGTACCGGTTGGGAAAATACAAAGAAAAACACAATTCCTTCCGCAATCTCTCACCCCTTTGGCATGTGGGTGGCGTTGGAACGCAAGCGAAAGAAAATTTTCATTAGATGTACAACCCCCCCCCCCCCCCCCACATCCCCCACGTACCAAGCCATAATCGGTGGTAGTAGAGTGGCAAGATGATCGAACGGTGCGGCAATACGCATTATAGCACCGCGATCATAAAGGGTGCGGTGTCTCGCGGAGGCGTTAAAACAAATGGAAACAAACGCAATAAGCACAATTGCGCGCACATCAACATCCAAACATGGATGCTAATGTAAGTGCGGATGCGAATCGGCACAACATGCAAATAATAGTGGAGAAGCAGGCCTGCAACGTGCAAAACGTGGCGTTTACATTTGCATACCGGTTGCTCTGCCGGTGCTGAACCCGTGCTAAGTTCACCGCCGACCGGAACCGGGGGGATGAAATCGATTGTTTGGTAGTGGTGTGTCGGCCGATAACCTGACCTGCTCTCGAATGGGAGAGTTTGGATGTGTGGAGGTACATCCGGAAAAAACGATGGAGTTATTTTGAACGAAAGATCGTATGACAACGTATCTAAAAATACATTTTGTCAAAATAGGCTGCTATTATTATTGTTTCACTTGACTCATTCTACCCTCATTTGTAGTCTATTATAGTAACATTACAGACATTAATATTGATCACTGATATGTTGATATGAATATTCAAAGTTGTGCTGGGCGTAAGCGCTTAATTATAAAAAATTGCATTGATATACAGTAATTCTTGAAATTATTATTGAAGACTGTCCCAAAAACATGATTGCAACCGTAAAGAGACCGTTGTTCAGTTTTTTTATTGAATTTATAAAGCTAAGTCAACAAAAATGATTCTCCAAAACGAATTTCATATCCCTGAAAATACAAATTATGTTTAAGATTCTTTAAATAGAGTCTTGCTTAGCTTATCGGGTCTTGGCGTTATTGGTCTACTGCATTGGATCATTGTCGATATAGCTAATGTTCTAATGACGTCAGTTGTAATGACGTCAAATGCCAATAAATATGTCGGATTTTCTCGGGGACGCATCTACGCCATATCTTCGGAGACTGACGAGTCTTATAAACTGCACAATTATGAGATCATTGTAGAGATCTTAGAGATCTCGTATCACGAGTGACTTCTCGAATGTCCTTGCAATTATTCTCACATTAAAAATCCGTCTGGGCATTTTCCAGATTAACTCCAGGGAAGTTCCTCTGAGTTAGTTTAGGATTTAATCACTTGTCGATAGAGTCACTGTTGCTCGTTCTACTGCATACAGAACTCATGAGATTAGCGACTTTTCGAATTTCGTTCCAAATATTCTTAGGTCAAAAATCCATCTGGGTTTTTCAAGACTAACTCCAATGAAGTTCCTCTGATGTAATTTAGGATTTAATCACTTGTGGACAGTGACTATGTTTCTGGGGCGTATGTAGAAACTGAGCCTACGCATCTTCTATACAGCTTCAGCTTCATCCTACGCGACGAATTTACAAAAGATTCCTCAGACTTTAGTATGTCCGGTTGTTAGATTTTCGAATAAAAAAGTCTTTTTATTTAGTAGTGTTATCCACTTGCAATACTTTAAAATTCCTTCCATTAGAAGCAATGCAGCAAAAACTTAATAGCATTTATAATTTCCTCTCCTGTTCGATTGCTCTATTGACGTGTATTTAATATGCTCCTAATTGCACTGACAAACCAACTGACGTTGATGATAACCGGTAATGAATTGCATGAAATGTACGCCCATCCATGCGTCGATGTACTTATATTTCGCTTGGTATAGTTTCCCACCAGCCCGGCCCGGCAACAGCTGATTCGAAAATTTCGACTGCAATCTGCTACTGCCAGGCGGACGAACTGTGTGAGCAATCGATAATACACACACACACGCACACCCCATCTCGCCGTAGCGTTTGCCGGATTTGGTTTGATTTTTGATCGGTTTCCTCTGTCGGCTGCTGGTGGCCTCGAATAGCAATGAGGTGAAGCAAGGATGACGGATAATACTGTGGCTGAAGCGAGATGCAATATTGCCGGAGATGGGTAACGTTGGACGTGGACGGGGAACGTGACAAAATGTTCAACTCCCAGACCATTGCCAGACCATTTTCGCTTATACTTATCCACGCCAAAGCATAGCGAATTAGGCATGTTTAATATTTTTCCTCTGTTTTTTTCTGTATGTGTGTGTGGCTGTTCAATGTATGTAGTCAGCTTCATCGGTAGTTGAAAAAAGCTCCACGGCACACAACGGTCGGAAATTGAAGGCGGAAAGGTAAGTGCATAGCACGTGCTAATGCGTGAATTGCTAATGCTCGATGGGCCACCGCCATTACGAGACTATATTTTGTGCTTCCGTTGTGCTTTACGCGCTCTATCTTCTTCGAAGGACCAGCATGTGCTGCTCGTGCAAAAATCTTCCCTTTTTTTTCACTGTTTACTATGGGTTTCGTTCTATTTTCTACAAGTCACTACGGGCTTGGGCTTTCTTTAATATGTATTGATTTATTTCTTACCTTTACCTCTTGGCCACCAAGTGACCTTCCGCCCCGTACAAGTTACCTGAAAGTTTGCAAAGTTCTGTGGCGAGCATTCGCCACAGGAGGACGTGCCTTTTGCACGAGCAACATCGATAAACTATCTCTTTTTCCGGTCGGGCAGGTCGGGAACGTGGTGTTTTTCGTCGGTTAGAAAAAAAGGTGTGTTACAATAGAAGAGGAAGAATTTAGGCCCAACGTGAAAATGCGTTTGTAGAAAAAGGACAAACCGTGCACTTACTTTACGCTAATGGTATTAGAGGCTTGGCTTTGCTAAGGAAAGTCACGGAATAGACACGAGCATACATTTTGAAAGTGAAGTAGATAAGCGTTGTAGCCCGGTCTATGGTCACTGTATTGGCAGTTGATTGTTTGGTAAACATTATGTTATTTGATTTCCGTGCTATCGCTTTATTTTATCAAAACCTATTCTCTATTAGCATCTAATGAAGGGTTAAAAGAAGCTGCTAATGAAACGTCACAGGTGTCAATTGTGGTGGAAGTGGAAGGTGTTAAGTTCATCTTTTCTGAAAGCCTGATGTAATCGGGAGATGTCTGTGCGTTAAGTGGGAAGATCTATAGGTATATGTAATTTTTCATTCACTTATGCGAATGCGCATTTCCCGTGCTGTTAAAGCAGTAAGGTACGCGTGGATGAAGAATGTTTACCCATTGGTTTGTAATTGTAGTCATTGTTAGGGAAAAACGAACTTAAAAACTTTAACAGTCTGTAGACAGAATGTATTTCTTCTTTTCTCCTCTTGGAATTGAAATACCAATAGTCCTTCTTTTTGTCATCCTGGACTTGATTGTCCATGCCTGAATAATCAGCCCTGCGATCCACCATTCTGTTGTTAGGAGATATATTTCTACACAAAACTCTTAATCCCCAATGAGACGATAGTTGTTGTGGGTTATACTGAACTTTCTATTTATTCAGTAACACTTACTTACTTACTTATCAGGCGCTACAAACGCTTTGCGGTCTTGGCCTGCCGCAACAGAATCCGGACGGCCTAAAAGGGAGTTGGGTCGTCCAGTGCCATGCGTATAACATGGCCAACCCCTCGGAGCCTGGCGAGCCTAATTCGCTGCACGGCGGTGATTGTCCTTCCACACATACGGGGCCAACGATCCTTCTGAGCATCTTCCTCTCGAACGCGGCTAAGAGGGCTTCGTCTGTTTTGGACAGGCTGGACAGGCATGTCTCAGAGGCGTATGTCGCAGTATTGGGACTATAAAGGTTCGATACTGTCCCAGCTTTAACCGTCGCGACAGGTTTTTTGAGGTGAGATGTTTCCTCATGCTGTAGAAAGACCCTGCTCGATCCTTTGGTAGGCCTCTGCCTCCTGGGAGAGCCGCAGACCAATGATGTCTATCAGCGTATGCCAGGATCTGGGTTGACTTATAGAAGATGGTTCCTGAAGTCTTCACCTCCGAATCACGGATGGCCCTCTCCAGCGTCAAGTTGAATAGGAGGCAGGCGAGCCCTTCTACCTGACGCTGGCTTTTGATGGTAGCAAAGGACCCTGAGAATTTTCCATCCACATTCACCTGGCATGTAACGTAGGTTATGGTCATTCTAACAAGCCTGATCAGTTTGGCCGAGATTCCAAAAGAGCTCATGGCCTCGTAGAATTTTACCCTGGCTATGCTATCATATGCGGCCTTGAAATCTATGAAGAGATGGTACATGTTCAACTGCTGTTCAGCCATCTTTTCCAAGATTTGCCACATGGTGAAGATCTGGTCAGTGGTAGTCAGTGGTATTTTCCGTTTCGGAATCCTTTTTGATAGTTTCCAACTATCTGTTAGACGAATGGGACAAGCTTATCCTAAAGGATTAGGTAGAATATTTTGTAGGCGGTATTCAACACCCTAATACCCCTGTAGTTGTTTCAGTCCAACATATCTTCCTTCTTGTTCATAATCAATTGTAAATAAATAAAAATAAAATATCTTCCTTCTTGTATATGGGTTACATGATGCCGTAACACTGGCTCAGTAACACTGACTGAATCAATTGATAAGCAATAGTTTATTTAGCTTCCCTTAGCAATAAGACCGATGACTTGAAACATCTGTGCTAAGAAAAAAGAAACCCAAGAATAACGCTTTTTTAATTGAGTGGGACTGAACTCATGGTAAGAACAACCTCTGCCACTCTACTCAAACCAGTTTTCGTGATCTCATCAACCGACTGCCTCCTGACTATGATTGTCCAAGCGGCAGAATTCATGGCCACAGTCTTGAATCACAGATTGTGATGAACTCTTCGAACCAGCCGGCATCCAGTGTCCAAAGAGAATCCACTTCCAAACAGTCTCCTTATTAAGTCGTGGTTTTTGTTTATTTATAAGTTGTTGTCATCGTCGTTGTCATAATGAACGGCTTCCATAGACGCAACGATAAATTCACTGGAGTATCATCCGGTACGATGCAATAATGCGATGAGATTTCTTTGAAAAATTAATATCAAATACATTATTTTTTAGGAGAGTTGTTCTATTTAGTGAATTTCTAAAGTATAAAAGCCAATGAAAATCCAACCCTTTTTGAAATGAACCCATTAGGGTGCAATACATTTGTGCCAAATAAGTCTTCAGGACCAGGAAGATCAATTTGTCGCTAAAAGCAATTTCTAAGTTGCGTAAAGTATTTATCATCACTGTTTTGCGGCATTGTTTCGGAGCAGAAATTGTGGACGGCCTTACAAAAGCTTCCTTGAGTTTTCTTTTGCCACCCCCAAAATACTCACCACCGACTCCCGACTGACACAAAGTTCATTAGTGATTTACATAGTTTCGCTCGGAATTGAATTTAGCCGCAGAGAGCAACCGGTCGAAGGTAAATTTAATTTCAGTTTCACCACACAACGTGACACACGCCAAGGGAGAGGCTGCAAATTGGAGTAACTACATTCAAAAGCAGCTGGCCACGATCAGGGCTCCTTTTTTTTTTGCTACGACTGCATCGATACTACAACCCCCACATGCAGTATTCGTGCCCGGTGCCAAAGCAATTTGTCGTTTAGATGATTTGTATTTGCGGAAAAAAACGGTGGGGTTGGGAGCAGTTAAAAATTGTACGACTAGGGCAGACGCCCACAAACAGTTTATTGGAGCGTGCTACAGTTTAACGTTACTGGTCCGAGGATGTCCGAGGATGACAGGTCTAGTGGTAGCAGGCGAGAGTAACATGATGATGCACGAGCAGTAGCAGCATGATGGATAAAGTGACTAGTTGGATTGCAACTGAAGAGATGAACCAATTAGAAGCTGGTTCGACTAAGTTGGTTCCGAGTAACAGGGGTGGTGTGTACATCACGCAATAGAAACAGTTACTCCGTACACGTCGGGTGCCAATTTACAGGTGATGTAAGTTGACATTTGCCAAAAATGTAGATTACAACACTTTTTTCCAAAAGTTTCATGCATCCACAACATCCGTTGGCAGAATTGTGTTTGTTAGTGTGGCTTGATGAGTTAATTCCAGCAAAAAAATATTGCAACACAAGTGTAAACTGTTTCCGCATTCGCAACAGCATAGCTTTCAAATTAGTGCGCAATGCTATTGTTTGCTGTAGCATCATCATCATGATGGTGATTTACGCCACGACAACGACCCCTTGCGATTGGAGCTGATAAAATGCCATCTTCCCATGTCCTGTACTTAGCGCTGCACGCTCATAAATCGTTCAAAAACAGTCAGTTACTTATCAGAGATTCTCTTAAGTCAAACTGTACTCGCTACCCGGCTGTAGGCGCAGCTGTCTCACTCGAAAAGTAAGACACCTACAAGCATAAATACCGGCCACCTCGTACGTAACTGAGCACATAAAGCGTAGACGCCTTCCGTCGCTACTTTATTATTCATTCCTTTGGCTGTGTATATCTCGCTCATCTTGCTCTGCTTCATACATTCTCGGCAGAGTCTGTCATACTGACGGTGGGACAACCGAGTCCCACAAGGCAAACTCCACCCGAAACCGTTTAACAATGATTAACTCAGTTTGTTCAGTGTGGTGGGTTAAATTTTATTGCTCGTTGATATGATAGGCGCGAATAATGTTGTTAATAAACAACCGAAAAACTCCGGCTGCATGTATCGGAGACGCTTTGAAGTTTAGCGAATTTCTAATTTGATTGCGAAATTCAATTGTCTGTGAATTGAGTGATGCATGCTGATTCACCGATTTCATTCGGTGATTCATTCGTTCGGTTCATTCATAAATTAATTAACCTATTATGGTCAACGATATTTGTCTCGCAGAATCAAGCTTCAATTCGATGGAATCCGGTTACGTCTATTTGGCAACGTTGCTATTGGTGAAATTGCTTAATTTTGTGTGTCTTAATCGGGGGTTTAGCGTTTAAAGCGTTTTAACGTTTTTTAATCGGGACGGTTCGGTGGTGTAGGCGGCAGCGGTGCCAGTCTGGAAACGGCAGAACCGAGGTTCAAATCCCATCCGGGGACCGTCCCCCGAAGTGAGAACTGACTAACCAACTACGTGGTATCGGCAGTCTAGAAAGCCATTTCGTCGATGACCCCTTAGAGGTCATTAAGCCAAGAAGAAGAAGAAGCGTTTTAATCATTCAATTTGAAGTTTGCTGATGATAATATAACATTGTTTATTTACCTTTTTGTCAAAAATAACTATTTTTAACTCAGTTTTACATGCTGCTATAATTTTATTTTTAAATATTCAACGAACACTAGTCGCTTGTTTCTCTCAGACCTTTCAATCGCGTGTCGTTTACCACTGGTTCTACACTTTCTTTCCAAGGAGCAAACAAAATCGTTACGCTTTATTTTCTTCTCTTTTCCCAACTACAATTTCTATTGGCACGGCAAACTGTCAACATTCACCATTGCACTGCTCGACATGCGACATTGACCGCGAATCAACAGTTTGTTCGTGCCTGCAATTCGTATTTGCTGTGGTTCGTGTAGTTACGCCGTTCCCCCAAACCCACCCGGGCTAGAAATCCTTACATATCATTATTGCTTGGCAAAGTGTCTCGCTGGACATGTTCGCACCATGCGTTGGGTTCTCTCTTTTCCCGCATGGAAGTGGAGATTTTCAAAGTGTGTGCTGCGTAACACTACACTAATCCTACCGATGTGCGAGCCAGCGTAGCGTACGACGAGCGGTGGAGGTCACAGAATTAAATCATAAAAACATAACATGGCCTCGGAGTAATTCTGCTCAATTGGATAACAGGAGCACCTCAGCTTAGAATATGCTGGAGATGATAGTTTTCCTCTTTTTTCTTCGCAACGATGATAGCAAGTTGAAGCAAGATAACTAACTATTATCCGCCCAAGTGGAAGTTTTCGTTTGTGGAAGTTTTGTTCGGTAGAAGTTTCGTTATTCTGGGGGAGAGATGTCATCATCAAGTTTTTGAAGCACTTTTGAAGTTGACTTTAGTTGTTAAGTATGGGGAGAGAAATTCAAATGGGCTTATTCCTAATGAACTTTCTTCTTGCCAGTTGATAAATGGTGTGTGAGTGTGTTTGTGGGTAGTTAGTTGACCGCAAAGTTAGTTTTTTAAACTCTCAGTACTCTCTCTCTCTCTCTTCATCGTTTAGAATGGAATCGAAGATCAGAATATGAAGTTATCTCTTACCTGACTCCATTGGACTGTTGGCGTTCAAGACTGATAGAGTCCTCTTATGTGCTGTCCTCTTATTGCCCATCTGTTGATGGACTTGACCTACATAAAAATTGAACGATGGAACAAAAGGAGAAGAGTTCGAGTCTATTTCTGCAACTGGACGATCTGTAGGATATGATATGGTTTTGTCACACATTTGGGAAGCGCCAAGTGGCTAAGACAGAACAAAAATGAAATACAACCAGTAGCGAACGATAGGCCGGTCAGCCTCTTTACAAGTGATGTCCACAGCTGCTTATCGTCTAGTCGCCGCCACTCTTTGCGGCGTTGATTTGCTCATGTCATCAAGATTTATTATTGATTGTTTGCTCAACCTCGAATGGTGCCCATCATGAACGCAGCCGGACGAACCATGAGTCCGCTGCCAGTGATAAGCATTACAAACAGACTCTTTGCTAGGAGTTGAGACGAATGTCCACGCCAGGCCGTACAGCTGATTGCAGGCATTATTATTTGCGAATGCTTGCTTCGTGAGCGAAGAGATGGGCTCACAGTAAACCTGTTTTACGAGCCAGTCCAAACGAGCAAAGTTTATCTACGTAAATAATTTTATTTTAATGAGATAGTACGTGATTTTGCAAACCATTGCTCTGGCGTGTCACATTGAGTAAAATTATTAAATATTCAGTTGATGAGAAAATGTATCACATAATTGGACGCAGCATCCAAAAACCTAATTCAATTTAAATGGTTCGTTTATGAATTTTATGACACTTCAAACAAAATTGAAGTGCACTACCAGTGTTTTTGGAATCATCGATCCAACAAATAATTTACCTTCATTTTTCTTTGCCAGCACATACATATATGGGTTACACTTTGAAGAACTTCCGCTCGAGAGCGATACGAGGGTTCACTTGTGCTGCCTTAAAAGTAAATGCTATTAGCATTGTTTACTAAACATTCAACTTTTTTCACTTCATTGTAAGCACTTTTTCAACAATATGCACTGCATCTCGAATTGAAATAAACAGGAGAGGTTTTCCCCGCTGTCAGCAAACCATTAACGCAAGGTTTTGTGAGTTGAAATAGTGTTGCTCTAATTATTTGAATTTTTCTATTCGTCCTCCAAACGGTTCTGTGTTGAAGAATGTTGTAAACGGTGGAAAATCGATATAAATAACTGCGCTAAAAAGCAACCGTATGGAGTTTTCAAGCGACGACCACACACCATCCATCCAAAAAAAACAAGGTTAGAATTCACAGTTCACCGTGCCGAAAGTATCACCGGTGCTGATGGGTGCCTACCGGGGGACAACCATCATCATATGGTCTGGTGGCTACCTTTGCCAAACGTACCTACCTCCCCCCCAACGCGGAGAGTAAAGCGTGTCACCAAGAAAACCGCACAAGCAATCGAAAGCAAAAGGTGAGCAGGTGAGCAAAATGTATGAAGTGTTTTCGGTGTTTGACTTCCACTTTGCGGCGCATTTTCTCTACCGGCCACCAGGCCTGGCACCAGGAGCACGAGGAGCCTGCCAGTTTTAGACGTTAGTTGTTTGTTTTTCTTCCTTTACTGACCTAAAAATAAAACATCTGCAAATCATAAACGTATGAACCCTGGCGTGCAGGGTTCCGGTGCTAATCTGGTCGGTTTGGTTTCTTTGAAAAATGCTAAAACACAAAAGTCATTAAATTTGTACTATGTTTCAGTTACAAGCGTTTCATGATGCGACGGCCGTCAGAATATTTCGAGAGACAGATTTTTTTGTTTTTGTTAGTGACCTGATCTGTAGATGAATGAAGCGCTATTTGTGGATCGATTCGGGTTGCTCTTGTGAATTGTGTTCTGGTAAATTAGTGTAGGTAGCAACAGTCACTGAGCATTTTCCACATGTCAATGTAACGTAATGCATTTTGTATGTTTCACGTCATGCAGGTTGAGTTGCACTTACCGTGTGTTATTTTGGGAAGAACGGGATTGTATTTTGCTTCAACGTTTGTGTTTTTTTGAGTTTCCAAACCCATCCTCCTTCTTGGTCGGTTCGAACATTTTTGGAATTTTTAATGTTACACTAGACAGAGCTATTTCAATTATTTTGGCGTATTTTACATTAAGGTTTGTGGCAAGTGACAAGATAAATTACATTTTAGTTTTGGTTGATATTATTTCATGTGTTTCAAGTCAGGAACCGCGGGATAGAGCATGTGCTCTTGTTACCTTTATAATCTCTGTCATTAATAGACATAGCTCTGATATTACAGCCACAAGGCATTACCCTGTAATTTCATGATAAACAAAGCTCAATACAATCTCTGAAATTAATCGAGGATTTAGCGGAAACATTTGCTAGTAGAACTGAAATCTCTTGCACTTTCTCGATTCTTTTCAAGTTGAAGCAGAATCTTTTCGAACAATTTTAGACAAATAAATTAAAATACATATGCTTAGCATACAATATTACGCTTTAGCAATGAAAATACTGACATCGGGTTGAAAAAATGTTGAAAATACCCCACGTTATCTTGAAAGTTGTGAAGAAAATGCAACACTTCTTCATCAATCTTCATCTTGAACAGAATCCGAAAATGTTTCAAATATTGTTCAAATATCTTCTTCTTCTTCTTCCTGGCTGGCTAAGGTCACGTGCCGGCCATCGAATGACTTGCTACACTTGCCGACTTGCCGATACCACGAAATTGGTTAGTCAGTCCTCAACTACGGGGAGACGGTCCCGGATAGGATTTGAACCCTGGTCCTGTCGTTTGAAGACCGGCGCCGCTGTCACTTACACCACCGGGCCGCATCCCAAATATCTTGCTACCATATGAGTTGCTATCTTCCATTAATCTTCGAAGAATCAGGACTAATTCTTCTGTCCTCTAGGCTTAACGACCCTTTTAAGGTCACCACGCTGGCCTTGAAATGGTTTACTAGACTTATTGATGTACTACGTAAATGGGATGGTAATTCCTTACTCCGGGTGTGGGATTTTAACCCTGGTTGTGTCGTGCGGCACTGCTGTCACCTCTACCACAGGACCAAACTTGAAATTCATATTTTTTAGAACAAACTCAAGTTTTTTTTAAATTTAGAATTTAGAAAATTATGATAAATTATATAAAATTATGATAATTATAAATTAAAATAAATTATGATAATTATTTAATTTAGAAAATTATGATTAATTACAGAAATATGTTGGAGTCAGCCAATTTTAGATAAAAGAAGATAAATTACGTAAGATATCCCACTGATGGTATGGTACTTGTACTTCTTAAATTAGTATATTAAAGGTGCTTAATGTAAAAACACGGTCGACCCCGTTGGTAGAGGTTGTAACGGCGCAGTAACTAGAATTCAAATCTCATCCAGACCGTTCAACCGTACTGAGGACTGTATCCAAATACGTGAGGTTTCGACTATTCTATCAAGCCATTCGATACACGGCGTAACCTCGTAGGTCTTTAAGCAAAGAAGGAGCAGAAGAAGTATTGTAATTATTAACTCCATTGTTTCAAATATCTATTTTTTATCAGATTTGTCCCAGACACACCGAACACCAATTTGAATGAATGTATTCTGAATTTTTTGGCCAAAAGTGTCAAATTCCCATGATTAATGAATATCTTCGTCTGCAGCAGTATCTTTCCATGATAAAGTGACTCACAGCGGCAAAGATATGATTAATCTATGCAGAGATTTTATTAATTATTAGAACCATTTGTAAAGAATAATGACGGCTTTCTACGCACAAAAATAAACGAATGGTAATTAATTATAGCTTTTCTTCTTCCTCGCTGCAGGTTTTCCAGTCGCTACGAGCTTCCGTTGCTGGTGCAGAGTGTGGTGATGAACATAACCATGTTCCTGATGATACACCTGTGCGTGCGGGTGCGCCGGAACAATGCGATCATGCATATGCGGGAGCGTGTCTTTTCAGGTCAGTAGTGCACCGCTCATTCAATGCACCGCTTCTGCATCGCTGCAAGGGCAGTCGAACGCAGGCAATATGCTTCCCGTGTTTTTCCTATATTTCCGAACTCCTTCCGCTGCTACCATTGCTGTTCGGTTCCGCATTCTGTTACGGATGGAGCAGCATGGTGTGCTCCAACCCGGCCAGCTTTATATCAAGGTGGTTTTTCGCTTGAGTGGTGTTACCGCATTACATGCAGCAAACGGCGGTATGCTCGAAAGCACATAACCTATCGCGGCACAAAGACTTACCAGATCCCTGATGAGCAGGAGTTTACAGGAGCCACCGTCGTCATGGTCGTCGTTTGTTCCGATGGAATACCTTGTTAGGGAAAGCACACATACACCGGCAATAAGCATACGAATCGTGGATCGCTTTGTCCTTCTCTTGGTCTAGTTCTAGCCGCCTCCGCACGAACAGCTTGACAGAAAACGGTTTCCAATTCCTTTCACTCCTGTTGCAGTAGAAAGTAGCATTTCATAGTAGTTGCAGCACATTTGCATCAACCAGCATAATTTTTGTACAGCTTTTGCTACAGCGACGCTTTGTAGCACCTGAGGTTAAACGTATTCTAGAAGGGTTCAATGTTTTTGTTGTTGATTTCGAGTAGAGTATCCTTGTGAGAAACGAATTCATGTTTGTGTTTTCAGTGCAATCAGTTCAAACTTCTTGATGCTTGGAATGATTTTAAAGCCAGTAGATAGAACTAAGTTAGTAGTGTTTTGCTTCCCAAATTGCAACTGTTGCAGATGTTTTGTGGTATGCGAAATTTTTAATAATTCTAGTAGAATGGTTAACCAAATTGCAGCATAACCCTCGTTTAATACTATTACATTGTGCTGCAGAAGAAGCGAAAAACATAACATTCATGGATAACAGCGTTGCTAATACTTATCAGAGATACTCTCAAGTGGCAGAGTTTTTGAACAATAGCGCGTACTTGGAGATTCTGGAAGCAGTCATCCATAACGTGCATTATTCGTCTGCACTTACATCTCCAATTTATCCGGTGCCTCAGTTTACACCGTACTTACTTGCGCAAAATCTCATCAATCAGCGTTTTTGTAAAGCTTTCCGCTTCCCTTAGCTCGATGACTCGATCTGTGTCCATGCCTTGTTAGGAAATCCGTTTCACCATAAGTATCGTAAGCTCATCATTTCCACGCCCGTTCGTAGCATACACCCCGGTCCACTTGAGCGCTCCAACACATTCTGTGTAACGACACTCAACTTCGCACTAGCACATTCTCCCTTAAATCCGTGCTTTACTAGAGCTGTAGTAGATCTCCCTCCTTCGTAAATGCTTCGATAAATCCACGAGCACTTTTTGTTGCGAGTTCTCACAACCGATGATATACCTTTTTCCCATTGCAAACACGGTACTTCAACCAACTGTCAACAGGAACGGACGGCGGTGTCATTAGCGAGGTGCACGGCAAAGGTGGTGACGGTGGTGGTGTAATTAACATTCGCCGATCGTCGAGCACCAATCTCACTGCGACGGTGGCCGGTGCTAATGCAACGACCTCGACAACGGTCACGGCCAATCTCAGCAACACCACCAGCATCGGTATCGGATCGGCCCTGGTAACGCAACCGTCGGACGCTGGTGGGCAGCCCAGACCGCTGAAGAAATCACGATCTCGTCACTATATCCTGGGTACGTGCGGGGGAAAAGCAAGAACCCTAGGCTTGATGTTGTGCACCGTACTTCCCACTCATTTCGATGTGTAAAAACTTTCGCTCGCCTATCATTCATATCGAGATTTATGTAGTGCTAAGTGCTGCACGAAACAACATAACCACTACTAACAGTACATAGTAGATAACGAAACAACACTCATTTCATACTAGACATAACCGTCATACTCCGAGAGTGTGTGGTGGGAAAGAGAGTGGAAACACAATCCAATCATTTATCAATCTATAGATTTAAATTAATAATGTTTTTGAAAATTGGAAACGCACGTCCAATGTTTTGTAACATGGGACAAATAGGTCACAAAAACTCAACTCCAATTGCACGCATCTAATCGTTGATGGAGTTAATCATTTCATTAACCCCACAGTAACATAATCAATTTTCAATATCAAAGACAAATTATTAGAAATATCAAAGACAGATGTTTTTCCACGGTATTTGTGTCTTGATCCTAAGGACTCTCTAAGAGTTCTAAGAACTTCGAAAGAAACCATTTTTCCAGTACTCAACATATGTTGATGAATTTGCGGGCGAAGCTTCTATGGTTTCATTGTTGCGTGCTTTTCGCTGAAAACAGCTGACGCGGCCGTGATATTCCCCAAAGCGACCGCGTCCTTCAGTCCCTAGGTGTCCTTCAGTATGCTGAAGTGTGCCATTGACGTCTGCAAGATAGGAAGAAAGGTTTTTTTTTTGTCGATTGGCTTTCCCCGTCGTTTCCAAAGTTTCCAAAGATTTCCAATCAGCTTCGCTCAGTCGCTTTCCGCTAGTCACCTAGAGCGCACACAGAAATGGTTCACATTCCCGAGTCCACGAACGAACTATTGTGACTAGGAAGAGGGACTCGAAAAAGTATTTTCCTAATCGAGTTCTTCCTTTCACTAATTTAAGTGTTTCGGCGATTCCCAAGGGCTTACCAGCATAGTTACAGGTCCTTTCGGAAGCTCTGTTTCGCTCTCTATTCTTGGAAAGCCCGAATGGCCTTCGAAGGTTGGTGAATGGGTACCGAATGGTTCTCCTTGCCCTTGGGAATCTGGCACTGTTTGACGCATTTTCGCGTTGCGTGTACAATGGGAATATTAATTCCCAACAGTCGTCGTCGTCATCGAGGGATATAACTTCTGGTTCTGGGTGCGCGATTGGGCGAAAGGTTATCAAACAAATATCTATAAACAAAACAATCTGACGTCATGAAACGCTTGCCACCTTTCGGAGAGCTAAGAACATATGAAGAGCTGGCGTCCAAAAATCGTCAAATTTGGTAACCCATTGAGAGCATTAGCTCCACAAACTGTTGATTAATTGTCGTTTCATGTTACTTAACTGTTTCTCAACGAAGTAATCGGATAGCCGGGTTGTTTCTCCCTTCTGCGCTGGGTAGAGTATTGGGTACGTGCATTACCTAATTACGTTCTTGATCCGCTCTTGGATGAAGCGTTCGTGAAACTTCTACCGCATCCAGTCTGGAGCAAACTAGTGTCTGCTGATATAGTTGAAGGTCATGATGAACTTTTCACCGGGCTCATCTCCCTGGATGATATTTATCGCTTCACACGAACGCATATACCCTTTAAACAGCATTACGGTATGGAATATTCCAATAGTGGAAGCGCTGCGTACCTCCCGGCCTATTCAACCTATGTTGGCCATCGTCCAAGCCGTGCCAATTCACAACATTGTAGTAGATTGGGTATTGAAACACATAACGGATCCGGAGACTCTAAGTAACTGTGACCGAAGGCATTCAAAACTGATCGTGCTCACACACCTCGTGTATGTGGCGTTAGCAGGTATGCCTTGTTTAACATTTGCAAGCTTGTATCCTTTTACCGTATGTTCGAAATTGCTCGAGAATCAGGTGTCCTGTTTCGTTTGAGCTTTTCGTGACATTTAGGATAGGACAAACAGTCTCAGTCATTTTTTTTTTTTTTTTGCTTTCGCATACTAGTGTAGGCGAACCTGACCCCGCGTGTCCTTGTATATCCAGGTTTGAGCTTCGCATAAATTGTAAAGAGTTATGTATACGATGTTTGTTTTGCTTGGTCGACTGTTGGCATGTTTAGCCGTCTTTTTTTTTCTTCTTTTCGCTCCCTATTTTCGTTCTGTTCACTGTGGGTACATAATTCGTGGAAAGGGCTCGCGTGGCAAATGTCCCACCGCTCGCCTACAGAATAATCCAGCCAGCTCTGTCTATTGGCTTTGCTGGCGTATATTGTGTGTTAACTCCTGTGGCAGCAGTTCCTGTTTGCCACAACATTGCTAAGCTAAGAACATTGAAATGTTTCACCAAATGATGCCCAACAGGGTGGAATGATTGAATAAATTTACGATCTCAGAAAAGCAACTGCCAGCAACACAGTGGAGCAAATGTTAAAGTGTTTCCCACGGAAAAGTGTGTAAGCTTTGCATGCTGCACCGTTAAGTGTGCTGTTTTGTGTTGGTGGCGATTGCACGTATATATTCCACAACCGCTTGGCTGTTACCAAAAGGATACGAAAAGCTTGAAGGAAAAGTCCTTTCATCGTACACTAAGTGAATATCAACAGTTTCTTTTGTGTAACGCCTCCGCTCCCCCAGTGGCCGGAGGGCTAAGTCGTCTTTTGCATCTTGAATAGTACCGCTTGTCGGTAAGGATAGAATTTTTACAAGCTTTGGCACAGTTGGCAGCCGTGGTCAACCAGCAAAGCAGGGCGGTAGGAACAATATTTGAAGGGGGGCGGGTTGTACCATGCATGTTTCATGCCATAAATAGAGTGACTTTATTTCGAACGCTTGGCTTCAGGGTTGCATTCAGAAACAAAACACTGCTTTACATTTCGCTATGGAATTAGAAAAGAGTTTTCTGTACAGCTCTGTTTGCTCTGTTTGTCTCAGACTGGATGCAACAATGTCGCGTCGGAACAGTAGAATCATTCTGTTTTGTTGGGTTTCTTTCAGTCGGGAAGTTTGTCTTAAAATGCACAACTTTTCTCTAGTTTTTTTATTGTTGTCTTTGTATTGGTTGGATTGTGGGAAGTCTTATGCAACTTCAAACTTACAATCTTTTGTTGTTTGTTATTTTACTGATTCACTCTAGTGTTTGGTTTTTGTTTAACTTTATTTAAGTCACTTGTGTACTTGTGTTTTTTTGTTTGTACATTTTTTCGTTTGTTAAAATATTTCTTTCTTTTTTTTGCTACTCTTGTTATGCATATAAAATAGCAAAAAAATTCTTTTGTTATACATAAACAACACTAGTTCTTATTTTGTATCAGTTTTTTTTATTTTATTGTTGTACTAATCGGTTTTGTTCTAATTTACTATTGCTTTTATTATTTGCTTTATTTTTTTCCTAATTTAATTCATTTTTTCTTTATATATTTTTATAAGCTGACCATATTTGTTTTTCAAAATTAAGTTATAAACAATTTTTTTTTCATACATAGAAATGTGTCAAAAACCAAAAATAACATTGTTTTCAACATGCATGCCATCTGGTTGTGCCTTGAACTTCCCTTGTATTACTTTGACAGCAAAGGTCACTTTGCTCAATAAAATCAAGCTCCAATATATAAACAGCACACACACACGCACGCCTACACATACACGAAAGACGAACAACCATCGATCATTGCAGGAAGCGAACGTAATCGAAAACCATTCTACATCCTTTCAAGCAGGAATGCACAAAACGGGCCGGAACAATGTGTCCCGAATAATGAAACGGATGTGGGAAACCGTTGAAAAAAAAAGCCATCAACCGCCCCCCGTTTCGGTGGAAGGTCGCGAAAGGTTCCCGAAGCTTTCCATGACCTTTTTGGGGCTTGTTGAAGGGTTCGGGGCCGGAAATTTTGATCCATTCGTTAAGACAACAAAGTTTGCTTAAATCGATTGAACCTCTAAAAAAAAGCGTCACTCCCGCGAGGAAGTCGCTTTGTTGCCATAAGAAATCATCTGTAAAATGTGTGCTTTGTGTGCCTGTTTATGTGCTCGTCAATGTAAATCATTATGCGTTGGTGTCTAATCCTGCCAGCCGTACGGTAAGAGCAGTTTGGGATTATTCACGCTAAGCGCATGTTTCTGTCTACGAAAGGATAAACGTAGAACTTTAGAAGCATTAGACCAAGCTTCAATCAAAGTCTTCCATCAACGGCTGGACATGTTGCTAACACGCTTTAATGATGTTTCGCCTGTTATGGGGATACGTTGTTGTATTTGTGTGTGTGTGTGTGTTTTTTTTTTTATAGAAAGAGCTTTCCAACAATCACGTCAATCAGTTTGGCCGTTCGGGCTGACATAAAACAGGAAGTGGAGCTTTACACACTTTCACGCTGAAATCCTTATTAGTGTTATTGAATCGGGGTCCAGGTTTGAGTACGATGGAAAAAAACCCCCTCAGGTGGCTGTGGGAGTGGATATTTTCATTTACAACCTAACCAAATACCATAAACAGGCTGGATAAAACCCCCAAACGCATGATAGCGGTCCGCCATCAATCAAGCATTCGTTTACTGATGTCACTGGTGTTGACGGGGAGAATTCTTGGAGAGGTCGACAAAAATCATGAAATCCTGATCCCTAATGATGGGGCTGCAAATAGGTCTGGAAATCAACAGTCAAACAGTTCCATCGCCAGACTGTGCGTCGTGTACCCTCTGATGGTTTTCACTTTCTCGCCGGCATAAAACATATTGACAGCTTGATAAAATTAATAGCACAGGATTTGGGTTTGGCACGGTCGTGCCCTACTTCTCGGGAAAGCTTTCTTAAAGGTCAATTCTATTTCATGCATTATTGGAAAAGAGAAGGGCGCCCATCCCTTTTTGCGAGGCCGGGCTGGGGCCTGTCATTCGGTGGTTTCTTGGAAAGTATCGTCGTTTTCAGTTGGATTGTAATTTTATGTGATCTTATGATCAGTTTCGATTAGCGATAGTAGATTGAAATTCTTAGTTTCGCCATCGTCTTAGTTACTCGTTATTTATGGTTTTGGAAAGCTTTTTTCCCAGCCAAGGAAGTATCGAGTCTGTGTCTGTTGGGAATGACAAACAGGACACTATTGCATTGCCCATGAAGAACGCTTTCGTAATTGGAAATAGAAAACGAGGACTTTACTGTATCAACAAGAAAAGTACGTGTCATGTCGGGGAACCGCTATGATTACAGTTTTATTTTCACCGTGGAAAGAACCTAGCTGTTATGAAGCGCATTTATTCCATTCCCCATAAGGACCATCAATTCTTCAAACTCGGTTAAATATTTTTGCCACTTCATGAAGCTCCTATGGCAGACATGTAGTACGAATAAAGCTAACCGGTACAGTCATAACAATTGCGTTCTCAGCCTGGTTCAAATCGAAACGCTTGTTCGTACGTTTTGGAATTCATAAAGTAAATAATCGTAATGTTCCTCCTTCTGCCTTGCCACACCTCCGTTACGATGTGTTCCAAACGCGCTACGTTACGATCCTTCACGATGACAGCAAAGTTATGGCCGTTGGATTCATCCGCGAAAAGAGAAGCGGCTAGCCACAAGGAAAAATAATCCCATTTGCCCTTACAGCGAATACGCTTGTCTATTCTATTGCGTGTGGCATAACCTACGAAGAAAACGAGGGAAAAGTGTCAACCATCCTCATTGACGTGCTTTTGCTGTGATTAAAAATTGGCTTCATTTGTGGGCAGTAAAATATAGCGCGTGGCTCGCAAAGAAATAGAATTTTACGATGCTAGTTTGCATGTTTCGCGTTTCATTATAGTTTATTTCCTGAAAGACCTTCGCCATTGGCCAACTATTGGTCAACAACTGTGTATTTTAGTATATGTCTTTAATTATGTTAATGTTTTTCATTTCCAGTGCTAGGATAATCTTAAAATGATCATACAAATTCCATTTCCTCCATCGTTCAAGTCCATATGTCCTTTGTCCCACCTATTTTTCATCAACAAGAAGTCATCTGTACATTTTTAAGTCTAACAGTGCTTATGTTTGGACCAGTATTTTATGTTACAACTTTGAAAATAATCTTGAATATATCGTTTCATCTTCTGCTTTACGCTTCCTCGCCATTGCTACCTGATGGATGTAACAGATTTCGACTCGCGTTACTTCTGGCAGTGGACGGATTTCCAATCGTACGTCGATTTTATGCTCGTCGTATGGGCAGTTGGTGCTGCCATCACGTATCTGATGCTTTCCGTTACCTGGTTTATGGAGACAATCGGCTTCCTAGCCGTCTTTACCGAGGCAATGTTAGGTGAGTGTACACGAAGGAGAGGAGCATCGTAATGTGAAAGGTTTTATTAAATTTCTACTTTAACCCTTGCAGGCCTTCCACAGTTTGTAAGGAACTATAAAAATAAATCTACCCATGGAATGAGCATCTGCATGGTGATCATGTGGACTGCTGGTGATATGTTTAAGACTGGTTACTTTATTTTAAGACATGCACCTACACAATTCTGGATCTGCGGTACGCTGCAGGTAAGTCTCCTGCAGCAAAACTATACTGTAGATAATGATAATGGCTTTAAAAAAGAAAACATTAACCTAGCGTGTTTTTTCCCACCGTTTTAGGTCAGCCTAGATCTCGCAATTTTGCTGCAGGTCTACATTTATCGTAAAAATCCTGCGCCCCGTAATGCGCATCGCGGCGATTAGCAGTTTGCCCCCCAAAATATAACTATTCAAGGCAGCGTTAACAACAACAACAGTAACAAGAACAGTATCCATTCGCATCGTAACCATTCGTCAATTCGTAGCAGCAGCTATGGCCGGACTGCTGCTGAGCAGCAGCAACAACCGTTGGGCAGTCCGGGTAATGGCTGTACGCTACTCTCTTCTCCAGATTCCAACGACACGGCTCCGATTCTTCCGGGACGTCGTGACGTTGGGGTCGGCTGTAATCGACTCTTGGGGCTTGCCCCGTTGGCAACGGCATGTTCCTCGTCAGCTGCGTCTTCCTTCTACAATAGCATGCTCGGTGCAGAATGTTCCGTTTCGCTACGTTCGCGCGATCGCAGCTCGTTAACACCTGGCCGCAATAGCCAAACGACGGTTGGTAAGAGTAATCGTCTAGCCACCCGGTTCCAGCACTCCAAATCACACTCGATTTCTTCGTCTCCCCGGGAAATGACACCGGTACGAAATTCGACCGTTATAAGTGTGCGTGGTGGATCGGACAAATTTAGTGATCGTCAGAAAACGGCCTCTTTACCACTGCCCAAGCGAAGGCAACTTAGTTTGAGCGCCCATGAAACTACCAATCTGGGCGTAGAGGAATGTGGCAACGATCACAATGTCAGCGATGAACAACAACCTTCATCACACGTGAATATTCCGACGGAAGAAACTTTTAACGGTAGCTCTTTGGCCGGTGACAATTGTTCGTTCGATACGGCAACTTCCGGGCTGTGTGGTCCACAGCAGGTGCGTGATTCTAGCTGCACACTGAACAGCAATAGCTACAAGGAACAGTACATCCTAGGCTGCGGCCATTATCGTAGTAATCTAAAGCATTACGATGCACTGTTGGCCGGTGGTGGTTGTGTGACCGGTCTGCGCAAGGACGACGATGTCGATGCCTTAGCGATGGTAGAATTTGGTGAGCGAAAGGACAACGCTTCCACCGGCAAGCAGCAAGAATCTGACCCGCGCGAAAGTGAAGTGAGCAACGAGGATGAAAAGATTGCGACCGTACAGCCAAAGACGCACCACTATCCGACCAACGCCAAATCGCTCGAGGACATCTTATGACGACACGCATCACTGGCCTTCTGGCCAGTGATGAATGTAGAGCAAATACGACGGCTGGAGCAGCATCAGAGACGGGGGTGGCATCCGTCCACCGTAACAACCATATCCACTACAAACAATGAATCTCGCCCGATGAGGTCAGTAGAAACGCAAACCGATCAGCTAGAAGGAATCGGAACCTGCTGTTGCGGTGACGATGCAGCCAGCGTGTCCGGACTGGTGCCTGAACTGGGTCACGATGATGAGGAGCAGCAAGAAGGCAAACCGTTCGTCTCGGGCAAAGGACGCGAAGGTGAGCATTGCTCGCTGCGCAACGGAGAAGAAGCCTTTCAGATGGATCAGGTCGTAGTGAATGGAAGTGGTGGTGGTCGCGCGGAGGATTCGATTCGCTGTGAATCGGAGTTGAAATCTATCGCGGCAAAGCTTAACATTGATCCTGAGGAAGTGGAAGACGAGGATGAAATGGAACAGGACGATGAAGCAGTGGAACGGTCGCGCCGTGTGCGGCTGGTCGCGGCAAACAACATGTTCAACTTCAATAAGCTTGAAATCCTAAACGAACGATCGTGTTCCGCTAGTGGCAGCAGCGAAGGAGGCAGCCAGCGTGCCAACATCACCGTTCCTACGCTGCTTCGTTCATCGTCCGGCGGTGGCACCAGTATGAGCGATAGCAATCGTAATCTATGCGAAAATGAGGCAACAGTTGCAGTGGACGATGTGTTTGCCGCAGCTGCCAGTGCTAATGAGCAATTTAAGCAGCGTGAAGGAAACTCGAAAGAACCGGCACAACCAACATCATCTGCGATCGGCATTAAAGGACTTGGCGCACGGCTAGATTCCCTGGATGCTATTTTCATTCAAGAAAGTCCGGAAGTAATTTTATAGCATCGGCCACCGGCGTTACGCTTCCTTCGTCTAACTTCGATGGCCTTATGAGGAGGGGAATCGACCAAAGAGAAGAAAAACAAATTTAGAACAGCAAAAGCGCAATGGATGCTTACTTACTGGGTATAGTGAACAAAGAGCAACTGGATGTTGTTGACGAACGAAAAACCAAAACACACCGCAAACTGCAACTTGAATAGAATAATATTTTTGGGGGGTTTTTTAAGCAAAACAAACACAACCGCGCACGGATACAACCGTTGGGCGCACTCGTTGATTTCATCCATATTCATTCTTTGCCGAACGAAGCTTCTTGCTGAACTCGGCTGAGTTTGTGTGCGAGTGTGGCGGTAGGCATTATTTATCAAAAGGTGTATAGGTGTAAACTAAGCCGGATAAAAGATTGTATAAAATATTAGCAAAGACAGAGACTTTATTTTTGTAGCAAAAGTGTTTGCGATGGCAAACACTGTATCATTATAGTCATTAGGTTTAATCTGCATTCGCGCGAAATGCATGAAGAAAGCGTGCGAGGAAATAAGTTTCACTTTGTTTTTGGTTTACTTACCACCAAATTTAGCTCCAACAATCAGCCGAATCATTATTGCTTCCGCGTATGACAAAAAGTGTTCTTTCCATGTGGAGTTCTTTTCTCAAAAGGGTATATAGCTTGTAAAAGCATGAAATGACGGTGTAAGACATCGGACTATTAAAAGGGACTAAATTAGTGATGAAGTAATACAACTTCTATAGTCTGCATTAAAACGGAAGCAATTGTAGCTTAAAGGCGATGAAACGATTGATGTGAGTCAATATAAGAAGGCATTTCTCGCCTATTTGTATGCAATAAGATTCGGAATTAGTTACATAGTTTAATATCGGAATCGTAATCAAATTAAGTTAATGTCTACTATTTGTGTTCGTTTTCTTTTCGTTTTATTCTCTTTCATCTTCAATTTTTGATTTCAAATTCTGTCTTCGTCTATTGCTTAAATTGGTATGACTTGTGTACGCTTGTGGTTTATTTACTTTGTTTTGTAAAGTAATACAAAAATACGACAAAAAACCACTAGTCAGGATAGGAGAAAGCGAATGAAGCAAACAATCACACAAATGAAAACCCATACTGCACTTTAATCAATACTTCGCGGTAACACTTAACGCTACTTCCATACGATGGGCAATAACAAAGCAAAGGAAAACATAGCAAATATTAATTTAAAACTCGAAACTAGGAAAAACATAATCACACACACACACGGGTACGTTGCATCGAAATTGAAGAGGAAATTTATCAAGGAACGGGGAACGTGTAATCTAAAATCTTCCCTCGCTGTACGAAATGCAACGGATACCAACGTTTCTATACTGGCAAAAACTAATCTTCTCTTTTATCCAACTTTTAAAATAATTTAGCACCCTTTTTTATGTGTCTCTTAGTAAAGTTGATAGGAGAGTTCTTTATTGAGAATGACAAGGAATCGAAAATAATTCCAGCATGTTTCGTCTTTTTTTTAAAGCAAAACTCTAAATGTACCGTATCGTGTAAAACAACCAAACGCGTAAAAGGGACTTACAGAATAAGCAATCGTCATTGGAAGAAGGAAGGTAGTTTTCTTCTGTGTAATCGTTAAGAAGAAAAAAAAACACTGTACTATCAAAACATAATCGACACTACTACTACCACTACCGATGAATGTTGGAGCATTGTAAGCAACCAGTCAAGTGCCATCTGTTTTAATTGTACTATTGTTTCCCATTTCTCGTGCGTTTAATTTCAAAACAAGTGTGGTCCAAGTGGTGTGAGATGAATGCTGATACGTGCGCGTGCGGCGGGAATGTGGGATGAGCAACTAATACACTTATAAAAAAAAAACACTGCAATGTAACTGATTACATTCTATTGCCTTTTAAAAATGAAACGATACTAGGAAGAGACTTGAGCGTGATGATGATGAAGCTACATAAACAGCAACAAAAACTACTATCTACACTAAATTGTAACTAGCTACAAATCATCCCGATTGAAGGGAAAATGTTTTAAGAATACATTAGGCCCGGTGAAATGCATTTCGCCTTAAGTGTAATTCAGTGACAGATTTATTTCAGTTTTGCCAAATTAATAATATTTCTTATTTTGTTTCTAGCAAAAAGCTACGAAATTAATTTTCCTTTCAGTTGCCGCAGGTTCCGTTATTTGTAAAATTGCAAGGCCAAGTTTTTGAAGCAAAATTTTCTTTTAGGAAACCTCATCTTAAAAGCATGTATAGCATGGAAGTACACCTAACAGAAATGCATAGTGATAGCAGACGATGAAACTAGATGAAAGAAGATGATAACGAAACTGGATGAAAGAGAGTCAAATGAGAATATATAAAACGTAATAAACAGAAAAGCGGAAGAATATAATCGAATGAAGTGTGTTTTGATTTATGTTTTGAAAGAATTTATTAATTTTTTTATTTTTTCGATGATTTTTACATGAAATGTATTTTGTATGCCTAACTTTCTTCACTTTTGATTTATCTTTGGCTGAAAAATCTGCTCCAAGGAAATAGAACTATTTCTTCTCCTCAACTTACCACCAAAGTCCGCTTTCTACTTCACAATCTTTAGAATCTTCAGTGAACATATTATATAAATCAATCCAAATGGTTATCTATGCCGATAACAAAGGCATCAACAGTTAACGAATCTTATACGCACCAAAAGTTTACGTCCGAGCAAGCGACGGAAATCTTAAGGTTGGACATTAACGTGATTTAAAATGATAGTAACAACGTTTGTGGTGTGTGTGGCTCTGCTCTGACAAACACTGATTAAAGCTGATCGATTTCAATACGCGATAGCACCTTTGATGTCGTGTTGAACTTATCCTATTATGGGCCAACAAGAAGGTACAACGTACAGTTCAGCACAAGGGTGCTGCTAACCGGTCCTATCCATAGCCTGTGGAAATTTCTGCACTCGAAACACCTGTCGCGATGAGCGAATCCGGGCCTCCTACAAATGAACTCTATCCAAAGCGGACCAATCCCTTTTAGATGTCATTAAGAGAAAGATACGGCAAAGAAGTTTGAATTGAGGATTTTGCCAGACTCCGATGGCTGATCATGTCATGAGAATTGCACCAGTAGTGGATCAGTAGACCATGATCATGAATTGTTTACAATAACGAATAATTCAGTAAATATTCCACCTATTTGTTTCATTTAATTTCAGAACGATATTCCTCTGATTTGTTTTCAGTTGAATAATTATTCCATTTCTCAAAATTATTCTTTTTTAAACGTTTTATCCAATATTAATAAAGAATGTTACATTTTGAAAATTTTTTAGTACTCAACCATTCTCGTAAATTAATAGTGAAAACACAAAAATATATAAAAGGATGCTTAAACAGATAGTGAAACTTGAATAAAAATTTTGCAGTATTGCAGTTTTTGGAAAAAAATCTCCTTTCAGGCTATTCCTGATGGAGTCGCCTGGTGTTGAAATTTTGTCAGCTTTTATGGTGCCTTACAAGCTTTCAAGCTAAAGCTTTTAAAAAGCTCCATCACAAGTTGAAGTGCTAAAGCCTTATTAGAGATAGTAATGCGGGGCCTGGCCGTTCCACAGGAATAAAAAAAGCCTTATTAGAGATAAATAAAACCCAAGTAACTGTACAATAATTGAACAAAACGTTCGTAAATAACGTCCGATCCGTTTTGAAATAGTTTACACACATTTCCTTTAACAATTTTCTTCATAAGATATTAAATTTTTTTATTTTAAAATATTTTTTGAAGCAGTGGTTTCATTATCGAAGCATCATTAATCCACACATCAAACGCCTTTATTTAATTTTCAATGAACGGAGTAATTTTTGTTTTCGTAAAACATAAATTCCCTTAAAATGTTATAATTAAAATCAAGTTTTTTGACAACGCACCGCATTGCTTCGTGCCCACTGTGGCGATGGTAAACAAACGGATCGATAAACTGCATGTTCGTGACTCGTGCCATGCTGCCGCTCGGTCGCCGACACTCGATACGAAGTGGCAAGCGCGCGTGTGTTCGCAGATTCGTATGCTCCACGCACCCGCGAGTAGGGTACGGTCAGCGTGCATCCACATCGAACGCACAAGTTTGTGTCGAACTGTGGTCGTGTTTGGATCGTCGCGCTGCCGCGGATCAGATCACTACGCAGACAGAGGGTGTACACAGAGCGGCGAAACCGAAACGCGCTGGTTTCATGCTGGTTTGCAGGACGTACGAAGTGCAATAGCAAGAAGAAGCAGAAGCTGCAGAAATTACAACGTGAGTGGTTTTGGTTTGTGTGTGTGTGTGTTCGTTTCCGTGGAAGAAATTATGATACAAAATTGACACAGCGCGAGATGTAATGCTGTGTCGTCGTCCCCCAAGGCACCGGTTTTAGCGGCACCACTGTACTGAATGTAATTTATTGTGCAGTTACGATCGTTCGTTGTTTTGTGAAATGCTTTTAGTGAAGGTGGTGTGTGTATGTGTTAACAAAATATTTACCATTTTTTAAATAATATTTTAAGAAAGTGTGTAGTGCTTAATTGTTTTAGATTGTTAAGTTTTGAATATCTGATTTAGTTATTTGGCAATATTTAGAGGAACATCGAGCACTAGAAATTCATAAAACTTGTGTCCTAAAAATCTCATTTTCCAAACCTTCACTAATGTCGATCCAAAAAGTTTTCAGTGAGTAAGATAAAGTTCGATGACGGGTCAGTGAGCTTGACAAAAAAAAAATAGCACGAAGGTCAGCAAAAAGCTCGCTTTATCGGCTTGTGTAATGATGTCGCGAAAGTTTGACAGCTGATTTCGGCTGGCTAACGCGCAGCAAGGTTAAGGATTAGGTCGTAGTTTTTGTTTTCCTTTGGGAGGCTATTTTGGTTGATTTCGTTCGCCGCCGTGAGTGAATCATCGGAAAACCGTCACAAGGACACCGAAATGGAATCGATCCGTCCATTCTATAAAATAGCAACCTATCTTCGGTGCCCCGCAACAAAGTGTTGTCGTTCGTTCAGTGACCTAAAATCCGTGTGCCTTAGCCCGAGTTATCTGGTGTAGTTGTTGGTGTTGGTGGCAAAAAAACAACACAATCTTTGCTCGCTCTCGAAGCGAAATCTCGGCGCAACTCGGTCCAGTGTAAACAGTATGAAAATCTCTGCCAGCATCCACCTATACGTGGTGCCGCTACAGGTGCAGCAGTATTCAGTGGTGCATCCCCGCAGAATGCAAATAAAATAAAATACTTAAAACCCATCGGTGCTGGTTGTGTTGGGTACGTTCCAGCCGCTCCTTATCGCCGTCGACGCAAAATGGTGCCGGAAGTAGTCGGTGGCACCCGGTTTAGTCGGTGCCCGGTGGCGACTGGAACGGATAATAAGCAGCTGCAATAATTCTCAGCCTCCACCCGGTTTTGTTTGCACCGGTTTCACCTTAGTGCGCCTGAATAGTGTGGTTGGTAGTCTGATGGGAGGGGGAAACCCTACTCTCCGAGACAACCCGCAACGAGACTGGTATTTTATGCCATCGCATTTTCTTCCATCCCGTCGAGAGCCTTCCAGCGTCGAGAAAGGGAGTCGCCGCAGCCGAAGCAATACGGTAAGATTTGCATACGTTTATCTGGTTTCAAGAAGAAATGTACCGTTTGGAATGTTTTCCTTGCGCTGGTTATGCAGTGATGACCTCCATAAGCACGATGATGATGAAAGTTTCCTCCCAGAGCAAGTGCAGTCAAGTGATTAATAAAAACTGATCAATAAGCGAACAGAACCGCACACTGCTGGATGCGCTCGTTTTGTGACCCGAGGCTATGACCTCTCGGTGCAAAGTAAGGTCAATTGATTGGTGCTGGTCAATTTGTGGGGCGAATGGCAATTGATTTATGAAGGTTGTCAGTGGATCATCAAATAGGTCAACGGTCGCAAATGGGATAAGAACCGATGAGGGGGAGAACTGATATCAAGCGGAATGGTTTCATTATTACAGCATTTTCCATTTAAGTCATGCGCATAACGATAGATATTGGACAATAGGATGAAGAAATAGACAAAAGCAAATCAAGATGTCCGAAACGATCGTCAGGGGGACGATCTTAACCGTTGGTGAGATTGTTAGATTATGTTAGTTTTCTTCCAAGTAATACGGACTAACAACAGTTGTAATTCAACTGTTAAAAATAGATAATTTAAACAGTAGATTAGGGTAACAATATTGGAATATCAAGCGAATATTTTCAAGGATGATCTAGATTCATCGAAACGTCAGTCAAATTTGAACTTGAAACAAAATGAAGGATTATATAAATATTTCTAATGTTATATGGGTGGTCCAGTGATCATCCGGACCGGAGCTCAAATCCAGGTCGTTCTCCTGTAGGGAGGACTGATTGTCCAGTGGTCCAAATAGTAAGCCATTCGATGGCAGGCGTGACCTAGATAGTCGCATAGGCAAGAAGAGATGCAAAATGAACTGTTGTATACATTAGTGAAAGAATTTTGGAAATATCAAGATATTAAAAGATAAGTAGCCAAAACATCAATTTGTTCGGTATGGTTTAGTTGGATTTGACTTACTTACTTATCAGACACTACAACCGCTTTGGGGTCTTGGCCTGCCGCAGCAGAATCCGGAATCGCTCACGGTCCAGAGCCGTCGTCCGACAATCCGTTATCCCGGCCTTGATGGCGGATCTACGCCATTCTGCCACGCCTCCTTTGTCCGTGTGGACGGCCTAAAAGAACTTTCTGTGCTGGGTCGTCCGATGTAATGCGTATAACGGTGCCAGCCCATCGGAGCCAGGCGAGCCTAATTCACTGGACGACGGTGAGGTCGTCATACAGTTCGTACAGCTCGTCGTTGTAGCGGCTCCTCCATTTTCCTTCCACACATGCGGGGCCAACGATCGTTCTGAGCATCTTCCTCTCGAACGCGGCTAAGAGGCCTTCGCCTGTTTTGGACAGGCTGGACAGGCATGTCTCAGAGGCGTATGTCGCAGTATTGGGACTATAAAGGTACGATATAGTCCCAGCTTCGACCGTCGCTACAGGTTTTTTTGAAGTGAGATGATTCCTCAGGCTGTAGAATGACCGGCTGACCGCTAGCATCCTAGTGCGCAACTCCGTCTCTACCTTCAATTTGGTCTTTTCCTCGTCAATCTGCAACCCGAGGTTTTCTGCAGCCTGCTCGATCCTTTGGTAGGCCTCTACTACCTTTGAGAGCCGCAGACCAATGATGTCTATCAGCGTATGCCAGGATCTGAGTTGACTTATAGAAGATGGTTCCCGAAGTCTCCACCTCCGAGTCACGGATGGCCCTCTCTAGCGCGAAGTTGAATAGGAGACAGGCGAGCCCATCTTCCTGACGCAGGCCTTTGGTGGCAGCAAAGGACCCTGAGAGTTTTCCATCCACCTTCACCTGGCATGTGACGTTGGTCATGGCTGGGACTCCAAAAGAGCCTATTGCCTCGCAGAGTTTTACCCTGGCTATGCTAACATATGCGGCCTTGAAATCTATGAAGAGATGGTACATGTTCAACTGCTGTTCAGCCATCTTCTCCAAGATTTGCCGCATGGTAAAGATCTGGTCAGTGGTAGATTTTCCGTTTCGGAATCCTCTTTGATAGTTTCCAACGAATGGGGCTTGTGGCTGGTCCGGGGTTCAAATCCTATCCGGAGCCTTCCCTCGTATTGGGGACTGGCAGTTCAACTATCAGCAACATAGGTGCTAGTCAGCCATAAGATGGCCATCTTGACCTAGAAGGTCGTTAAGCCAAGAAAAAGTACCTTACATTGGAATTTTAGTGCATTTATAATTTTTTGTTTAATTATCTCCTACTATTTCTTCTTCGAATGCTTGCGTGCGCTTTAATCGATTGAATCTGGATCAAGTACAACCTAAAACCATCCTTATATACTAGCAATTACGTTACAAATCTAAAGATTCACCTTTATTTTGTAATGAGCGGCATTCCGGAAAGATTTGTTCCATTGAAAGGTCCAAAATTAGATAAAGATAAATTTTAGATAACAAAACAACCCACAAATTAAAACCTCATTATGAAAATCATACCAATCTTTGGGGCGTGATAAATATCCAAGCAATTATTACTTGATTTCTTACTACTTCTTGCAACTTAAATTAAAAATTAATAGAAACGCACCGCGTTCAAAAAATCACCCAACCCATCAACCTCACCGGATGGTTGATTTATATTTCCACTGCTCTGCCATGAACTTCGCCATGTCTGGTGTCTCGATACCGCGTCTCTAATAAATTAAACATCAACCTTTAAGTTTAGCCTTCTGCCCCTTCTTTCATCCGGTGCAATTGTTGGGAAGTGTGGAGCAGATGAAAACATAAATTCGCACCACTACGCATAAAACCGGTGAGCAATATAATATTCGAAAATGTTGATTTCTTTAGACAGAATTTAATAAAATGAAGGAACAACAAAGCTGTGTGTAAGGAATGATGTTTTACTGCTGCGCATCATGTTGTTCATGGTTCTGCAGACATAAAAGCAGCGTCAGAGCACAATCCTCGAGCAAACGAACCTCTCGCAAAGACCCGGCATTAATTTCCGGCATTTACAAAACGAGCGAATAGAGTCACCGCATCATAGGCGAGATATTTTACGCGTTGGTTTGCTATTGTTGATCGGTTTTGCTGTGGTTTAGCCTTATAAAAGTGAACAGCTTCGTTCAGGAAATGTCAAATACGAATGCCTGCAGCTAGGTGTGCGTGTATTGCTTGGTTCGAATCGACGAACGATCCAAAAGTGTGAACGCTTCAGGGGCACAAGGTCGTGAAGATTAAAGCTCCGCCTGTCCAAAGCTCGTTCCAAACCAGTGCTCCGATTTCTACCACGCGAGAGAAACTGGCACGAAAAGCAGAAACGAACAACAGCGACAGTAACACATTCGCCGATAAGTAGCCGCACGCGTACCGTGCATGGTGGGGACCGCTTGCAACGGCCGACGGTTTTAGTGGTTCGAGTTCACTGAACACAGAGTGGCGGCTGTGCGTTTTGATACGTGACGTATCAAAACGACTGCCGTACTGCTTGGTGACCCTCGAAGCGTTAATGGCCACACATCGCCCATGAGCCGCAGACAAGTGGCGCACGCACATTTAGCAGCTTCTTTTGATAGGCCTCGGCAAACTCGGCAAGCGCGGTGATCCCACAATCAATTTGGAACAACCGCATCCGTTGCAAGTGATAGCCACGCGGGCATTCGCTGGCATTTAATTTGACGGTTATGATGCTGAAAATCATTCCAATTACACATCGTGCATCGTCACCTTGGGTGAATCTTGCTGGTATCTTGTTGTTTATTCGTAAATTCAGCTCCAAAATAAACAACACCTCAGCTCTAAAGCATGATAAATATATCATTTACGCTATGACTCCATGAATCAAATATAAAAGACAGGAAAATGGTTGTAAAATTTATGAAACAAAATAGTGAAGACGTTTCATATTGTATTGAACGTTCAGTTTACGTCACCAGCAATGGTTAACTGACCGTGTGAGTTGATCGACTTGAAAACATATTATATTGATCTCGTGCTTTATGGTTCAATTGCACTTGCATCACGTGTGCAATATGGAAGGCTTCGTTTGTGTTGCTCAGCGTTACACAATTTAATGCAACAATGTGTTTGTATTGCCAAAGATAAACTTGTTCTTCTTGTGGGGATCGACAAGAACTCTCAGTTTAGTAATACTTTGGCGTTATTATTGTTGAAAGTTTGTATTGAGTTAAGAGATAAGCGATTTAAATTTGAATTTGAGACAGGTTATTGAATTTTTAAACTGCTGTTCAAGGTTTGAATCTAGTGAAGTAATAAACACTAGCAAGAAACGGGGAAAAAGCATATTCTTGGAAGACCCTCGTCAATATCTGAAACAGTGGAAACACTTTGTGATGGTTTTAAATTTTCAGAAAGGAGGAATTTGTCAAAACGTTTCTTATCACCTGGTCTATCACTGACGGGAACAAACCGGCCGCAAGCATCCGTCGTTCACGCGAAGGAATTATTGATCCCAAAATCTCGCGCCGTTCCTTGTAAAGTCGTCAGATCTACTAGGCTTTTTACTGGATCACCCAGATCTCCTACCAGTGGATCCGCGTATCTACTGACAACGTGATGGACCGACGGGCGTCACCAGCTTCCAGCAAAGGTCGGATGAGTTAACGATTTCTTCTAATTCTTCCGACGGAGTGAGGAAGCATTACGGGAAGCATTCTCCCGAATCTCAGCGCTTTCCGAGCTTCGCTCATGCCAGGCTGGTTAACCTTTTTTTCCCCTGGACAAACCAGTGGAAGTATTTAACTGCGGACCAAGATAGTGGGCGAAGATTTCCGCTAATTCTTCAGAAAAAAATGGGAAAGCACTGCTGGAGTGTGGAATCAACATCAGCAGGGAAAGCACGGACGAAACTTTCCCGAATCTTACATAGAACCTTCCAAAGATTTGCATGGTCAATTCGCAAAACTTGGAGCCTTTGGAATAGAGTGTTGAGCTCAGATTTGGGCAGATTATCACGACATCCTCCAGGTGACAGTTTGTGATGAAGGCAATAATTTCCTGAATACAAAAGGTACAAAATAAGTCCCTGTTCAACGAAAATTCTCGAGTAAAAAATTGGCATAACAGAACCATCTTTGATCTTGATACTTCAGAATAGCAACGCCCTTTTGAATTATTGTTGAATATTCAAAAATGGATTTCATTGAGACTTCTGCCTATTTCCTAGTAAAGCTGCGAGTTAATTATGTGAAGGACCCAATGGTTGGTCAAGATTGGCCGACAACTGGGCAACAAAGCTACTAGGTCTTTAAGTTTTCCTTCTGCATTTTTAGGTGATTGATTGGGTGGATGATTGTGAAAACTACAGTCACCAGTAAAAGTGAACTAATTGTTATAATTTATAACAAACCATGATGGTCACCAAAAAATATGTCAGTGTTTCACATCTATGGTTCAATACCACATTTAGATGAAGCAGCCATTAGCGTACTGTGCCGTTGTTTTTTTTCAAATTAAATTATTACATTCCATACACATTAAATAAAAATTTCTTGCTCAGCTTAGCAACGCACAAAAACCCCTCTTTATTTCCTTCCCATCTGGAAGGTCTGGTTTTGCTCGGCGAATGTTTCCTTTTGCCTCGCTCAACTACACCATGACGTTGCGTGCCCGTCGTCAGGAATGCTGGTGCCTAGCCGGGCGTAAAAACTTGCTCTCCTTGACAAAGCGATTCCCTTTCGTCTGCGTTGATGGGGGTATGCTTAAACCAAACCAACATTATCACCACCATCCGGTCATTATCACTGGATTACGTAGCGTTCCATCGAGGAATGGGGGAATGCACGCCCGGGAAAGGCCAAAGCAGACGCCAACGTCAACGACATGCCAACAACTCACACACACACATACCCATACTTTTGCCGCTGTTAACTTCTTGCCTGTGTACTTTGTCCTTCATGCCGATGGGTGGACACAAGCAACCGTTTAACACGGCATACTTCTCCCTGCTAGTTTTCTTGTTTTCTTGTCCTTCCTGTTCATCAGAGCTTGCAGCTTTCCTAGTCTTTCTTGCTTTAATCCAAGCGTCTTCTTTTCTCTTTGTTCCTTTTCCTGCATTAAAGTTTCTGATTTCCTGCAAACGCGTTGCTACTAAGGGACACTGTAGCCAAGTTGCTCCACCCGAGTGACTAGTGGGATTTAGTGTAAAGCGCAAGCGAATCTTACGTCGCATCAGAGCTTTCATGTGCGAACTTTGCCGGAGAAAAAGGATTTTCCATCTGTGCCACGTTAAGCTAAAAGCAAGAAGAAATCCGTGTTACGCACTGTAAAAATTTCCAGCACCGAGCAGCCCTACAAAAACCACCAAAAAAAAAAAACAAAGGGACCATTTTCTTGGCGAGCCTTGCCTTCGGTTGCTGTGTGTGGAGTTGGATGGGAAACAAAAGAATGATAAAAAACTAGGCGGAAAAAGTAAGAAAAAAAGATTAGATAACTTAAGCAACACGGCGGTGCGAAATTGGGCGTTTCTGGCCCGACCAACGCCGTTCTGTGGCTTTGCTGACGAAAAAAACGTTAGGTTTGCGGTCAGTAGAGACGACGCAACGATCTGTATGTCCTTGCTAAGGGAATGAAAAGATGGAACACCGGATTTACATCCACTTTCGGACCGATCCTTTCGGACCGGTCTTTGGCCGAAAATTCCATCAGGCAGAAAGCATCATCGGTTTAGCGAGATGGTATTGATTATGATAATGACGCTCGAGATGGGGTCCGATGATGACACTTAGATTGCCAGTGGCGCCTGAAACGCATCGCAATTCTGCATCCAAAACCACCCGGAGCACGACGGTTGCGTTGGACTGGGTTGCGCTGGGGTTAAGAGTTGTGTTCCGCATTTCGAAACGACAACCATGACGATCGGGTTGGGTTATTGTGGAGTGGAGTGAAAAGCGGGTGTTCGCTTCTTTGGTGCGGCGGTGGGTTACCCGTTTTTGCGCGTATCTAGAACCTTGAACCTGCGAGAAATGGTCACAATACACGCACCAATACTTGTACGAAACCGGTAAATGAACTACGACAACCGGCAGCAGAAAATCTCTTTCTGCGTTTTTTGTTTCGCTTTTGGTACTTGCAACCATCTTTGCAGTTGGACGAAGCGGCAAAGCTAGACAGAACAGTGCTCGAACACTTTTGGGTACATTTTTAACGAGCTTTCGGTGGTTAACCGTATCCCGAACGGAGCATCGAGACAGTGGAAAGTGTTTTTAAATGAATAATGAAACGGGTAAGTGTCTTCGTTCCCTTTGGGGGAAAAATGGAGCGCTGTGTAAATGGATAACAGTGAAAAGAAATGAAGAGAATTTAAAGTACCTTTCTTCTCGATTAAATGACTACACGTCCTAAGCGAAGCGCGAAAAACGGTTTTTTTTTTTGGCTGGAGCTGATAGTAGTAAAATGTGCAAGTATATTAAATGAGTCCTAGAGGCATAATTACGATACAGTTGAGGTAATTTTTAGTACAATGAGCACAAAGTAATGATGAAAGGGAGTATTCGAAAAGAAATGCTTTCGTTTAATTAGGAAACGTTGGGCAGCAGCTAATTTTGAATTGTACTGCGTCAGGAGGATTTTAGTTTCAACTATTTATGTATTAGCCTGACCTCTCATGACTTGATTGATTGTTTCTGATTATTTTCCACTCAAATACTATTTTTTGTTCAATTTTTTCTAATTACAGATGATTCAAAAGTCTGGTAGCATTTTTCTTTAACCTTTTTCAAACTCAAACATTTGTTCAGGAGAAAAATTAATGTTCACACTCAAACAGAGCCTTGCAGAATTCGTAAGGTGGAATTAAAAACAATAAATCTATTGTTTAATGGAATGACTAAATCCCTCTGCCAAATGAGAATTTCAAACCTCATTTTTTACCGACATTTTGTTGCCGAATTTATTTTATTATTATATTGTGTACGTGTCACAAAAAATCTGTTTATATGCCTAAAGTTTATAAGTTATATCCTTTTTACGATTGTTCTTTTTGCAAATATTGTATTTAACATTTTCATAAAAGATTCACAACTGCTTTATTTACTCAACGTTAGGTTTTAACAATTCATTCGTCTTTTTTTCTATGACAAATCTTGCCTTATTTATTTACAATTGATTATGACGGTCCAATGCCGTATTGTCAACAAATCTTGCCTTGATGCTTCTTTATTCTTTAATCGTTATAGCGTCTGAGCTGTTGCTAATTTCATAAATGTAGTTTATAAATAGTTTCAAGCAGATATTTTCTTCTGTGTTTCAGAGAACATAAGATTGTCCCAGCTAAGCCTTTTAATTCCTGTTATTGGTAAATTTGTGTGCTTAAGTTTCTATTTCGTTGCAGTGAGAGCATTTATCTATGTTTGGAAAAATTCATTTAGTAAAGAAGCACTTTATGAGGAATCTTGTGATGCAGCAAATAATAGTAAAAGCTTCTTTGGGAGGTTGTTAAATGAGAGTTATGCACGTTTTTTCATATTAATTTCCACTTTTCTTCGAATTTATTTCACTTATTTTAGGTTTCTCTATCGTTTCTATTAGTTTCATTTAAATCTTTTTACTTGATGATGTATTTCTTAATAGAATTGGCAGATTAGCAGCTTTTTTTTTTACTACGGATTTAATTCATGGAAGATTTGATATCGTTATGTGACGAGGATGATTCACATTTTCTATGGCTGAATTCGAAAAAAGATGTGCTTTCCTTCTCACAAATATATCCGTTAAAAGGCAATGCTTTGCTCTTTAGTTCTGCCATATGCAGTCCCAAACTACCTTTAACAGCTCAAACTATGCGTACTGTTATTCATGCTCCTGTCATATTTAAAGCTGCGCCAGCAAATGCTTTTAGCTATAAAAGATTAATATCCTTGTCATAATTAATCTATTTTGCATTTTTTGGATAATAATTCTGCGTTTTAACTACAGACATTAAGGCCCATTCGATCATACACTAAGAAATGGAAATTTGAATTTGTTTAATGGTGCTAGGACTAGCAGTTATGATACAGAAGTGTATAAAAATAATATTTTAAGATGAAATTGACAATCATAAATGAAGAATAGAGTGAAAATTATGAAAATTATGTCACTTGTTATGGATGAAAGTTGCATGTAAGAGCAGAATAGATAGATGATAGATGAAATTCTCTAATAAATGTGTTGTTTTCATCTTTGTATTAACAAAAAATAATCTTTTATACTTTATTACCTGCTTGTAGTACAATATTATTGATAAAAAAATGCTTATTGTATCATTGTAGCAGTTTTGTTAAACCTTCAAAATCCTTTTGCACTGGTTTTATTTATTTATTACATAAAAAAAAATTATTTATTTATTCTGTACACTTTTAGGCAAATGAACTACACCGATCTGTTCTAGAATCACACTACAGTTGGAATGATTACACCTGAATAATTGTAATTGCAACAAATGTTAAAAAAAATCTTGCTTGTAATAGCATTTAATGTCTGTGATCAAATTTGCCTTCGCGCGAATTACACCTTAACAGCAACTAAAATTAGAAAGATTCCTATCATTTCCTCATTCTACTGGCTCAGAATAATACAGTACGAGAAACTAGGAAATAGAACTATCACACCAAATGCGGAACCTTTCATACGGTGGTCAATAATCACTCAGAATTACAGTAGAACATAGATTAATAAGTTGCACCATTCCCTTCTAACAATCGCCATCTATTTTCTAGGATAGATAATATTTTATCGATCTTAATCAACCAACTGGCAGCATCTTGTTCCTCCCAACTTCACCTACGTTAACCGCCATACATCTAAGGGTTAAAAGCGCAAGAAATCGCAACAGTTCCGGGAACAGCGTCACGGAGAACCATTTCAAGTTCTTTGCCATCGTACGTCCTTGAGCCTTCGTTCGAATGCCATTTGCGGTCGTCGGACCTTCAACGCCACCACCACTGTCTGATTCATCTTGCTCCAGTGTTGGAATGAGTTTTTTTTTTATTTATTTTTTGTTCGAAACAGCACTAGCCTACCCTACAAGCATCCGACCGAACTGGATAAAGTAGCTGGTACACCCTTACATGCTTGTTGGTAAGCAGTTTTTTTTTCGCTTCTCCGATTTCTTTTGTTCAATCAGAACCCTATTAACAATAAGGATGAGAATGGCGGGTCGGCAGTGGTAGAAGAGTCGATAAAATGTATAATCGGATAATCCGACCGGGATAGATTGGTTTGCTATGCGCGAAACGGCGTCTGCAATGCGTCTGGAATTGGCCGGCCGCCGCTTCGAAGGTGAACGTAACGGAATGACCGTAGAACAGGACGATCCATGCTGGGCGTTTGTGTTGAAATCGTGCTACGAAAAAAAAAAACGCTGAGTGGGTGAAGGAGGGTGCTGGTGAGGCGAAACCATTTACGACACGCTGACTGACCGCTCGACTGGTCGCGAGGCGTAGCGTACGCGCGTGCATAAATCGCTCCATGTCTCGTGCGAACGTAAAGCGTTCCGGTGCTACGTACGCTTTGTTGTGGTTTTCTCAGCCTTTTAAGACTTTCAGTTTTTGCTTTACGAACCGAACGTTCGCGGTACGCTGTTGCTGTACAGGGTTGAGCGACTCGTTGAGCAAATCGATCTTTGTTCGATGCTATATTTATTCGCTTCATACGGCGGATTGCGTTCGCGCCGAACAGATGGTTCATAAAATGGGCGTAAATGGGCAAAAGAAATGAGGCGTGTGAAGCGAACAAAAAAGACGACAAATGTACGGAGAACAGTTTGACGTGTTACGTTATGGATAAGGAAGTGACAATATTTATTTAATTTGTATGATCATGGGATCGTTTATTTATTTATAATCCTTTGTCTTCAATCACTTCTTCCTGAGTTTTGTATTTCTATATTGTTGTTTATTTTAATTGTAGAGCCACATTTCCGAACAAAGATTTTTAAACTCTATGCTCAATTTCACCATCGTCATATGTTGCCATCCGGTGATGTGTGGTCTACGTTCGTCAGATACTAGGAGAAAAACAAGTGTGTCCTTTGTCTGCGCGACTTCCGTGCGTTATCGTACAAGTTAACCATCTGTTCACTCCAACTACAACCTATAGAGATCTTCACTAGCTATTTCTGACTTACTTTATTCCAGCTATTCGTAGCTAAATAGTCAGTAGATAAATTACTTACAAGATACACCTCCACCTTGCATTCCGGTGATTCTGGGTTGAAGTTCCCACGAAGTCTTCGTAGAGTCATCGAGGGTGGTCTTAATTCGTCAGATCCCAGAGGAGAAACATGGATGTTGTGTGTCAGCGCGTCTCCTATGCGTGATCGTACGAGTCAACCGTCAGCAAATGAATGCTTGTGTTCATCTACAACCTACAATACAGCTTCTAGAGATTGATAATGGGTAAATCCTCATTTTTGCCGGATTAAAATTAATCCGACTCCAAGGCATCACGGAGTTTAAAGAGAGTGTGGAATTAGTAAGGAATCAATTTCAATTTCGCGATTTCAATTTCGGTTTTGAATACGAAGTGAAATCAGCAGTTACTAACAGAGTGATTCGGAGCAACCTGCAATGGATTCAGCTGGGCACTCCGGAGTTAATATCGGAGAAAACTTCGGGGCAAACTCCGAGGTTTATTCCGGATTTTTTCCGGAGTATACTTCGGTTTTTGTTCGCTGGAATCGCAATGAATTCATTCATCCACTCCAGAGGTCCCCTACTGTTAGAGATCTACTACTACTACTAGAGGTCTTCGCTGTTATTTATTCCTGGCTTCCTTGACTTAGGTTGTTGGTAGCTGAATAGTCATTCTAAATACGGAGAATATGGCACGGCGAAAATATCAAGACTTAGGATAACGGTAGCTGATGGTATGCCAAAATTGAGGTACATAAGCACGCTTAGCGGTGGTGGTGTCATACGGTGTCATGCGAAGCACGGGTTTCGACATCCGGAGCATGATTTTCACCCGATCTCTCCAATTCCTTGGCTTCATCATCGAACGGACAACAGCGGCGATGTGCGAGGCGTACACCCGACTCAATGCGAGGATGACAAAATACCTGCTTGCAGGTGGCTCTGACCGTGATAAAGCCCGACTCGGAAACAGAGTATCAGTTGACGGCGACGATCTCGAGGTGGTATAGGAGTTCTGCTACCTTGGTACGATCGTAACTTTGGACAACAACGTAAGCAGCGAAATCCAAAGGCACATTGTTCAGGGGAATCGTGCCTACTACGTACTCCCCAAACTCCTGCAATCCAGAAGACTCCAACAACACACGATATGTACGATTTACCGCACCCTGATAGACGACTTGATACGTCCGGTAATTCTCTACGGGTACGAGTCTTGGACTATACTGACGGAGGACGTCAATACACTCGCCTTTTTCGAACGGCGGTTGCTAAGGACTATCTTTGGCGGTATGTGAGAGCAGTGCGTGTGGCGAAGGAGAATGAACCACGAGCTAGTTGAGCTGTTTCAGCTGTGTCAGCGACCCGTTCGGTACGACGCGTAGAGGAGCACAGCGAGCTCGTCGGTTGGATGAAGTGGAGTCTAACCTGTCGGAGATCGGATGCAGCCGTGGATGGAGGATTGCAGCCCTAGAAATACCTTGCAATTCTGCTGAAATATCTGAGTCTAAATTATAGAGAATGTGCCTGAAAAAAGATTGCTAAGATTTTCATCAAGGCACATTAAGAAGAATAATTTGCTTATAGTTAAAGTTTTGCTGGAAACTTTAATCGACTAATTCAATAAATTACCCCAATGCAACTAGCGGACAATGCAGAGACCAGTGATAATTATTAACACGAACATCACACACAATCCCACACACCATACTAATGGGAATCTTTAACTGATTCATCGGTATAGATTTCACACCCTGCTCGGGGACACCTAAGAATGATTTACTCATCTTGCTGTCATAATTAAGCACTTTATTGCTCCCCTTTGGGAAGACATCCTTCTTGCTCCACTAAGTACTCACCGGTGTCTCACGGGGACACTAAAATCTCATCCACCAAATGGATGTACGATAATAAGTGGGTAATGAATATGATTCTAATTAAAGTTAGCTTTTCATTACCGCGCTCAGCACATTGTGTGTTGCTCGCAGTAGCAGGTTTCGATTACTGTAAGCCGAGATGAAACTTATGTGCTTCCTCACCAACTATGGACACACATTACTGCAACATCAAAGCCTGTGGGACGAAGCTTCCGGGTTGCTTCCGCCCGGAAGGAATTGGATCGCGGACGCTTTATCGGTTGTGGACTGTGAAGGCATCTGTTGATGGATTTAATTACAGGACACTCCACGCCCGAACACACCGAGAGAATGAGACACTGTTATAGCCCAACGAGAAATAGTAAAATTTCATTTCACCATAAAAGGCATGTGTGTGTGTAGGGTGGAAGCCCGTATCCACGGAATGCCATCGTACACGGTGCATTCCAAGAGGTGCTATTCTTGGAGCGAAAGCGACACAGCCAAACACTGGCGTGGTGTGCTACAGCAAATGGCAACACTCGAGAGGGCTTGTCGTAGCAGATAATGTGGCCTGAATGCGTCGTCAGAGACCTCGTTATCGGTTTAAAGTTGAGTGATAAGAGGACGGTTACATTGTTGTACCGGGGCGCCGCCGGGTTTTTCGGTCATGCATGTCTGCCGCCTGCAGGCGTTATATGCTCATCGGTGAAGTATGCGTCGAGCTATGCGAAGGGAAGAGACGCGTTGTCTTAGAAGCGCAACATAAATTTGACTTCGTGTAGGGAAGATTAATGAGCTGCTTGCTTGTGTGGAGGAATGCAATGAAACATTCACTTTAAATGCGAGGATTAAAATAAGTTGGAAAGCTTCTAAATTTGCAGTTAAATTGTACAAGCACAATAAAGTTTGCCGTTTTATTCAGTTGTAAAGATTTTATACTTCAGCTTCAAGGATTACTTTTCGCAAAGAGGATTTTGTTGTCAGAAACCATTTTCGTACGAGGTTTTATGTGTTAGCATCTCTTTCCGGTGTTTCCCCCCAGATAAGACGACAAGAACTATCGCGGCTTGGAAATGAAAAAACATGATTACCTACCGACCAAACACACTAAACGTTCGCTTTTCACTGCATTTCCATATTTGCAACCTAGAATTGCTTCACTTCTTTCCACGCTTTCTTCAATAAAAATTAAAACAAAAGCGCACACACACAAACACGCTGAAAACTGGGAAAGATTATATGATACGAGTATTTAAAGAAAAGCCCCATACAAACACTTCATGCATTCGGCTTCAATACATACAGCCGCTTGCCTGCAGCGCACCATCCCATCTCACTTTTGGGGAGGATCGGTGAGTGGGTGAGTGTTTTCCACCCAAGGTATAGAATGTGAAACGCTTCCATTACGGTGGTTGAGCATTAGAATTAATGCTACACAAGGGGAGCTCAGTGCGAGAGCGCATAAATAGAACGATGAAGCACACTCCATTCTTCGTTCCATTCGGTAGCTGACTCTCGGGTTTGCTGTTCGAGATGTCCTTGCAGGGCCACGGGTCTCTGGCATGTACGATGTGCCAGCAGTGTCGTTGCTGTGCCCGGTTTTATGTTGGCAGTAAGCAGCAAGTGAAGAGCAAACATATCTTTCTAGTGTCACGGTTTCTTATCTCTGTAGCCCCATTTCACTCTTGCGCACACAAAACCACGGTAAAGATGACACCCTTGGCAAAGGTGTCCTTCGAACTCTGGGTATGCTGTTTAGTACACCAGCTACAACAAAATGGTTTCCCCCTTTTTTCTTCTCCTGTTGTCCTTTTACCGGTCCTCTTTCCGGTATTCTTATTCCGTATCCGGTTTTTACCATTTTCTCGGAAACTTATCACTCCAAAAGGAGAACTGATTCAATTTTCCTTTACCAATGCAACCAGAGCCTTGTTGGTGTTATTTTTTCTAGGAAAAATCATGGCGGTAAGTTGAGAGGGTGTGTGAGAAGGAAGTTTCGGAAAGGGTCCATATTCTAGACGCCTTCGCTGTTCCACACAATTCCCTGTTGCAATGAAACAAATCTCGACCGTTTCGTCCGAGATAATCAAATCTGAAGGATAAAGTATAATTTATGATTCCCGATGGGACCAAACAAAAACCTGGAAGACTGTACGGGGTCTGATACATTTTAACCAGAAATACTTTCATTCTATGAAAACCATTTCCGTATTCTCGTTTTATGTGTTGTTTGGCAGAATAAAATTCATAAGACTGTTTCTAAAAAAAACGCATTGAAATAGGTTACAACTGGGGTTCTGCTAATTTTAGCAAGCAGAGAATAATAGAATAAATTATTAAAATATTTCCTCATCTACTTCTTCTTCGTTTTATTGTTCTTCTTCTTCAGAAATTTACAAATAAAAAGAATAGAATTTAAGTATTATGCATAATACTACGTAGAAAATACGGCACTGAACCGTCATAATCAATTGTAAATAAAAATACTACGTCCTCAGTCCTCACTACGGAAGAACTCACTTCGGATGGGATTTGAACCCCGATCCTGCCGTGAGAAGTCATCTCATACTACCGAAACGCAAAATAAAGGTACATTCGCTCTGTCCAAAAATTGATGCTTTCAAGACAACCCTTCCGCACTTAACCTTTTGTACTCGAGAGCGTTTTACAAGCGAGTATTTGGGCAGAGCGCAGCAAAGTTTATGTGGACGTAAGTGTGGTGTCTACTTGAAACAAACCAAACGTAACAAAAAATTATTTGTGCCCGAACATGAATTCAAATGATGCAATCACATTGCATCTTCGTCGTATAAAGCTTGACAAGCTAAGACATATGCTATCACAGTGTATGCACATGTCCAAACAAACCTGGAATGCGTTGTCACAAGTCAAAGAGGCCAGCTTCTCAATGCTACGAAGTGACCGTGTGACCATCGACAACGTCCGACTTGCGATGAAGCGGATGAGGCACTGAACTTATTGACTAATATTTTTGATAAATGCCTTGAGTTACTTTCCTAGTGCGTGGAAAGGTGCTAAAGTGGTACCCATCTTCAAACCAGGGAAAGATCCAACCTGTCCTGATAGCTACCGCCCAATCGGTTTGCTATGTGGCTTAGGTAAACTTTTTGAGAGATTGGTCATTGATCGTCTCCAAGACTGGGTGTCTAAACTGGTAATCATTCCTGCAGCACAAGTTGGCTTTCGTCCGGGCCATTTCACTATACTACAAACTACACAAGGGGGTAGTAGAAAACAGCAAGAAAGCTTTCTATACATTGAAAATGCTTTCGACAATGTTTGGCATGGAGGACTAATACATAAACTAGCTGCGTTTAGACTTCCTATGTACATAAGCAAGATCATATGTAGTTATTTGGACGATAGAACGTTCAGAGTAGCTTTGAGCTCTGAAATGTCTGACCCAGTAACCATACCTGTAGGTGTACCACAAGGTAGTCTGCTGGGTCCGTTATTGTACGTTCTGTACACAGCAGATATGCCGATTATGCCCTGTGATGGACAGATGTTTCTGTTCTTAGACGACACTGCCATTGCAGTAAAGGGCAGAAATATGGCTGAGTTGAGAAGTAGGGCTCAGAGGAGTAGCTCAGTATGTGGAGGGCGTTTTTGTTGAATAGTCCATGGCCATAAAATACCTGGGCCTGCTGATTGATCGCAAGATGCTCTTGCGAGAGCATGTACCGAGCATATAGAACAAAGGTCACATCCTTGTCAAGAGCCTGTATTCTTTGATCAATCGCAGGTTTAAACTTTCACTCCAGAATAAGCTGGCTTTGTTTAAACAAATTTTTACACCAATGGATACTTATGCTGTGTCCTTGTAGGGGACTTGTGCACAAACACACAGAAGGAGAGTTCAGGTCATGCTCAATAAGGTACTGCGCATGATTTTGGACAAAAGTAGGTACACTAAATGCGCCTATTTGTACCATAAAGTTGACGTTCAATGTCTTAATGGTTTAACAAAAACCATCAATGATAAATTACAACAAAATTTTAGAAATCCTCCCCACGAATAAATTCGTGTAATTGGAGATACTATTGAAAATAGCTTGTAGTTAGTTCTTAGAAAGTCTGTTTAATTTTAGCTTAGTTCGTTAGTTAGGTAAAAAAAAATTCCGACGATCAAATTACACCTAAAACATTCAGTGCTTAACTTAACAAAGTTGCCAAACAAAATCAATTAAAATGTTAATACTGCGAATTTAGGTTAGAAAAGCAAAAATGCTGCGTATGACCAAACTGTAATGTTAAACAATGAAATTGTAAGCCTGGAAATTGTGTCCTGATAAATGTTGTGTTATTTCGTTTGGGAGATCTTCTAAGATCCATCACAACTACACCCATCATGACACCGCCATAGGTCGAGTAACTTCCGTGAAAGACTTGGGAGTATGGCTGGACGAGACTCACTCTTTTAACGTACATGTTGATCATGTTGTGGCCATGTCCAACAAATTTCGTCCCACCCACCCCACAACGTCCCATCAGACCCACAAGCTCTGGGTCTGATTGTTAGACTGTCCTCAGAACTTAGAGAGCCCTTATGCCTCAAGGCTTTGTTTTATTGCTTGGTCCGATCTATCTTGGACTACGCCGTCGTTGTCTGGTCTCCCCCAGGCTCGACTGCAATGGCCAGGCTGGAGAAGGTGCAGCGAAAATTCACACGAGTAGCTGTTCGTCGCTTCCTTGCAGGTTATCAACTGACCCCTCCATCCTCTCCTGTTCGCTGTCGGTTTCTTGGGCTGGACTCTATAGAAGCCCGACACTCCCATCTCCGATCATGCTTTATTGCCAGTCGCCTCTCAAATGATCTGGATGTTCCTTCTCCTATCAGCCATCCCCCTTTATGCCCCATCCCGTCGTCTACGCGATAGACCTCTCTTACACATCCCATCCCGCCATATGCGATACGGTTCAAACGAACCTTTTTTTAAGAGCGCTATCGGCCTTCAACAACGCGTACCACCTGTTCGACTACAATGTATCTGTGTTCCATTTTCGTTTTCGTCTACTTGACTCCTCTTCCTTGCATCCTCGTTAGTCTCGTGTGTAATTTTTTTAATCCCCCTATTGTCCTCTTCAAAGTCCTTAGTTATTAAGATAATTTTTATGTAGCCTATGAGGCAAACAAAATATCAACCCAAAATAATAATAATAACATGGTATATACATGATACATACATCGTAAATGTTGCACTGAGCTGACCAACTGCAGGTTATAAAGGGTTTGCAGAATTTCGTCAAAATCGTCTCTTGTTGCTGGTTCGCGCAAGTTAAAACGGACCCAATTTTAAGGGTTAAAACCACAATTTGATGCTAACGAATGAATTTTGTGACTCATGCAGGTTTCTTATTCTATTAGTTCAAGGATTTCATTCAAATTAGTTCCAACATATCCCAACGCTCGAATGCCACGTTACTAATTTACCGTGTTTAAAATACATCCATTTCATCGATATATGCGCTGCTACCTTCATGACTACGGACACCCCTATTGCCCTATTTGAAAGTAATTTGAAAGCACTAACCAATACCGAACCGGTAGCGACCGGTGATGGTTTGTGTTGCGAGTTTGTTTTTAGAAAACCTTCGCAATGAAACTGAATGGAAAGCCTACGCCAACGATGATGATCAATAAAGCAGCTATAAATAGAGGCTAATTTCGCTGCCACGTTCCTACGTTTTGGCTTCGTTTCGTGTCTTTACCTTTACCTCGGCGTTTTGTTTTACTTGTGCTCAGAACCAACGGTATCGATAGTAAGGAATGGACTCTGGTGGCGATGAATTCCTGCCTGCGAAACACCTTTCCTACGGCGGTACGTTGAGCGTAAAATACTTGGAGAAAAAATGCTGGAATTAATTTTAACCTCCGGTTCAACGAACCACCGAGTCTTTCTCGTACTGAATGAAGTTTAAGCATTCAGAAAAATGTTATGCCCATTAAAAAGCTTAGAAGTAATATCTTTAAGCCGTAAAAAATGTTATTGTTTTTTTTTTTTACTTTTATATTCCCCGAAACCAAATCCTTCAATCGCGTGAACTGGTTCGATCCCGTAACGATGCAAATTAATGCTATTTCGTTCCGTAATGGTAAACTCTGGTGCTGTTTTATTTATTGTAATAGTACCCTGCCACCACTGATGATGACCATACCAAAGGTTAAGCACGCGTTCTAACGTGCACTGACGTAGAGCGTAGTAAAACATTCATTTGCGACTGACGTCATAGGAACAGGAGGCAGGAACAACAATGGCAGTGAATGCTACACTCCATCTGCTAGCAAATTGAATGCGACATGAACCAGACCCTCGGGAATGCCTAATTTACATACCGGAGCCAAGAAAAAAATAAAAGGACACAACAGGCAGGACTGTTATTAATGCTGTATTTTCTAACATTTGCACTGGGCACTTTGTACCGGGCGAGAGATAATTTAAGCGTAGTTATACGTTTACTTAGCCACCTAAGTACGGGACGGGTTTCAAGGTTAGGGTTAAACCAAGTCCATGGTCTGTGTTTTTCTTTTGTGTGCGGTCTCCCGCGGGAATATGGGGTCCTTTCCCACGAATGGTGGTACCAAAACAAACATTTCACATCGAGCAGTGGAAAATTTAAGTACTTTCCTGGTAAGAGTCATGGCACGACAGTAAAATCCCTGTGTATGTGTGTGTGTGTTATTTCAGGACGAAAGCTCATTCGCCATGTGTTCCTTTCTCCCCCCGCATCAAACATACACTTTCATCGGTAAAAGACGCGGCAAAAAAACAACAGAAAACAAAACACCACTTCACAAACAACTGCTCTTCAGACAATGCCCATTACCGGTGTTCCGAAAATCAACTGGACCGTGCCGGGTTTTCCGTGGAACGATCGCTCTGCCGATTCCAAATGGTTCCAGGGGTAAAGGATATGTTTCATGTGTTGCATAATTTATGAAGTAAGTGTGCAATATTGAACACCCCGAGACGAAACAGTCCGCACCGAAAACTCTCCAAGGAAGCATCCGTTTTCCGAAGCCATCCGAGAACGGGAGAAATTCGTGTGGGTTTGGAAAACGCAAATGGTTCTTTGAGTTGCTTCGACTGCCTGGGCCCGGCGGTAAATTGGATTACTGAATGACCTCCCCCATTCCCAGCCACGGAGCGCGGGCAGTCGATTATTGTGAGCCATTTAGAATCCGGGCGAGCTTGCTATAAGTATGATAATTGTGGGATTTCGTAGAATTGCTTCCTTTTCGTCTTTGCATATTTGATGACGATCGTGCCACACATACACACCACGTGAATGCACGCGGTAGAGATTGGGGCTGGATTATCTATGACCACCTACCACAACTTACACTAATGTGCATGCACCCAAAAGAAACCGTCTTGTCCTTAATATTTTTGCAAAATTTTAATGTAGCTTTTGCTCAAGTCGCGAAAAAGTTTAAACTCATCTAAACTGGTAAAAAGTTTCACAAAAATGAGTTTCAATTACGTTACACAGCTTTAGCAGGCAAATTAATCGTCCACAAGGGTGCTGGTTTGGAAAGCTGTACAGGCCATAAATAACTCAAAATGCTTTCAATTACCCATCGTTAACGTTAATAGCTGTAATTGAAGCAAACGATACTCATCTTTACGGCCACTGTCAGTGTGATAATTAATGTGATGCCTTTATGCTACGAACGTGGATGAAAATATGAAAATTAGAATAACTTTAATTAACGTGTTTTGAAGGACCAGATGAAAAAGGTTTTGTTTCCCCCGCTTGTGAGCTGTAAATGCGCCCCCTTTTTCCAGTGCAGCAAGCGCAATCAAACTTGTTTTCTAACCTTGATCCAACATCGTGCACGGAATGAAACACGATAGAGCCAATAATTGACTGAAATTATCTGCTCTGAGCACCTTATCATGCCGGGTATTTTTCTTCCTTACTTTCCTTAAAACACACACACACACCTATAGCAAAACGGTGATAAAAAGAGCTGTTCAAATGTTTTATTCCTTCATCGAGCGAGCAGTTTATCTAAACAACCATGCACTTTCCGCACGTACGGCGAGTAAGCATTATCCTTCCTTAGAGCACCACCGGACGATTCTTCAGTTGCATTCGAAAATAAGTGCACTCTGTTGGTAAACCTTGGGCCAAACACAGTACGAAACTGAGAAGCAGTGAGCAAAGTTTTGCCATTCAGTGGAAAAACGGTTTTATCAAAATATTCTGGCACTTGCCACGAATGTGCGGTGTGGATAAAACCGATTGTTGGAAAAATTCGGAAACTAGCACAGCAGCTTCTTGAGGGTCATAAAAAAGGAGTTCAAGACGTAGTTTTGCACTGTGCACGTTTAGTGGACGAAAATTTAAAATTACACAGGAATACAAGTTTCGCAGGACTGGATGAAAAGCTGAAAAAGGGATGATTTTGTGCTAATATTTTAAAGTTATGTTTTGCTATGAAAAAACATAATTATTTGCTACTTGTTGTATTTAATTCTCAACCCCAAATCTCTTCCACTAATGCTAGTTAAAGTGAGCAGATTTTAATCTACACTGCTTTTCCTTCTCCTTAACTATTATCCTGTCTTTTATCACCATCCAAAAAAAAAACGAGCAGTGAGATGCTTCCAATTGAGTCGTACAAAAGAAAACTCGACTGCAATGTAAGGGAAAAATTTTCACCCTACAATCCATTGCAACTCGCCGATAAACACGAATAAGGGGAAGGTATTTGAACAATTTCCGTCCATTTCTTCCTTTTTGCTTACGAAAAAACGTTCCCGCTTTTGTGCAAATTTATAGTTTTCATCCAAACGCCTTGGCTGCAATGGCTGCAAAGGCTGCAATGGACGGTCCAAACGATGGACCGTGCTGGTGCACAGTAGTACCATCGGAAGGTAGCAAACGAATGTTGGAGCAAAAGTCTGTTAACTTTAACGTTTTCGTTTCGTTTTTGGTGCTTTTTGCTTGTTGCTGTGTGAAGATGTATTTGATGTGTAAATAAGCAGTTTGCAGGGAAAATTGCTTCAATGAATGAGGTGGAACGTAGGGGAACGACGATGATGGAGATAGGTGGGATTGCATTTTAAATTCTGAATGTTTTACATGAAATATTTGTGCATGAGTAGAATTGAATTTTATTCTCACGAATTTTTCTATTCGCTTGACTTGTTTGAAATTGGCCAGAATTTTAATTTTGAGAATTTTTACATAGATTTTTATACTTTGTTCAAAACTACTTTTTTGGATTCAACAAAAGGTAGTTGGTAAAACGCGGTCTGTTACTAGAGTTTTCTGAAATAGCATGCTGTTAATGCGACAACGGCACCGGTCTTTACCCAACAGGACTGGAGTTCAAATCCCATCCGGACTGTTCCCTCGTAGTGAGGATGGATTATCCTACTTTCTGCTATAACGACACCAAAATGAGTTGTTAAATGAGACAAATCCCAATAGAGAGGGAGTAAAAGTGAATTAGTATTCCTTTAAAAGTAGTTCTTCTCATCTATAACATCCCATTTTAATATTGTTTATGCTAAAACCACTTCAATCGATTTATTGAATTTGTTCTGAATTCAAAGTTCACAGACTCAACTTTGTGCACACACAAGCATAACTTTACTTCGCTCTCGTTAATATTCCGTTTTCGTATGCTTTACAGTATTTTTACGCATGTTTTATTGAAAAAACTTACCATTTATTTATTCATTAAACTTGTGTCTATCCTTTCATTGCAGTAAAGCACAATTGAATGTAATTATTTGGTTATATTCATGAACAGTGTTGTCCATTGAACCATTGTGTAAATAATAGCGAGAATCCAACAAATTATTTGCGATGAAAAGCTATCAAATCAATTAACAATTTAAAGAACTCCTTAAAAAAAAAGCGATTGTTTCAACGAATTTGTTTCATGCGATAAAAACTCTCTTTATCAAAGCACTTTTCCCAAGTATTTCCCACTAATTAATGAAAGCTGTTCTATTTTTCCTGAATAAAGCTCTATAGAATAGTTGTATTGAATTAGCAGCAGTTACTTTTTTCTAATCCTATGCAATTCAACGCAGAAAACATTTGTGTTTGATTTTAAATATTGAATAATTGAATCTCTACCTTCCATTAACACAATAAGCGCATTTATTGAAGCACTAAAATCAAGCCCTCAGAAGCATTTTTGCCCATTGCTTCAATACGCTGTGGACATAAAATTCCTCATTTGACTTCATCACTGCCGTTTCCGACCGAGGATTGCAACTGCATTGGGAGTGAATACGACAACAGGCAAAGCAACGATGGGTGACGATGGATAGTCATTTTGAAACATGAAATAAACATCGTTGCTGCTGCTCTATCAGTTTTAGTAGCGTTAGTTCTGTTGGGAATGTTTGATAAAATCTAACTGCCCAATAACTATCTAAAGTTCTCAGAGGTTATCTCAACTTTTTACTTAAATACACCGATAGCGTCTCGAATTTTCTCATAGTGGTCTGAACGCGCTGTTAAATGTTTCTTTTCACCAACAAGCAAATGTTTTTCCTAGCTTACGTAAACATCTTCTCCTCTTTAGTCCTAAAGAAAAGCATCTCATCCTACAAACTCTGCTGAAACATTTTAGAACCACCTCTGCCTTCGTAAATCTTCCCAGCCAACTCATCGTCAAGAACATCGTTCATCGGCTAGCGCACGTGCGCACCAAAATCTCTTATGCATGCTTGTTACAACCCAACGTTCCCGTGGATGCATGTTGGTGATGCATTTTTTTTTTTTTCGTCCTCCACCCTTAAGCTCACCAAGTAGCCAAATTTGAATGCTGCTCACCTTGGGCTGGCTTTGCTATTTTCCGGATTTCGGTAGATTTAGGGAAAACTTTTACCATAAATCATGCACCGATTGAAGCGAGGCATTAAACTTTCGACCACTTTACATTTTATTTTTTTCCCTAAAAACAGCACTGAGTGCATGCGGGGATGTGAAAAATGGAAAGCTTAAGTGGTGGCTGCATTGCACGGAGACGGTGAAAGTACGTGGATGCATTTTTGTGTGCTTTTTAATAAAACTAAAAACACATACACCAACCGCCCCCTATCAAGATCGATCGATTGTACGAGGGCTTACATGGTGCATAAATTTTCACGAAAGATTTTTCTTGTTCTGCCATTTACCATACGCCCCAATGCGCTTCAATTACATGCGAGGAGTTCGATGACCATTGTGGCTTATGGTGGTGAAAACGATTTAAATAAAACGCAAAGCTATGGATTAAGCTTTCTACTCGATTTCGATTGCCTCCTGGCCCCTGCTGTGAAGCATCATAGAGCTTTATTGTGGGATAAAGTTCATGTTCTTTACCTTCCACTCCCTCGTGCTCTCTCCCAATTTTTCTCCGTATTCTACAACCATTTTGGTGTAATCAAAACTCAGGCTTAAAGTGAGGATAGCCCGGAAGAAAACGGCATCCGGCAAATAAAACAGCTCCGACCGTGTATTCGCGCACTGTACACAGTTTTAAATGTGGTCGTCCGTTTTATTGGATTCACTCGAACAAACAAACAAATATACTGACGGCTATGGCGGTCTAACTCCGCAAGGGGCGAGCCCATAGGCCGGTGTGGTGTTTTCAAAAGAATTTCATTTCGATTTGAAAATCCAATCAATATAGGCTTGTCGTAATCCAGCAACGTTTCCTGTCTGCCCTTCTGGGACTGCTGTTCCTTCGTTACGACCCGGATAGATAGGAAAATTTGAAACGTGGCACTTCTTCCGTTCAAATCAGGTGAGGATACGAATCGTTGAAAGCTTCTTTGGTGGTGCGTTTTTTTATCGGGGGCAGATTTTGCTCTATCGCTCTAGTACATCGAGCTGATCCCAAAAGGTCCACACATATCACTAAACATACACATACACCCATGGCCAAACATACACACCTACACACGCTAGAAACGTACGCTAGAGTGTTCTAAATTCATTGATCGTTGATGGATCGTCCGGATGGAAAAGGCGTTTCCAAAGCATTCCATTCCAAATGGTACCAGGAAAAAACACATAGAAAACAACAAACATAGCGCTTCCGCACGCTTTTTGGGTAGTTTCTGCTCAACTTTTATTTCCTTTTTTTTGTTGCTTTTCTGTCTCACCGAACGAAATGCTAAACGTGGCAGAATTGGTACAGAACTCGTAGGCACATTTATTTCCGATGCAGAGCAGAAACGGTGTTGTGTGCGGCGGGCGTATACGGTACGGCGTACATGCGTTGGCTTATACATGAATTCATGAAATGTTTCCCAAAATAAATCACGTTACACGGCCTTGACAGATCATAAGTAGATGCGGGCCGGATGGCTACAAAAAGGCACCATCGGTTTGCCACCATTCAACGATAAATGGGTCAAGGGAATGGGGCGATACGTGCGAAGCCTACGCATCCATACAAACACAAAGACACAACGGGACAGAACGCACGAAACTGTGCGTAAAATACGCTCGAAAATCATTCAACCCCATCGATCCGGTACGATAAGAAGGACTGTCAAGATATTAGGGATGGGCAATACAATGTGTGTGTGAGTGTATGTGTGTGTGAAATGATAGATTTTCTTGATAGACGCCTGTCGTAGATAGACACGATGACAATGATTAAGTACTCCGTAAATGTGTGCGCATGTATGTGATGGGAGCGTATGGACGGGGAAACGGGTTGTAAAATGGCTTTATGCGATTAACCGGCGAAAGGTTTGCCGCTCGGATGGTAAATGATTTTTCCCTAAAATGAAAAGGCATGCTAAGAATTGATAAGAAAGGTTTGAAGTTATGAAGCTGTTGGTACAAAAGGTACATAAAAGTAACGTTAAAATGTGCACAATTTTATCACATCAAAAATGTATTTAAATGTTTTATTCTAACAGCCAAAATCCTCATGATAGCTCATAACATATCCATGCAATGTATAATAACCTAAATCAATTGATTTTGATCATGTTTTGGTTTTATACTAGCAACTGAAGAACGAAGAAAAATAGATTATTTTTTAGCTTGACAAAAACGACCAGGCGTCTCCATCGAACAGAAATATTTTTTCCTATTTTTTCTCCTTGTATTAATTGTCATTCTTCATTCTGCACAACCAAGGTATTTTTTAAGCCATTTTTCATACATTCAAACAAGTTGAAATGTATTCGTTAAACTAAATAATCAATAGTAAAAAAAAAACTCCAGCCTGGGTAAAACGTTGCGAGCGCAGAAGCGATCAGATTGTAAGTTGTTATGGTTTTGTTTATTTGATAATTTCGGTGTTAACAAGCACTTCATTTTTACTAATTATTTATATTGACATTCACCAATCTCCTTCACCTGTGTATCGACAAATGTAGTGTCATGTTCTTTTCTCGTTCCTCTCTGCACTAGAAGTTCAACTGTTCAATTAATGGGTGCCCGCTGAGACGTGTCGTGTGATGTGTTATTTTTTTGCAATTAATTATGACGATACAGTGCCATTTTGTCAACACCGGTTGTGTTTTATAAATTTTATAAACATATTGATAAGCCATTTCCTCCTCATTCTTGGCCTTATCCCGGGCATACTCGGTTGAGTGACACTTATTATTAAACTTCTTTTTGACGATCACATCGCGAACTTGATCAATTCGGTTTATCGGGCACTTGAACTTATCCGAAGAAATCAGACTATCAGTGCTTTAGAACGCAGCATTTTGACCTTGTTCAACCGATACTTGAATATGAGAGTGTTGTATGGAGTCCTTAAGGCACTGCCTCGAACGCCTTCTTGGTCGCTCACTCGTTGAATTACCATCCTACTCAACTCGGTGTCATATTTTGGAGCTTCCCTCATTAGAATCGAAACATCCCCAGGCTCAAGCTATATTTAACGCCGGATGGATTCTTGTAGTTTTTGACGCGCCATCCTTCATTTCTGTTATTCCTCTCTATGTCCTATCACGATTCCTTTGTACTCGTTCACCTTTAATGATTCCTGCGCGCCACACAGTATTTGGCTCAAACGATCCACTGTTAGTTTGTTTACGTTCTTTCAATGCTTTTTCCGAGAATTTTTCTCTGTCTTGCTTCCGTTTTAGACTTTCTTCCACAGTTTTTCTTCTCAGTTTTCCTCGCATTCCAACTCTTTGCTCTTTTCTTTTCTGACTCAGTTTTTACTCTGGCTCCTTCAGTTTACAGTAGTTTCTAGGTTTGTATTAGATTAAGTTTATGATTGTGACGCCATTATGACGGCACAATGCCGTATTGTCACTTCTCTTTTGCTATCTTTGGATCAAATTTGCAAACCTTAGATGGTTACGAAAATGCAACTAAAACCTGTTCTGGATCTTATAAGTAACAAAATCAGCGATAGACGTCGAATGGTTCAGCAAACGTTTGTGGCGGACCTTCTTACTGGAAGTATCGACTGCTCAACATTGCACCAACGACTCGATTTATAAGCTCCAAAGTATACCTTGGGACCGCGTCCGTTGCTAGGGAATTCCCTCAGCCGTACTAACTATGGATCTAGAGACCCTCTAATAGCTATGCCTGTTGCATTTAATGAAAGCTATCAGCTCTTTGACTTTAATACACCGATAGAATCGTTCAAAACCCGCCTCAAAACTAGACAACATTTATAAATATATTTAGATTACTCTTAAGATCGTTCTAAAGATCATTGTTATCCATTGAATGTACATATGTATCAAATAAACAAATAAACAAAATGTATTAGTTTGAGATTGAATTCAAGAGCTATTCAAACCCGCTCACCAGTCTCTTTACGATAATTCATAGCTCCAAAATTATTTGATTCGATTATCAACATTTAATTCTCAGCTGAAGTCAGTTGACGAGTCTTGATCGAATCGACATTTAAATAAGCGCTGATATATTCTGATGTTGAGTGATTGCTACATGATTGCTACTCGCCTTAGATATAAACGATTATTTTTATATAACAAAATCCATCTTTACCAGAAAATTGCTTCAGCGTTTTCCTGATACTAAGACTTCCATGTCAAAGTACCAAAGCTATGATGCCATCAGATAATAAAGACTTGCTTTTTACATCAGTTTTTGCTGCCTTGTTAGGGTCATATTACACTGTAGTGTGTCTCACATTTGGCTCTTCCTGCTTGATCTAATTTTCTTATATTATTCTGATATATTTTCCACAAAAATATAACACCAAAGTTTAAGGACATTAGGATGAATCTCTAAGATGTAATAAAATCGAATAAATTACTGAGAAATTGTTCGAGTATCCGTTGGTTAGTATTGATGATTACAATCATTTGGACGAAGGCAATCGTCTCTACAGTTTGGTCCAAATTATTCAATATGCATGTTGCATCTCACAAAAAATATTTGCACCGCTGTACTATTAATTGAAATAACCACAAATTCTACCATTGACAATATGTACTTGTTGTGACGCAAAAAAATGCAATCTGTTCCTTACCGCAGATTCACCACATTAAAGTAATGAATAATTAATTGCTTCCACTCTGGTTTGTAGCGCGAATATGATTAGGCCCATTCTGTTTTTATTTTCTGTTATAAGCTTCTGCTTGTAACATTTAAATAGCGTTTGTTTAGCACATCTGATCATTGAATCACTTTTTGACATACGCTACAACAATAGGCACGAACGGCTACACACACACACCCCTATATATGACACTCTCATAAATGTTTTAAGTCCCTTTTTCCCGGACAGAATGATTTATTTTATGAAGCATAAAGTTTCGCCTTAGGTACGCCAACAGCACACAGGCACTTGTGTACAAGTGTGTACAGCTGCAGTCATTAATCTAAATATTTATTACATCAGTATTGACAGCATCGCCCACTCTCAAGCTCACCCGTGCCACATGAATTGAGGCTCGTTGACAAGCCTTTTCAAAGCAAGCGAACCGAACCATTTCCTTAGGTGGAAGACTACTCCTTTTACAGGCGCTACACAATAAAAGTGTTGAAGGGCTGCCATTATTCTTCTCGCCATCGATCCACTGAATGGTGGATGCACCGGCCACTTTTGCTTAGCTCGGTACACGCGCACATTCAATTGAGCTTGATCTCGTACAGCGATAAAAGAAAAACCGTGAAAACAATCGCCTATGCACTATGTTGCTCGGTGCACTCGGGGGTAAGGATTGCGAATCTCCAAAGTGCTGGATTTTTTTGTTTGTCTCGTTCCTCCGCTACTGCAGTGATGTGCAATCATGGTTTTGTTTGCCCAACGTGCACACATCGTGCGATATTAGACTACCACCTTTCTGACCTTTCCTATGCTCGTTCGACGTTGAATGTGTGTATCTGTGTGCGTCCGATTTTTTTTGTCAGCTGCAGCACGGCAATCCCAGTAAATCCCAGGCACGGGTGTGTATAAGTTCCATGATGGATGGTTTCCATTAGCTGTCGAGTGTCTCGTTTCTTTCGAGTGTTTGGGTCAATTTTTTATTTTGATCCATATTCGCGCATCCATTTTTTCATCACAACAACATGAAGCAGCATCAGCACCCATGAAACAAACGCGCAGGTACAGCACGGAAGTGCTGCAAGGGAAAACGAAGCAGTAAAAGCGCTAGCCTTTATTGTGCCATGAGGAAAAAAAGGGGTAATTTACGAGACAGCCTCCCGTATGCACAGGGCATGCAGAAAGCTGCTGCAAATGTCACGGGATTGAATCACGGTTGCATCATACGTATGAGAATGTGATAATGGTGCTTTTTACATTTTGTTTGTGTTTTTATTTGCTAATGGAAATTGGTAAAAGTTTGTTAGTGTGTGAAACTCTGACAACCTTTTCTGCCTTGTTTGTTTTTAATCCGGTTAGTGATTTGCTTTTTTTTAAATGTAGTGTTGATGTAACTTTATATAGATTTTCTTTTTCGGGGGGTTTTATTTGCTCGTTGTATAAATAGAGCATTATAGTAACAGCTCCCCATGATCCAAATATTTTATAGTTTATTGAAAGTAAAATACTGAAGAGAAAGTTAGATTTTTACAATTCAATTTCGTAGCAAAACAAAATTTTCCTGCTCATTTTTTGTGCAAACGTTAGGATTCTGAAGAATCAAATGAAAAATTCTACAAACGTAAAAAATGAGCAAGAAAATTCCTCAAAGTTTAAGATAAAAATAATAAAAAAGCGAAAAATCCTAGATTGGTGAGAGAGAGAGACTGACTAAAATATCATTATATAAATATTGTAACTCACATGGATTACAATGAAACGTTCTTCTGATGTTCTATTGTTCATTTAAAAACTGAAAAACGCTTTAGTGTGTATTATTCTCCAGTCAAAACTGCTTCCTCTTTTTATCAAGATTTTAAAACAAAATATTGTTTTGTTACTGGAATAAAATCCCTCCTTTAAGGAAATCGATTTTCACACAAAACTTTAACACGACTAGTGGAAAATTAATTCGAAAGCATAATCTACCATAATCATGCGTATCAAAAACCATCGAAACCAGTTGGTTTTCTCAAGCATCAAGACTTTCGCTTTATCGTGTTTTTGAATGCGAAGCTATGAAACACTAAATTGAGCAATAAAAATAGCAATTCTGACCCATAAAACGATCCGTCTGTATCGTCGATCTTGGCTTTGTCTTTTGCCTGCCCAACCTTCCGCAAAACTTTAACAGCCATTTGTTGTTGTCTGCTGCGATGATTGTCGATAAGCAGAACGGTCTCAGTTGGTCTGCGTTGCGTGCTTAATGGTTAGAAAATAGTTTCACATTATCACCTTTCAGCGCGGGCATCTGTTTCGGAATCGGTTTTTAAAGCATTTTGATTAAAATCTTTAATGAGCTTGTCTGCCATTTGTCAGTGTTTATTTGAGGCCCTTGATAGGTGATGATGGGAAGGGAAATTTTTAATCATTTTATATTTAAACTGTTCATACGACTTTCCAAAATGAAGCCCAAAAGTCGGTACTATTCGTTGTGTCTCACATGCCACTTTCTAGCACGCTTTTCAGATTTGCTACAGAAGCAATCTTAGCTAAAAACTATCCGTTTTTGTTGACCGAATAAATAGCAGAGCAAAAAACAATTCAAACGTATATTTGCAAACGAGAAACATTTAAATGCGCCTTTTTTTTTTTTGCTCCGAAAAACAAACCAAACCTTCCCTAAAATGTCTACACTTTAGCGACACAAAAGGTTGACCACATGCTTTAACCTTGTCCCTGCCCTGGTAGACACCGAAGACCCACTAATTTGATATGAAACATGAACGACAACCATGCGAAGGTTGTGTTTCATGCTGTCGTTCGTTTTGGGTTAGTGTTTTTGAGCATTTCTTTTTTCTTTCCATTCAGCCTGTGTGGTTTCCTGATTCTTTTCCTGCTGTGCTATGGCTACCTGCAGTTTATTAGTTTTTGCATAAATAGCTTTATTCTTGCCGCATCCCGTGTCCGTAAGAGCAGCAGCATCAGCAGCGACTGCAGCTGTCACATGACGTTCATCAGCGTCCTCCTAATGGATGGTGGACTGGGTGGTTGGTTTGAAGCTGGTCCTGCCTCTGCAACACAGTTGGCTGCTGATGCTTGCAGGCTAGCACAGTTGGCTGCTGTTGCTTTTTTTCCCTCTCCTGTGGACTCACTGTAGATACACACTGAGGGTAAACGCTAAAACATTGCAACTAGGTTTCAGGCCAACCGACACCGTTCTCTTTAGTGAGCTTGGATAAAGTTTTCTGGTATTTGTCTACGTCAATCTGGTGAGTGATGAATGTGATCATGATCCGGCAAAAAAAAAGTTCATCATTGTCGCTCACGGTACAAATGTGAGTTAGAATTTGTCCGCTCCTGTCATGGGACAAGTGTCATGCAGATCACTTAAAGAGTAGTTTGTTGTTTTATAAACAAATTTCAACGTTTGGTACATTATGGAGCAGGGTAAGGCAAAAGTTATTTATTTTTTATAAAATAAAATGTAAAAATCAAAAATGAAATAGACAAAACAGTTTTTCTGTAGGAAATATCTGCTTCAACAATCTTTTTCTTGGTTTAACGACCTTCTAGGGTCACGCCGGCCATCGAATTGAATTGGTTTACTAAAACTTGCGCTCAAACTTGCGCTACCGGGCAACGTCTCGGATGGGATTTGAACGCCGGTCCTGTCGTGTAAGGATCGACGGCGCTGTCGCCTACACAACCGGGACGCCCCGCTTCTATAAGACTAATATCAATTTAAATAGCAAATAGAATAGTGACATTGATAATTCTTCAAAAATGTTAAGCGTGTGATGTCTCCGAATTTTATTTTCATTATATCCAAATGTTTTAACAATACGGCACTGGACCGTCATAATTAATTATAAATAAAAATATACAAATGTTTTCATTTTACTCCTTAAAGCTGCAACAGAGGGCATTACACATTGCATAATTTTGTCCCCTTTAGCATGTTTCAAACTATGTTTGATATTTTCCATAGCATGCACAGCAAAATAAATAATTTATAAATCAATTAGATGTGTTATGTCATTGTGATACTTAAAATATGATTGGAAACAATCAGGCACGGCGTATAATAATACTATTTATACAAAACCACAGCACAATCTAATCATACCCTCCATCAAACAAGCGACTAGAGAGCACATTCTCAAACCTAATCCACTTGCTATCTCTGCAACTATTCATTTAAATCAAAAACCGATTAAATTGATGTTTAATCTAGGCCTTGGCAAATTCCGTACCACGGCTTCATCTGTGGTACCCGCCCGACCCAGAATACTCACACAAACTGGGTCACATGGTCAATCTAATCGTCCACTGAATAATATATTCTTTAGCTGCAACCGTACCGTGCCACGTTATGATTGCAACATTTACTACCTTTAGATGTATTGAATTAAGCCATAATTGGAATCGTAATTTACGACAGAAGCGACGGTGTTGCTGGTCTGGTGGTCGCAAATGGAATTTCTCAGCTTGGCCGCTTGTCTAGGATCGGGATTGTCTTTGGTGAATGGTCCAGGAGAATCCTTCCGAGCACGAGCAAGCGAACGATGCAGCCTGGACGATGTGATTATGAATGATTTACTGAAAGTGAAACTAGGACAGGATGAGAGATGGTTAGAAAATAATTGGCTAGAAGGAATTTGGCTGCTGCTGGTCGGGAAGGCAATAGTCATCATTGATTTATGATAGTTTACAAATATTCTAATAAATATATTTTAACACGGTTTTTCTTTTTTTCTTGTCGTCTCTTTGCAGGAATCTTTACCTGGAAATCTGAATCGTTTTCTTTGGATGGAAGAGACTGCAATAAACTGGCACGAATGTATTTATGATTCTTCAAGGATGGCTTTAGGGAGAGGCTAAGAGAATAAATTTTGAAGAATTTTGTGTCCTGTCCTTACAATAAGACCCAGATTCCTTTCAACAAAGTCTTTTGGTAGAAGACTCCGATGTATCTCTTAGGTCTCTTGGTAGAGAAGACTTGGGCGAAGACGTCCCTTGGCACACTACACTTACATGTCGCTGTCCCTTGCTTTATGAGGATCTTTTACTTGTTGTCTTGATATTTGAGACGTTAGCGAAGAAACCTCCTACGGCTATTAGATCTCTTGGCAGAGGCTGTACACATGGACGAAGGGCTGTTCGAGGCGAGAGGTTCCTTAGGTCTTATGGCCCGCGTTCACCTTAATAAGTGTTTTATTAGGATTAGTACTAGCAATATGTAGTCTTTATTTATAAAATACGAACCACAAAAGAAACACTTTCATAACGCATAAAACGGCACACATGTAACCAACCAGAACAAGAAAACATAAACATCAGCATTCTGTTTTTCTTGCACCTTCGGTTGATGTTTTTCGGTGGACGAAAAACGAAATAGAACCAAACAGATTCTTTTTTTTTTTTTCGTATATTAAAACCCTTTTCTGGGAAAAGGCTAAAGTGAAATCAATATCCATGACAGTAGGACTTTATGGTACGTCTTCTCTTCTCCAGGGGGCCGTCCGGAACATCCGATCACACAAACACACCGTTAAGCTGCAACACCGTGACGAAAGCTCGCAAAGGACGACGAGTTGCTGTGGGAAATGTTGAAATAAAGATAACCAAATCGAACAGTACAAACCGTACCAGTGTCGAAGGAAGGAACGGAACAGCTCGAGTTTCCTTCAGTTCAATGCTCAGGTGCCCGATTCCGTACGGTGCAGTGTGCAGGAAAATCGAAACGTTTCACTTAAAAGAAAAACGAAAAGTTTATAATAATATTTGATCTAAACCAAGCACACGCAAACACCGAAAGACGCTTCGGCAAAGGTTCTTTCCGTCTTTTTACTGACTGTTGGCTGGAAAATAGCTGTCGAGCAAAACAGTTAAACGAAAAGTGTAAAGCTGCTTGTGTCTTGGGGTGACTTTTTTTTTGCCCCGCACTACCGCTTTTCATCTTGCGAGTCACGTCCCGGGCAGGCTTTTGGCTTCAACCTTTTCTATCTTTCCGAAAAAAAACTCTCACCCACCAATCCAAACATCACGTCAGCGAAACTGCCCGCACGTCGAACTGCTGTAGCATTACGACGACGCTTACCGAAAACGCGGGCAAAAAATCGAGCCAGGAAGAGCGTGCAAAAAAAACCCGCAAACGGAAGAACCAAGTTTTTCCAAACGCCGGGCCGAAAAAGTCGCCTCACAAAATGTCGTCCAGATCAAAGGAGAAAGTAACGGCCGCCATTAGGAAGTTCTTCAAAAGCTCGGAAAGCAAGAGCAAGGAAAGTAAAGACAAGGACGGTAACGGCACCCACACGGCATCCCCACCGACAGATGCTACAGATTCGAACCATCTGCACCTACCCCACGGCCACCACCATCACCCGCACCATTCGTCTACGGTGGCGACGGCTCACAGCGGTCCGGGCGGAAGTGCCAGTGGTCCGGGTGGACCGAGCGCGGGGAATGTGGCGGGCAGTGGGACGAATGGGTGCGGTAGCACAGTGTCGAATGGCAACGGTGGCAGTAATGGTAGCAATAGTGGCAACAGTAAATCTACCACCGATAGCCCCATGCGGCGATTACGATGGTGAGTGGCTTGGCTTTGCTGTATTTTGATATGAGTGTTAGTTGGGGTTTTTAAACTTTTTTCCGTGTTTAAGGCTAATCAGCTGCTTTTTTAGGATGAGATTAAAAGTTGGTTCTGTATGTCATATTTCATCTCATTTATTAATTAATATAAGATGCAAAGATTTTGTAAAACACTTTTGAAATAATTTGATTACTTTTTGTGGAGTAGAATAATTTAAAAAGACGGATTTTTATGATTAGTCACATAATTCAGTCACAAATAAAGATTCTATGAGATGAAGCATACATTTAAAAATAAATGGTTAATAGAAAGATTATCCAGATTATAAATGACAATAAATGTAAAGTAAAGTGCAGCTGAAAAAGCAATAAAATTAGCTCATTCATTAGCATTTAAAACCTAACAACCCAATGTTGGCTTATGAACTGTTTTGTTCTCTCCTTTTTATAGTGTTGTAGCCCCAACTACTACTCCAATGGTGAATGTTCCTCCATCGAAACCTCTCGACACCACGATCCGTTCGAGACGACTCATGAAAGAGCTGAAGGAAATCGAACGGTTACAACACTCCCGGACGGATCCTTGCTTTACGGTGAGTACAAATCAAGTTCCGCACCTTGGTTCCCTCGTTGCATTTTTTTTTTTTAACTACTCAACACCTAAACAGGTGGAGCTGATCAACGATAATCTGTACGAATGGCACGCCCGGTTGTACCGGATCGATCCCGATTCTCCGCTGGCCGAAGATCTGGTCGAACTCAACATACCCTTCATCCTGCTGCATCTAGTGTTTCCGGAAAACTTCCCCTTCGCACCACCGTTTATGCGTGTCGTTGAGCCACGGATTGAGAAGGGCTTTGTGATGGAGGGTGGTGCCATCTGTATGGAGCTGCTGACGCCACGTGGTTGGGCGAGTGCCTATACGGTGGAGGCGATACTGATGCAGTTTGCGGCGAGCTTAGTTAAGGGACAGGGGCGTGTGTCGCGGAAACCGAAATCGGCCAAGGATTTCAGTCGGTAAGTGTGATAACAAACCCGTCCCTTTTATACAGTAACTATCTCAAAAAAGAACTTCTTTAGCTAGTCCTAAACTAATGTAAAAGAATAATTTCTTTGTAAGGATTTCAAGATTGTTTATGCATTATTCGGGGGATCTGAAAGGCCTTTTTGGACACCTGTTCCTCTCCGCTACACGCCATTGTTGTAGAAAACACATCAATGCCTTATCTGCTGTTTGATATTTTTATCACTAAGAATGCATAGAAATCACTCAGAAACACGAAAAAATGCCTGAGCTAACCGTAGCTCGTACTCTAAAGCAATCATTTTTGACAATGACTCCTTCCTTCTTGAAGAATCTAGGAGCATAAAGTTTCAAAAATGTACAGGACTTTAAACATAAGTTTGACAATTTCTTCGTCAAATTATTCAAACTAAATTCACTGATTTTTAGCACTACAGCTTTCACGTAGACTCGATAGTAAACGTGATCTGCAAGAGATTATGCTCTTTGGAGTCCTTGGAGTCATCAACAATTTACTTTTGGTAGAGAGACTCTTGAAATTAGTCTTTCCGAAAAGCTGGTCATTCATGTAAAATAGGCCTTAAGGTGGCCCGGTGGTGTATGCCATAGCGGCGCCGGTCTTCAAACGGCAGGACCGGGGTTCAAATCCCAACCGGACTGTCCCCCCGTAGTGAGGACTGACTATCCAACTACGTGGTATCGGTAGTCTAGAAAGCCATTTCGATGGCCGGCATGACCTTAAAGGTCGTTAAGCCAAGAAGGAAGGCCTTACACTCATGTATTCTCTATTTTCCCGATGTAAGAAAACTATTGCTTCGAAAGGGTCATGATCTGGATAGTGGCACTTCAAATTTCGCACTTCAAATAAGAAACGTTTTAGGACTGGTAGCTATGGTAATATTGATACAGGGTTTTCCAGCCCATAGAGCAAGTATAAGGATAGCGTAAACAGTGGAACGGGACTCAAAATGCACAGCATTTTTCAACTTGAACACACATTACATCAGTTAAGCTACGCTGTTTCAATCGATAAAACAACTTGCAATTGGTTTAGAAAGCCGTCAGATTTGGTGCTTCTTCCATGCCTTGGATCATGGTTATCGTGAAGGAACGGTTCGGATGTTCCGTTCAGCATTTACGATTGCTCAATCGCTCGTTTCTCAAGACGCTTGGATTTTAGTTGACTCAGTACAAAAAATTCAATCCAAGAATTCACCTTTCTATGCTAAACATAGCCATCGTATAGGTATAGAAAAAGCCTCAAATCTGACGATGTTCTAAAGTAATCGGAAATTGTGTTATCAATCGAAACAGCATGGATAAACAGATGCAATGTGTGATCAAGTCGGATGAGGTGGTACATATCAAATGCCGCTTTGCTTTTACTATTCCAATACCTTTTTTATGGGCCGATAAACCCTGTAACATTAAATTCTAGAAGAAGTATTGTTTACAGATGTATTATTAGATGCTTATGTTATGAAAATCCTCATAGTAAAAACAATATTTATCTTCTTTCCCTATCCCAACAGACGGTCCGCAGAGGAAGCTTTCCGATCGCTGGTGAAAACTCACGAAAAGTATGGTTGGGTAACGCCCGCCCTCAACGATGGTTAGAGCGAATGTATTTTTTGGCGGCACTGAGCTATCCCTTTATAAGAGAATTTATGAAGAGAAGCGCGATACAGTAGTTCCCTAAACTCCGTTCATTTCACGTGACAAAACCCCATTCATCCCGTAGCTAGTAAAATGTTTCGCATTATTTTGCAATAGAAAACTCAAGCTCAAAACGCCTATTGAAGTGTGCAATGAGTGTGTCATCGAAGTGATCTCTTACCAAACATACAATGTCCTAACACCCATCCGTTTAAAAAAAAAATCCGTCTCTAGACTTATGCGTTAAGGATAAAAACTTGTGTCGATACCGAAAACAGACGAATGGAATCACGAAAAATTATATCCCTTTATCAAACACTGGTGATAAATTCCTCCCCCCCCCCCCCCCCCCCCCTTATTGAAAGAGAATGGTGCGCTGAGTCCCAATTATCTAAACCTAAGTCACCGAAAGAGTTATACAGAAAAAAAAAAGTTAAGTTTTCAGAGCATTTCCAATTCGTTTGAGATAGTATAGCGAAATAACACGTATCGAAAGAACACGTGTGCATTCTACAGCCCAAAAACCAAACCGTTGTTCCCTCCCCCGAAGCAATGTACAAAGCAAAAAAGTTGGCAAACAAAATGCAAAACATCAGATAAACTAGTTCGAAAATCAGATTGGACGTAAAACGTATATTTAACTGTGTATCAAGCGAAAACGGACCGATCGCGATTGGCAAAACAACAACAACCCGAAACATTTGAAAACAGAGAAATTGCAAAACAAATTGTGACGTGCTGCTCATGCTGCTCGTAATCCTCCAATTGTCCAACCTCCTATGGAACGATCTTCTTAGCGCGCAAGGTGGTAAGCGTACGCAAAACGACGAAAGCAACCAAACTACAAGGCGCGTGTGCTCAAAGTATTATACAATAAATACACACGTATTCAGCAGGCAGATCAGTTTACAGAACCACGGCTCCTTCTTCGCTTTTTTTGTGAGTGAATGAGTTGGTACGTATTGTGTGTTTGTTGTGGCTGGAGGACGCGAAACTAACAGACAAAATGTGGCTTTGTTTATGAAATTGTTCATCACACGTATTATGGATATAAGATTTTTGTAAATAAACGGCATATTTTAAATGGTACGAGATGTATTGGAAAAAACTGAAATGAGAGCTGTTTGTTTTAAACATTTTTATTATGAAAGAAATAATTTTCCCCAATTTTCTCCTCTTTTCATACATGAATAAAACCTTCCCAATTGCCCCGCAATGTGTCACATCCCATTGTCAGTGGCATGTGTTAGCATAGTTTGGATTGGAAGTGGAGCACTAACTACGGTGCACCATATCGACGCCATTTCTGCACGGTTTCGCTTGATTGCAACATTATTGCACACCACAAAATGTGCACACTTTCCCAGCTGCAGCCCACGTCGAAGCGTAATAAGTTGTGAGCGAAGAATTTTTCCTCCGCCTAAAGAAAAGACCTTACTGCTCGTTCCTTTTGCATAGCAGAATGTCTGAGTCTTTTCCTTTTCTTTTTCGCTTCACCATCTGCATCGTCCTACTCGTTGAGAAATAATCTCCGTTCGTAGCATATGGGCCCGAGGAAAACCGTTCACAGTGCAATAGATTTTACAGCGCTACTGTAAATTCCTGGTATTTCCGGTAGTCCCCTGCAACGCCTCCAAAGCCCCCCGTAAGCCCAACCATCCAGTCATATGTTACGAGCATAAATTTGTCTCCAACAATCTTTCCCCGGCAAATATCTGCTTCGACTGCAATTGGCTAGGGTTTTCTTTTTCACTCCCTTTTTTTTTTTCTTTGTAACCTACCCAATCTATCCAATTTACCTATTTAGATATCCCACGTTAGCAGGTATCGAACAGGGCAAAAAAGGGAGTCCCCGCACACGAACATGCTCCGTGTATGTTAAATCCTTTTTCCATTATTCCTGTACTTCAACCAGCTTCACGGTAGCAAATCGTTTCATCCAACCAGTACGACAAGGGTTCTTTCAATTTGGCAGGTTTTCATGGAATTCTAGCACACATACAGCGTGCGCTGGGGAATATGTTGCGCTGGCAAATGGTTTAATTCTCGCATCATAATTCAGTCACCAACACGAGTGCGGGTGATGGTGCGCATATTATGCAGCTTGCACCTTGTGCGCTATCTTCAGGAATAAAAATTGAGTCTCTCCTTTTGTTAAGAGGTTTGTTAGAGGAAAAAGGTTGCTGTACGTGTGCATACTCGTACGCCGTGGAAAGGTGGAGGGTCGGATGCATGGATGGTATTTAATGAATGCCTAATTTTCACGAATTACCTACGAGCTTCAGGTAACAGCACGAGGAAGACTTTTTTCTCGTTAATGCTACATTCTGTCTTGTAACAGAATGAAACTAGTTCGTTATACATGGTGATGCAAGCTTTTTTTACCGGCCGTGTATCGTGTTTCGTGTTCGTTATACATTGTTAGTAGAACATTTTCACACTGGTTTACACCACGTGTAAGCGAACAGAAGTTTGGAAAAAGTGCACATTTGAAATTCTGCATCCGAGATTTTTAAGTCTCTTTTTTGTATCAAGATGTGTTAACTACACCTTCAACTATTAAATTTAATGCATTATTAAACAACAAAAAATCATCAAACTTTAGGAAAAAAAGAAAGCTTTCCTTTTTTTCCCACAAATAAAAAATATAATTTAAAAACGCTCGAAATAAATCTGAATGTGGAATTGTTTGTTGCTAACTTTTACTCAAATTACCAACTTGGGAAATGTTCCATGCACCGATGATTATTTTTTGTAATCTTTTTTTTTCTTCTATGCTTTCTATTTCGGGCATAACATAGCAAAGGTTGATTTGGCCATTTGTTATTGTCATTGCGAGATGTTATGGGGGCGTTAAAGCTCCTACGCAATATTGTTGAAGTTTGATGGTTTTCAAATCATAATCTTTCGCTCCAGGCCGAAGTACGTAGGTAAGCAAGAGGTTATCGTCGGCTATTGTGGTCTGTATACGACGTTAACAATCCAATCCAATTACATCATCCGACTTTACTACACATCATGACACACGAATTTGAAGATGGATAGCTTACGGTAATCTCGGATTTTTTGTCAAGTAATGTTTGAAACTGCTCGAAAATTATGCTCGTTCATATGATCGAGATTGTCAGTATTGAAAGGACGTAAACCGAGCTTCTAAACAATTTGTTTTTATTTCGTTATGACGGCCAGGCCGTATTCCTACAATTCATTAAACTTTAATCCTATTTTTCGGGGAGTCATTTCTTTCTTCCTCAATTCCAGTGCACATTATCCCGGTTGAGCTCGATTGTGGATGTTGTTGCTGCCAGGTATGGTTCTAAAGTTGTCCTCTCTATGTTTGCTAAGGGGTTGGCGCCTCTTTGGAGCATCGTGCCGTGGAGTCTGGCAACTGGCTCCCAAGAAAACCTCCTTTGTTGTGGATACTTTGTGATGTTTGCCACTCTGTATCGTTGCCAGCATTTGGATGTTGTTACTAACGGCCCCACCATCGGCTGAACGCACGAGTCCGAAAGCCACTACAACTTTGTGAAGCTACAGTAGCATCAAACTCTCGCATTCCGCCAACAGTAAAGCGGCCAGTCACAACCACACGTCGTCCAAACCTAATTCAATTGTTTCAGAGATCTAATGTTGTCGCTAGCAACTCTGACACCAGCAAAACGTAAAGATCCGACAGCCACAATAACCTTGTAAGGTTACTGCAGAACCGAACCCAGACATTCCGCCAACGACAAGGTCGCCAGTTACGACCTCAGAACCCTAATCCAGCTTTTATTGATTCTGGAGCGGAAATAGCGAGTGGCGCATGTCGACGCCACCGTAACGAATCTGCTTCGTTATCTGCACCATAACAAACTGCTAATAGGACGATAGTGCGTACAATCTACGGGAAAGGGAAGGGATCAAAGGACGATTCCCATCTCTTTAGCGAAGTCACACAGAATCCGCGCACATTAGTTGTCCCTCTGGCCCAGAATATCGCGCATCGGGGATCTTCCAGATGCCCGAACGGCTGCTAAGAGTCCGGGTCTAGCCGCATGGAACTCCACACATGACCAGAGGATGTGGTCAATGTCGTGGTATCCGTTGCTACAGCTACAAACCATGGAGTCGGCGCTAGCTATACGTTGAAGATGTGCATCAATCGCATAATGGTTCGACATACATAGTCTCGACATCATGCGAATAAACGCACGATCTACCGGGAGCCCGTGAAACCAGGGACGCAGGGAAACCTGTGGTGAGATGGAGTGCAGGTTCCTCCCGAGTTCGTCCTCATTATACATGCTCTGCCAGCGGGCCATGCATAGCTGTTGTGCGATTTGGAATGCTTTGTTAATCAAAGAGCTTAGAGTATTCAGTATTTTTTGTATAAAGTAATCAGAGCTCTTTAACGCCTCGACGGATTTCAGTGCTTCGACAGCGCTGAGGCTATATAGCGCTGAGTAAATATAAAATACTGGTCCGGAGGATTCGCGTCTCGCTGTCTAAGCTTGTGGAAAGCTTCGGTACATGCGTTAAATACACCGAAGCCCGTGCCCGTCTCCAAAGAGGATCTGTGTGAGTAGTACTGTTGAGGATTTGGATGGTCATATTATCAACAAAAATGCTGGTAACTGTCCTCCAGCGAAGATCATTTGGAATGTTCTTCGTGTCCTCTTCTAAACCGTTCCGTTTTAACACCACTTACCCACTACACACATGCTATGCTATCCTCAGAATGACTCATCGTCTCTTAGAGGCGAATGTAGTCTCTGAGACTCAAGCCTCTATAAAAAAACGAAAAAAAACTCATCGTCTTCTCTTGTCGATCCTCGCTGCGATGATCCGACCCGACCGTTCAGCCGCCTTCGTTCGTCCCGATCACTCACAGCAATAGTTTAAACCGAAGCCATCTCTCCTAAACGTATAGATTGAATATGGAAATTAGCGTCGGTGAGTCGATGGTCAAAATGTCTCTGTGCCACAAACAGTCTCTGTGCGTTGCAGTTAAGCTGTTGCAGAAATTCGAATATCGCTCAGTGACTTGCGAATTCCACCCTTAAACAGGATGACTTTAAAGTACACTCGATGCGAGTCAGGGGACGTTCTGCTGAAGGCTAGCACACCACGGATGCGTACTCCAAAAATCGTCGATCGGATCGGATCGGAGATCGGATCGTCGAGACCACGCGCTGGATGTTTCAGCAGGCCTAACAACTAATTTCCCATGGTGACAACCAACGGAAAATGGTGCCTTAACAATAATTTATCTGAGTAGTGATGACCTTGAGCCCGACTGGAAAGTAGAATGTCCAGTTGACAGCGATGGTCTCGAAATTTTGCCACCTTGATACGATCGTTTCTTCATACAACAACTTAAGCAGCGATCTTGCGCATAGTTCAAAGGAAATCGTGCCTAATATGAGTTCCAAACACTCCTGCAAGACATTAGATGCTCGATACACAGCGCACACTGATAAGTCCGGTGGTTTTGTACGAGCATAACTACCCGACTATGTTCACGACATCAACGATCCCTAATTATTTCTGATAAGTCTAACATATTTTTGATACGAAAACCATATATTTTAAAATCCTAAAAATGAGGGAAAAAATGTTTAAATAATAAACCACGAATACCAGAAATAAAGCACAGTAAACAAGCAGCATAAGATGTGTCCAAAGTTCAAGACATCAAAACCCCACAAGAAACCTCGTCAAGGAAAGAAACAATATAAAATGTGAAGTGCAAGACATCAAAAACCCACGTTGTGAAATTCTTTGAAAGGAAAATGCTTTTTAATGAGTTACTAATCGCACTTTACACTTTTCGTCCAAAATGTCTGCCGGAATAAGCACGGAAAGCTTAAGCTTTCAAATTATTGTTACTTACTTCCTATTATCGCACCCTTTTTTTTCACTCTTCCCATAGGACGAACGGTCTGGCAGGACAATCGTGAACGTTGCGAGCTGCTCCACATCTAGCTACTAATATTTAATAAGCTACATACTCACACACTCACACAAGCACCACTTACGTTGTTACGCTGTTTTTCTTTTTTTCCCCCGGCACTTGCAACCGTTGCACAAAAAGGGAGCCCGTTAAGAAAAAAATGGCGTGCCTGGTTGCTTGAATAAATCATACCGCTTGCCTTCGCTTTATGCAGCCGTGTGAAGCATTACTCCGTTTCGAATTAAATTAAACAAAAAAAAACGGCACACTAACTTCAGTGCACGAAAAAAACTAACCGTACGAAAACATGCAATTAGATGTAATCCGCCTCACGGAGTTGCAGCACGCAAAAGGTTGTTGTTTTTCCCTGCCACAGGTACGGTACCGTTCCAGGAACAAATCACAATGCCAAAGGTTGGCGGGTTTCGTTGCTCGAAGGCTTAAGGGGTACGCGCGACCATAATGAGCCGCCGGAACTTGTCTACTTTGGAGGAGGAAATTTTTCGTAAGCGAACCCTGTGTTACCTGTTGCCGCGAGGGGTTTTTGCGCTCCCCAATCCAGTGAAGTCCAGCTTATGCGGAAAGTTTTCCTGGTGAAATTTCGGTCTAGGCGTGCACTTTGGAATTCAGTTCGCATAACAGTGTAAAGAAGCTTAGCGGGTAGCGAGATGGTAATGAATTGGTTAATTGTTGAGAAATTTGTTATTTTAACCGCAGCGTGCCTGGGTTTATGGTGCACTGTGTACAACATTGCCCTGTAACAAGTGGTTGGATAAACCGATGTGGTAAGGATGAAGTTGGGGCTTATCAGCCTTAATTTGAGAATCATTGCCGTTAAACATGCAGTTAATTGTTTTGTAAAACTATTTTTGGTTTATTTTAAAATTAAAATAGAAATATTCAAACTATTATTACCCATTTTTTCCAGTTCGATGACAAAATTCTCACTATTCTTATTAAAAGTATGTGACAAAGTTTGAAAAGTCGAAGAATAGTCGGATGAATAATTTCTTAAGTGTGTTGCTTTCTTCTTTTTAGGTGAAAGATCTTCTAGGTCACGCTGGCCATTTAATGACTCACTAGACCAGCTGATGCCAAGTAGTCGGATAATCAGTCTTCAGTGCGGGGAAACGGTGTGGAAGGGAGCTGAACCTGATTCTGCAATATAAAGACCAGTGGCTCTGTGTGTTGTCTTATTTCATTTGAGAGTATAACATTTGTTCCCCCGTAGTGAGGCCTGACTAACCAACTATGTGGTATCGGCAGTCTAGTAAGCCATTTCGATGGCCGGCATGACCTTAGAGGTAGTTAAGCCAAGAAGAAGAAAAAGAACATTTGTTATTAACGCACATTTGAAACCCAAAATTTAATACTAATAATTGATGTTGGCGCCAGACCCTTCCCTTCACAGTGAGGGCAGACAATCCAACCAACATCGACTCCGATCACCGCTTGGTTGGCTTAGTGATCCGGTGTAGAATATACCGCCCCCGCGCCAATGGGTGGCGAAAACACGCAGCCTCGACTCAACACGGACTCTCTAAAGGACAGCATGTCCAACGGACATTCATAGCCGTTTTAGACGAGTCTCTACTACCACAAACGATGTACGAAACAACGGGCGAAAGAAGGGACGCTCTAAAAACGAAAATACTAAGCTCTGCAAGCACCACACTCCCACCACGTCGTGGCACTACCAGGTCTGACTGGTTCGACGAAGAATGTAGGCAAATGACGGAAAGTAAAAATGCTGCATACCGAGCCCTGCGACAACGGCACCGAACGCGGGCATGCGCAGAGGAATACAAACGGCTTATCAGGGTAGAAAAACGAAGACACACCTGGGAAGAGCAGGGAGTGCGGGAACTCGAACTGATCAGAGAGGCTTACGGTCCCACTCGATAGTTTTACCAAGCGATAGTAGGCCGCCGAAACAACTTCATACCTAGGGCGACCTGCTGTCGCAACAAAGATGGTGATCTGGTCAGTAACCAGCCTGAGGTCCTCTCATGATGGGCTTAGAACTTTGATGAACTACTTAACGACCAGTTAAACGAACAGCTAGAAGTTCCACTGGCAGACGGTCCCTATGTACCGTCGCCACCTGACATCGAGGACACGTGCAATGCTATCCGTTGGTTAAAGAACAATAAGGCACCCAGCACCGACGGAATACGGCACTTGGAACCGACGGTGTTGAATACCGCCTAAAAATTATCTCCCTAATCTCCCTAATCCCTCAGCATAAGCTTGTCCTATTCGTTGAACAAATATGGAAACTATTAAAGAGAATTCTGAGGCGGAAAAACTACCACCTACCAGATCTTCACCATGCTGCAAATCTTGGAGAAGAAGGCTGAACAGCAGTTGAACACGTACCATCTCTTCATAGATTTCAAGGCCGCATTTGCGAGGCCATGAGCTCTTTTGGAATCCCGGCCAAACTGATCAGGCTTGTTAGAATGACCATGACCAACGACACATGCCAGGTGAAGGTGGAGTTGAAGACTTCGGGAAACATCTTCTATAAGTCAACCCAGATCCTTGGCATACGCTGATGATATAGACATCATTGGTCTGCGGCTCTTCAAGGTAGCAGATGCCTACCAAAGGATCGAGCAGGTGGCAGGAAACCTCGGGTTGCAGATTAACGGGGCAAAGACCAAATTGATGGTGGCACCATCAGCGGCCCTACTAAGAAATCCGGAACTACGTGCCGGGGTGATGTACGGATAGTTGACCGCAAATTTCAAGTCGTCCAAAACTTCACCTATCTCGGGTCAAAAGTCAGCACCAAAAACAGCATTGAGACGGTGTTGCGCGATTTAACAATCAGCATTTTCCAGTGTTGTTAACCGACGCCAGCAACGACTCCATCAACAGCAACAGTAAACAGCGTCGATCAGCAAACAGTGTTGATCGATTGACCTAGTCGCCAAATGCATAACAGCCAATAGCCAAATCTGCATTAGCGGGACAAACAACAATCAGCAATAACCGAATATCTTTCCTTTCCCCGTCCAATTCCTATTTAGCGAATGTAAATCAATAATGAATAAAACGTACTCCGATGTTGACCGCAGCAAGAACAAGTTGATATTTCGAATAAACGTACTCCGATTTTGACCGCAGCAAGAACAAGTTGATACTTCGTCAGTATCCGAACCCTTTAGTTTTTAACTCGCGCTAGAATGCTGGCGATAATTCAAGATATTCAAATTGGTGAAAATATAATAAGAGATAAAAATAATGTCAGTTTTCTTTCCAGCATTTGATCTTATACATTTTTTGACACATCCGCGGCTTTTGCTACAATACCCTCACATAAATAATTAAATAGGTTGTTTTCCTCTTCTTAAAAATGACCATTGGAGTTGGTTACTTTAGGGGCTTTTTTTCCTTTACATTAAAAACTCTTATTATACGCTCCATCTCTGCTTTCCTTTTTTCTCTCCATATTTAACACCATCATTTTGCATTAATTCACTAGAAGATTAATTACTTTTTGGGTTTTGGACATACATTTTTTATTATCCACCAGTTCCGTAGCTCCGCAACGGTGAGATTCTTTTCTCCACCTTTTACATTCCTTCATAATTTTTACTTTTAGATTTTTTGTTTACCTTTCACGATAGGTAAGCATATTCTGTGGTAGCGGTTTTTTTTTTTGCACTTACCCAACCGTAAAAACGCCACCAGCAAAAGGGACGTTGTCTCTTGATTTCGGCGAAGGCTAGAGAAGAGGTGCGCTAAATGCTTTCTACCTTTGTCGGCCGTGTAAAAAGCCAGCTTTTCACCGCATGCCTGTCGGGATGTTTGGCTCGCGGGAATAGTCATTAGCGTTGCGGTGCTTTAATTAGCGGTGGACGATCGGTATTTTGGAGCAGACCCGGTATTTTCTAGCCTCGCTGGCGACCATTGCGACCGTTCGCCCAAAACGGTAATTGACGACGTGTGATGGGTCGCCCAGGCCATGATGACTAAATGCGCTTCTAAATGGCGTAAGCACTAATGAAAAGAGACTTATGAAATAATAATCGTTATCCTTTGTTGTGCTCTTACACCCAAGGACATTTTGACGGGGGTTTTTAGCAGTTGTGCTGTTAATGGAATAGCATGAGCAAAGGAGAGTAATTACAATTTAGAAGAAAAAAAAACAATGTTTTATAAAATAAATTTATAAAATATTGTTCATGTTAAACAACTTAAAAACTAGCTTACAAAAGAAATGTGGGGTACATGTAGAGACGACGTACAGGTTTTACAAAGAACATTTAAGGATATTTTCATCAATCACATCATTGTTGTTTCCAACAATTTGGATGATGTAGTTTGCAAAGAAACGTAGAATAGGAATCCTCTTACTTATGATAATGTGACTTAAAATAGGTAAAACGAGGGAAGGGAAGTTGAGGTTGTGGTTTGGAACAATGACTTCCATAGCCTGCATCAGTATGCTTCAAGCACTGGACACCCTAGAGCACAGGGCAAACTTGTGCTCCAGAGTCTCTGGCTGGGAGCAGAATTAACAGGCTGAAGAAGCCCGATTCATCCTGTCGAGCAGCAGTCCGTGTGGCACCTTGTTGTGCACCAGCAGATACGGTATCGAGCGTTGGTCGGATGAAAGTCAGTAGATGGTGACGTTTTTCCAGATCCATCGCCAATCCGTGGAAGGTGATTCGATAGCCACTTTGGAGTCTGGAAGTCTGTCGACCATCATTTGTCGCAAACTTTTGGTTTGAGACTGTAGGTACCGGATGGTATGCGAGCTGCTGGATTACCGCCTGAAGGCACGGATACATTGTGGCAATGGAGCCTATATTCGGGGGATTCCCAGCGCAATCTATGTGCTGAGCCCCGATTTTTAGGCAACCCGTTGCTCTGCAATTTACCGATTCACCAGCAACGCTGTTGTGGTAATGGCGAGAATGTGAAGATTGAGTCCACCTCGGTTGCGTGGAAGGGCCAAATGGGTTAATGGCATTCGAAAACCCCCAGATCCGTCCCACAGGTAAGACCACACCGTCTTCGTGTCCATCGATCGTGCGCCACACACCGATGCCAAGGTTCACAAGGATACGGAAGGAGGAACGTTCACCAACTTTTCGCAAAAATCGCACAAGTCCTGGATTGAAGCCCAGAGAAGACATAGTTTGCCACAAAAAACTTCTATTAACTCTGTCAAAGGCCTGTGATAGATCAAAGGAAACGAGCTTAGAAGAATGAATTCTATTGGAACATAGACTGTTTATATTATTTTTGTTTGTTGTAATACGAAAGTATAAAAAAATATCAAAATAAATGAGAACGACAGGAACCGGGGCATGATTTTCAACCAGTAGCTCTAATTCCTTGGCACGTGATGAGGATCATAGACTCATTTCCCACCAAGGATCAAGTGAAGCCCACGTTGGAGATCGGATGGAGTACTGATGCCCTAGACCGAGTTTCCTGGAAACAAATTGGAGAAGTGGCCATGTCACCACGACGTGTTCAACCTTGAGCAGGTCAACAAGAAGAGATATTCTTTACATGATTTTTCTATCCAACTCACAACCTTTGCCATTGATCTCAAAACGTTTCATTTTGTTGTCAAAATTCTATAGGACTTATTTTCACATGCATCCATATTCTCAACATATGCTATTTCTTAACTAAAGAAATTGCTACCTGCAATACAGATAGGCCATTCTAAATGAGTTCGAAAAAACTAAATTGCTGTTATTGAAAACTACCCTTCTTTTAGAGTTTTAGTCCCAATACAGTTTGGTTAAACAAAAGAATGTTAAGCTCACTTACAAAAAGAACTGTTTTCAAAATAATTGATAAAATTTTAAAACTTTCAGACGGAGATAAAATACTCCACATGCATATAAATAAAGAATTCATTTCAAATATGAAACAATTGTTTATATGCTAAGCAAAAATGACACACAGTATTTTTGCTCTACGGTAACATTCGAACTGCACCCGTTATGGATAAAATTCTACACTTCATATCATTCCGGCACCAATAACGAAATGCCTGACAGCTAGAGACAGAACAAAAAAGGTTCCAACACAACCAAAACACACCAAAAAACGGGCAATATCTCCAATCAAATCAGTTCCATTTGCTGCACAGTGAATGGATAATGGTGTAGCATTTCCCACCCGGTGCCATGGTAACACACAGCCATTATCCGTTTCACTTTCGCTTTTTTCCATTTGCTTCCATTTTATGCATTTGTTGAAATAAAATGATTTTCGTTTTGTTGCATTTGTTAGTGCGTCAACTTCTCGCATGTGCGATGCTTTTCCTGTGCATCAGCACTGACAGTGACATTTATGAACGGTTTTATTTGCATTTTTTTTTCTCGGCAGAATTTTTCCAATCGGGCTGGTGGGCCCGATGGCTGACTGATGCACCAGCAACCCTTACACAATGCCGGAATTCAGGTTGGTCATTTCGTGTGCCTTTAACTATGCGATCAGGGCGCACCGCACCATCGTGAACTGTCGCTTTGATCGCTCGTTGTTGATACTTTGATGCGAAAATGAAGCATATAAAGCAGTTTTATCAGTGAGCGATGAAAATAATACTCCAAGCGAACAGAGCTCATCTGATCCAAAATGATGGACTCTAGAGGGTTTCGAATCAGGTTTTTGTGATACATGTGTTTTATCTTGCTCCAGGACTCAAAATGATCCAACCAAAATAATTTAATATCTGTTTATCTCTACAATAAACACTCTATGCTTGCTACAGTGGAAAATATTATGTTTGTATGGATTTAATCATAGAAAAAATTAATATAAAAATATTTACCCCAACATCCCATGTGCTGCTGTCAGTTCCGTTCGACATTCTTGCGATTGAAATGAACATTAAAAAAGTCCATTCTTCCACAGTACCAAACGGAACCTAGCGGAAACAGATATCCCTTTTGAAAAGCGCTGGCTGAATGCTGATTTTCGATTTTGGCTGGATTTATGATCCGTCAATTTGGTTGATAAATGGATTTATTTTCCTGAATGACTTTCGGGTATGATTATCGAAAATTCTTTCAATATCTGCCGGATCACACTTCCGTACCGGTCAGTAGTGGTCTACTGTTTAATATTTCATTTAATATATGTTTAATCACACGTGCTTTTCAACTTTAGATAAATCATAAAATTATCATCCTCTGAGGAGGGCACTGGCTTCGGTGTTTTTAGCGAGTTCACCGAGGCATTTTTCAAATTGAGGCAGCCATGTAGTGTTTACACCGCAGAGCTAGCCGCAATCTTGTACGCACTATCGATGATAGCAGCGAGACCTTCGGACCAGTACTTCATCTTCACTGATAGCCTTAGTGCTATTGAAGCTCTGAGATCTCCGAAGGCTGTTAAGAGTCAGGACTTCCTCACCATAAAAATCATTGAACTGCTTGGCTCAATGTTCGATAAGGCGTATAAGATCTCGCTAATTTGGGTCCCTTCTCATTGTGGAATTCCCGGCAATGAGAAGGCAGACTCACTGGCCAAAACAGGCGTCCAAGAAGGCGCTTTTTACGACCGACCTATCTCGGCCCAGGAGTTCCTTCGTTTCCCTCAGCAACTTTTCCTGTCTCGCTGGCAGAGCATGTGGGAGGCGGATGAACTCGGGCGTTTCCTTTACTCGATCTCTCCGCAAGTGTCCCTGCGGCCTTGGTTCGATGGGCTCTCTGTGGACCGGGCATTCATACGGATGATGTCTCGACTGATGTCGAATCATTTTGCGTTGAATGCTCATCTACAGCGTATAACTCTGGCTCAGACAAAAGTGTGTGGCTGCGGTGACGGATTCCACGATGTGGATGACCTTCTGTGGTCTTGCGTGGAGTTTGAAACCGCAAGACCCTCCTTGTTGAGCGCAGTCGAGAATGTCGGCAGACGACCGGGTACAGAAATCAGAGAACTGTTGGCTACCAGGGACCTCCTCTACATGAGGATCATTTACCGATTCGCCAGAGACAACGGTCTTGTCCTATGATTCCACATCCCAAGTATCCTTCCAATCCTTATTCGTATTCCCCAATTCCTTTTTTGTTAAATGTTGTGTTGTCTATGTTTTAAATGTATTTTTTGTAGTGCCACGGGCGATCCGATGACTGGGCAACAGCACTCGAGGGTGATTCCAACACTGCCGTAAAAGGGAGGCAGGCGTTGTTGAAAGTGCAGTGTTCTCCACTCCAGTCCAGTTTTGGCACATTGAGTTTGACAGCGTTGGCGTCGGGTTCGGGGTGTTTGGCGGGCTCAGTCTCGGGAGTAGTGAAGTCGCTTTCGCTGCTGCGGGATAGAGCTTGTCGATCATCCTTTGATTGGACGTTGACTAGATTGAGCTTGGAATGTCATTGCTGGAATGCACTGGAGAGCACTGTACGCAGACAAATAAATGTTCGTGCTGTCTTAACGATGTTTATTTGTTCGTTACAGTCCAGACCATAACAAAATGATCAACAATAGATCAGCCACAACACCACAATAGCCGGAATTCGGATGCAACCAACCACCATCATTACAATAGCCACCGCAATAGAACCGGACCATCATCCACGAATACATCATCATCATCATCATCATCATCATCATCATCATCATCATCATCATCATCAGCAGCATCATCAACACCATCACCACAACCATCCACAACCGAGTATGCCCGGGATAAGGCAAATAATAGGGAGGAAATGCCCTATCAATATGATTGTAATTTTTTTTTTCAACACAAGCGGTGTTGACAATACGGCACTGGACCGTCATTATTAATTATAAATAAATAAATAAATAAATCATAAAATTTTTGGAGGAGCAAATGAGTAATTGATGTTTTGTTTACAGCTTCCCGATGTGATTATTAAAATACTACAATTTTTATAATCAAATTGATGATGACTAAAATTTTCAAACTTATTTTTGGTTTATTATTAGAATGAAAAATGTTTCAAAACTACCTAACACGAACACTTACTTCTCCTTAGGAATTTCTGAAACACAACCATTTACTTTACTCTTCTGTTTTCCACGACAATTTCTCGTAAACATTTCTCCAACGACAAATTTCTTCTAAATTGCAGTCGTTTGTTGAAGAATTTGGTCCCATTGCGTAACAGCTCGCTGTAATTAAATTGTGATGAAATGTTAATACATTATGGCAAAGAACATCGTGCCACGTTTACTAAACAGCTTACCCAAACTCTGTTCTTCAGTTCTGCTTAGCAAACCAAACACTAAAGGGAAGAAAACGATAAGTTATTTGGCAGCATGTCAGCTGTGATTCTAGCCATCTTTGGCCATATGTTGGTGAAGTGCGTTCGTCGGTGCGAGCTGTTTGCCTTATTAGCATACTTTAAAATTTCAAAACTTGGCTCGTTGGGAAGATTGAATTAGGGCGTAATTACTGAAGACAATCCAAGCCCCCGGTATGGTAAGAGACATTTGAGATGCATCAACTATTCTAGACGAAAATTGGAAAGGCATTATTATCTTTTCTAGCATATAATGTTTATTTCTATCGATTTTTATCTTCAGGGAATCGATGCGTTCATGGAGGAGTCCTGCGATGAAAGACAGTCTGCCTCTGTTTGAAACTTCGAAGCGCAAAACGTATGAATTTTCGCTGGATGGACAGACGCGCCTAAGACCGTGCTGCGTGGTATTTCCCGGCAGTGAACGATCCAGTGAGCAATAGAATCCCTTGATGTATGTAGAGTCTTAAAACACACGATCCATATTGATAATCAGTTCAAGCACTCTTCCGCAGCTGACCACAACGTAATCACAATCCTTAAAGGAAGCCTCAAATATTGGAAAATGCTTAGAGCTTTGGCACAATGTTTCCTCTGCTAGATCAGGCCATTCCGCGCGTAGTCACATGTTGACTGATGCCGTGAGTAGGCAAAAGTGATCGTTGCACATTTTTTGGGCAGAGTGATACTGCGTAACGATGGCACCAAGACTAGATGTCGCATAATGACGCCTGTAATTGATCACGACCGTCTGGCACACGCATTATGCGAAAGCAATATGCGCTATCAGCATCAAAAGGTAATTATCTTTAGTGATAACCAAAGAAGTATGTTTTATTTTTAGCAGAAACACTTAAGGGTCATGGTTGCTACCCTGCGGGACGCCCGAGGATGCCCTTGCAAGCCTAGATGTGAAGGGCTTTACCGAGTAATGTCGATCTTGGTGATATGAATTTTTTATTTTCCGAAGAAACAGAGCATTACTTTATTACTGGCAGAATTCCGGACCGTTAAAACTAGAGATAATATATTTTAACACATTCGCCTTCAAATTTGAAGAGCTTTAAGAGTCTCCCTATCCAAGGTAAGGCCTTCGAAAGTCTCCAACATAAGAAAAATCATGTAAGAGAAATCTCTTATATATTATACAGCAACAAAAATTTCGAAATAAATTGCTCATAAAATCAATAATCCATGTGAAGTTGAAGTGTCCCAACAAATCATATAAATCATCAGCACTCCAGACTCAAAAAAAATGCGATCGTTCACTGAAGCAAAAAATTCGAAATTACATTGATAAATTGAACAGCTGATAGGAAAAACATCATAAGCAGAAAATTAATCGACATTTACAAATTACAAACTTTCAGCACACAGCCCACATGGTAACAAGCTCACTTGCAATCTCTCGATCGGACCTATAAATTGCGGCCAAAGGTCACCTTCAACGCACGCCGCCAAGATGACGATATCACTGCCATCGTGCGCCAGGGCATCCGCAGGGAAAAACCTTCCACACCCATCAACGTGACAGTTAGGGATGGCGCACGAATAACATTAGAAACCCATCAGCCAATAGGACACGAACCGAAGTCTCTCTTCACTTCTTTCGCGTTCCGGGTGGTGGTGGTTTCCGGTCGGAGATGACGATGGTTGTGGACATTATCGCTTTTCTAGCTTTTCTGTCCTGCGAAACCATTTGTTTAATTTTCCGCTCGATTTGTACTCGTTTATCATCCGCCATAATACGTACGGACGGTGATTGAAACAAATGGACACATAAATATACACACACATACACACCAATACAACCGCAGCAGACACACAAAAATACGCTTCAACACACTAGCAACACCCATACATGGAGGAAACATAAATACAGGTTCAATTAATTTTCGCTTCTGTTTCACTTACCGACTCGGGCAGGCAACTTTCGCCTGCCTAGGAAGCCAGTGGAAAAACCAATATTTGATTACTTTCCATCTTGCGACAAACGATCGCTTCCATTCGCTCCATCATCCGACCCGGGTTGTCCTCTAATGGCTGGAAAGATGGCGTCACCGTGGCAACGATACAGCAGACTTTACGAAAACTGGTGAAATATTTCCCTACGCGAACGGCATGCAGCAGCAGCAGAAGCAGCAGAGACACACACACACACACACACACGTTTGCAAGGAGATAAACCCGATACGATAGTGCCTTCGTTGGATGAATCAGCTCGTAAATTACCACCATTAAAAATAAAGCACTTTTTTGTTGCCGTTGCCCATCATCGTGATGCTGCAGCGTACGCTCAAAGGAGTATCGCTCCGAGCGACCTCAATTCCCGACCATCCTGCTCTAGCGAAGCTCGAAGGGATCGATAATAATTACTGCGAGACAAATTACCGCAAGTGACGAAGGAAAATCGCTTCACCGTTGTCCTCCGCCTTCGCTTTTCATACGCGATTGTTTCACAGCACGGTCTAACGATGACGGATATCATCCGCTACCGATGACCTCCGCTCCGCGAGATGGGAAAACTTTGGAGCACTATACTTTAATCACGGCTTCATGGGCGGAAATCAGGCGGTTCCGGTTTTCCGGTTGCACCTCAATCCACACCATACCACACACACACAATTGAAGCAAGAGACTTCAAAACACCCTGTACCAAGCCATCGTACATGGCGGGAGTGGCGAAAGTGCTTCGGACTTGCCTCGGTAGGCCCGGTGCCGGCCACGAATGTTAATTAATGAACCCTTAAGGAAAGTTCGTTCTTCCTGCTAGTTGGTTCTTGAAATTTTCCTACGCTGCAAGCAAAAGTGGAGGAAGGTCAATGCGGAACATGATAAGGTTATCCTTTCGGTTGCGAAACAACAGAGCGGTTGGAAAGAAAAAACGAACAATTCCTTGTCGTCCTGAATGCGCTTCATCTTGATAAAATAGAGTATAAAGTTAACCGTCGTGTACGTTTCCTGTGGGGTGATTCCCTTGGGAAGGGGATCTGCTTGTACAGATCTCTATCGCGGCACAACGAACGTTGCATTTATTTCTTGCCAAGCTTCAACACTAATAATTTATCAGTCGATTAGTTTTATCGTCATGCATAGATAACAGTATTCTTAAACAATGAAACTTAAACAAGTTATTTTGAACATCTTATCGTACATTTTATCGTACATAGCAAAGAGTTTTCATAAATACTTATGAGCAGATATTTAATTTTTAGGGCTTTTCTCTCACAAGTTATTCATATTTATTATACCTTAAGTCTTATTCTAAGTATCTTATACGTTCTCAGGCTGCCTACCTGCATACTCACTCATACAATTTAACTCAAATAACAAATCGGCGCAGCCCGGTGGAGTAGGCAACAGCGACGCCATTCTTTTCACGGCAGGACCGGTGTTTAAATCTCAATCCATCCCCCCGTAGTGAGGATTGACTAGCCAACTACGTGATGTCGGTAATTTTAGAGTCGTTAAGCTAAGAAGATGAAGAACAATTTAATATTCTTCCAACAATTATGTTGTAATATTAGAAACACAATTATTCAAGTGTGTGCTAACTAAGCTTTTTTTGCCATCTATCACGAAACAAACGTTCGTTCAATAATGATTATGGATCATTGGATATGGTACACTACTTAAGCGAGCAGGTTCTATGCGTACCTGCGACTTTACATGAATTTCGAATTTTAAGTGTATCAAATAATGATGCAGCAGCTTACAGTCCAATTTGTACTTAATGATTCAAATTATAGATTTTGAGGCTTTACTTCATTCGTCGTAGAGCTACGAGCTTCGCCCTACTGGAATCGTAGCCTGTAAAAGGGTTTGCCGAACGCCAAACTTGTATTCATCGTTCCAACGGTACCATCGATTGTCCAGCGCTTCTCTCGCCGGAGTGGTTTGTATGTTCCAGTCAGGTAGTTCCGATCTCGGGCAATACTCTCAATCACAGAGCCCAGAACCTTGTTTTGCAACCATGCGTTGCCTTCCTTACTTGAACGGTGAAGCGTTTGATTCAGGAATGTCACCAGCAGTATCCCAGCACTGCGCCTTGCGTTTTCCATAAGAAAGAGTCTAAAGACCCATATGACGGCACCACGCAACATAAGATGGAAGAACGATAAACGCATCCTTATTCAAAACACAGCCTGATTCTTGATTCTGAAATATTGTTTGATTAACGTTTCCTTCTAAAGACATATTTAAGTAGTCCCCGGTGGTTAAAGGAAGGCCCATGTATAGTGAATTTATTGTCCTATTTTATAAATCAATGAGGAATATTTCCTCCACTCAACTTAAACTCATATTTGCTAATTTCAATACTTCACAATTAATATTTAATGTAGTCAAACTATTCCATTGATTTTAATTGTGTAAAATCCGATTAAAGGGATTCACGTGCCAAGCCCATGTTGATTCTACACTTTCCTAATGGTTTCGGATTTGACTTTGTCAAGTCACAGTAAATATAAGCCCCTCTTCCATTCTCATTTCCATTTCCACCATTTTCAATTAAATGAACCTCCAATTTCTGCAACCCCGCATGTCGAAATATTGTTTGATCTCAATTAGTGTGAGTTCACAAATCCGGCACCAGGTTCTAGGTGGTACCGAATTCCCAAACCCAACCATTTCGCCTGACTTTGTAGCAGCGCGCTGGCAAGTAGTTGCTCCCGGTTGGGACAGTATGCTAGACGATATAATCCACACACGAACACGGGAAGGGCCGAGCTGAGGTTGAGCGAAGACATTAACTCAGCAATAATTGCTCGTTCGTTAGCAGGGTGCGGTTCTGCGGTTAAGAAGTCATCGTCCCGTTCCGTTCTAGGGGCGCGTTTGCTACGAACGTATGCTGAAGGTGATCAGCTTTCCCGAGAATGCCCTAGACTACGGGTAGGACGGGACACAAAAAACTTCAGCACTCTGGATGATGGTTGGGTATGATAAGATTAGAAGAATGTGCCAGAGAATTGCTCTTAAATGTGCTGTTGGACGAGAAGCATAATCGTCACGAGCTCGTTTGATTTAAAGGATCACGAGTGAAATGAATGTTGCTCTACAGACAAATTGGATTCGAAAGGTTAGAAAAAGATCAACATTTTAAGATAAAAGGGGATAATGCTGTGGGTCATTATCCAAACATCTAACTGATGTTTTGAACTGGCGTTTTGGACTGAGGCGTTTTGGACATGTGTTAAGCTGTAATGAAAATTAAATATTCTACATAAATTGTAAGTTATAACAAAAATTGAAATTTTACTTCTTTCAATGTGTCCAACATACCCATCAAACGACTCATTTTCATGACGTCATTTGTCTGTCATTTGACCATTTAACTTCAACTGAGATTTTTCCACGAACACAAGTCATTCCGATTCGTTTGATCGTACTTCAAAAACACAAAATCCGACACAAACACTGCTTCGGCACGGAGCAGCCATTTGTTTGTAGATGTATGATTTGTCATTCGCGATTTCCATCCGCAAATGGTCTGAAACCGAAAAAGGGCAGCGAACCATTTTCTCCTCATCATTACCGGCAGCGCAATACACCGAGCAGCCGGGGAAACGAATATCGAAATTGAACGGGACCAACTTCCTTTTGCTGGTGGTAGTATTCACTCACACACACATACACACACTCGCCAACATTCGCAAAGAGTGAAATGAGAACATTGGAGAAAGGTAAGCTTTTGGGGAATAATATTTGCTCAGCAGATCAAACGTGATTCCGCACGACGCCGAGATGTCGATGATGATGTCGTTGAGGGCGATGGAACCGGTGCGTCCAACACGGTGCGCCCAGGATGGATCGACTTATTGCGACCGAAGTGGCAAAGTTGAATGTTTTTGCTTCGCTGATATGGTATGTGGTGTGTGGCTTTGTGGTGGAAATGCGCTTAACAATCAACCGAGCGAGCGATGATGGAAAAGGAACTTACATTATTCAACGGTATCAGTTGTGGAGATTTTGAGAAAAGGTGTGGAATTTTGGTGGCAAATTTCGAAGCGAATTGAGGAACGTGAAGAGCAATAGTCATTAAATGATATTATATTTTACATTATTACATGATAACCTATAGATTATGAGATAAATTATTTAAAAAATCTACTGCTCATATAAGATGCATTATATTTTAGTGACTATCATTAAAAAATTTTGTGTTTTATTAATTTTAATCTTTAATTTTTTAATTTCATTTATTTATTTATTTATTTATTTATAATTAATTATGACGGTCCAGTGTCGTATTGTCAACACCGCTTGTGTTGAACAAATTTATTAATCATATTGATAAGCCATTTCCTCCTTATTCTTTGCCTTATCCCGAGCATACTCGGTTATTTTTTTACTTTTATGGAGCCCTTTTTAAGATTCAATTAATAAATATACTAAATTTTACTAACCACAATTCACCATTTCCTATTTTGCAGACGTTATAAACCTTGTTATTGTTTAATTTACTGTACCCTTGGTAAACCAAGCCCTTTAATCCATTTCCAGTGATTTTCCTTACAGCTTTGCTCGGATGTTGAATGATAGATTTCAACGAAAATCCATTAAAATGTATCCAAAGGCAATGCCGAGCTGGTTGTGCGTTACGCCTTGCAGAGAGACTCAAAATTTAATTGATAGCACTTGATTTGAATGCTAACGAAGGTAGTTCTTCATCGTGCGTAATTTAGCGAACTGAAAAGCTTTCCCCTCCTTCCTTGTTCCTCCTTGACACGTGTGTTTGTCTGTGCAGGATGATGAAAAACGGGAAGAGATTAGAAAAAGTATCAATCAAAGTTCTCATTAACATTGCCGGCACGTACGCTAGATTGAGTGTAAATGAGTGAAGATCAAGATTGAGATTGTTTGCCCAACGTTCATCAGCTGGTAAATAAGCCAATTAAAGCTGAAAGGTGCTATGAAAAGTTGTTGAAAGCTACTTTCCTCGGTGAGTGGTAGGGTTAGAAACGCACGATGACATTGTTTGGTGTTTAAGTTTTCAAATGATTTCTTACGAACTAAAACCAATCACCTAAGCTTAATTGAATGTACCAGAATTAAACAAAAAGCTTTAAGGAGCTTTGAAAAGATTAAAAGTACTCAAAAATATGTTCTGTATGATACTACCTTAATTTAAATATTTAAAAAAAAATTTCTTCACTGCGAATGTAGTTTATGAAGCTCAAAAGCTCCATAAATAAAACATTTTTTTTAAATCACTCACATCAGCAATCGATTTTCGATTTTCTATCGTAGCCTTCACTGTAAACATTTTCCAATTTTTCACCAACTTTCCTAACGCAAAGCGCGAAGACAAGGACAAATCATTTTCATCCTTCCTTGCCCTTTGCAGATATCCACATATCCCGTTCCATCTTGGCCTTCGTACAACGTTCATCCCAGGCGGTCTGTTGCGAGGGAGTGTCAGATTTTCCCCTTACGCAACGGACGTTGATTGTCATGTTTGTATATTAACATATTTCCACCCAATGACGCACCATGACGTCAACGGCGTGTGACATGTCCTAGCTGATCCTTAATTCACATCCTGCGCTCGTACCCACCGAATACACCTGCGGCACTGCGGCGAACAAAATATCGGAGCCGGAAATTTGTAGCACTATATGTGTGCGTGTGTTGATGTGTATGTGGCCGTATTTTTCTTCGATATCATCATAGCCTTTACATTTACGTCCTTATCACGGGCAAATTTGTATGCTCGTGCACGCGTGAACCGCACGCTCCTTCCCTGAAGTGATGAAACATAAGAAACCGAAAGACGAGATGTTGTGATTTTCCACGAAACAACTTTCTTACTAAGACGAGAAAATTGTCAATGTCAATAATTTCCCCCAGCCCAGGATAAGCACAAAAGGTTGCTTAAAGCAGTGAAGACTCTAAGACGTTCCGAAGACGTCGATCGTGCACAGTTCAGTGGAAAACACAGCATTACAATGCTGTTTTCCAGTGAAATCCATTCAGATGCCAGTCGACCGAAACTGGTAGAAGCTGGTTATTCAATTTCACAGCCTACAGCCACTGGTGAACCGGGAATTGCTCCAATGCTAGCACGGTTGACGTCGTACATGTATAAGCGAATGCTAACTCTGATCCTGAATCGGCAGTAGCAGTTTCGTTTGATTTATTTCTTTCCCAGATACATGACTGCAAGTTATACGTTCCGTTCTCGAGGGTTTTTTTAGTTCTTTGTTCTAGTAATTGAGCAAAGAAAAAGAGGCTTATGGCCTGTTGCCTTATAAAGAGAAAAAGAAACAATTGCTTTAGTAGCTGGTTGGCTAAAAAGAAACCCCCATAGAACACTAATTTTTCCACACTCATATTCCCAAACTCCCAAAAGTTTGGACGCGAATGTGTGTCTCTCAGCCAAGAACGAATAGCTGATCGAAAGAAAAACCTATCACTAAATACACCAACATCAGCAGACAAATCGTCTAACGAAGGTTGGTCGATGCGGTGCGTCACCATATGGGACGCAGTCACTCGAGCATTCCACTTACGGGCCACCTTTGCAATCTTCTGGGCTGTGTTGTTTTATTAGCTTCATCATTGGTACCAGTGTCAGGCAGTACCATTCCAAGGAGCCATACTATGGTGGTGCTTTCTTGAGATTCTCGCTTCGTCAGACACGTGGTGCGTCACATTTTTATTTGCACAGTCACAACCGCAACTCACTGCGGATCCACTGCGTCTCAGCACCAGGTACTGGGCGCCTCCATTCGCCGGTACCGTTTTCGTCGCATGGTGTGGTGTATCATATTCACCAACAGCAACAACGCAAACAGTACAATCTCACACGCTGCACACACGTTTCTAAAGGCTCACGAAATCGTTCCGACTACAGTCGGCAGGACAGCCGAATTCCCACCGGAATCATGGCCATCGTAGAAAAGCTTTTTGTTTATGTGCGTGTGTTCGCCATGTGTCCGAAAGCCAGCGTACACTGTTTTTCTTTGCCGCTGGTTTTCTTTATTACTCGCACCGTCAACAAATAGCGCACGGTGGGTTTTATGTTGTGTTTTACGTTGCACGATACGTTTGTTGAGCACATTTGTTTATTTTTCCTCTGCATGCAGGAACGAATGTTTGTTTGATTAGCCAAGAGCGAAGGCCTAGAAAGCCTAGCTTAGTATATGTTTGAACTAGGCAGGTTAACTCGTCGAAATAAAAGGAGTGTTGGTCATTTGCTTTCAGTTTTAATTTTTTTTTTTTCAAATTATATACACATACCATGCACAGATACACATGCTTAAAGATTGAATTTTAATCTCAAATCAGCAAATGTTAATAGTGGCAATCTCCACGTAGGATAGTAGAGAAAATAACTAGTCTTTTAAAATGATTCCTAAGAGATTTTGTTTACCAAGGCTTATTAAAATTAAGATTAAACTATACTCATACCACATGCCTAAATGCGAAATCCCACAAGAAAACCTGGGTTATAGAATACCTAAATTAAACTGTTAGTTTCCTCAACAAATCAACCAGCGTGACAGATTGCTTTTGGTAAGGAGCGCCGAGCCATAAATCCCACTCTAGAACAACACACTCTTAACATTATAAATTGTTCTATAAAACAAAAATCTATTATTGACTTTTATCGTTCCGCACCCATACAACCATCAAGTGTATTAAACTAAACGAAAACTCTTATTGATAGATAATGTACGCACGGAACAGCACGTCCAGGAAGCATCTTCTCGTGCAAGCTCAAACAGCCACTGCGCTCTCGACAGTTGTTGATGATGTTGATAGCTCTGACAACCTTACCATACTACTGTTGTTGTTTGACTGTTTCGTCTAACCTTTCCTATCCTTACTGAACCTTAAATTTGGAGTCTGTACACGACGCTTGCTGAAAAATAAATTCATGACACGTTCCCCGAATAAATCACGTAGCACACGGTTCTAGCTCAAAAGAAGACGGTTAAATGTGAGCGTTAAAAAATGAAACAAACACCATTGAACGAATCCCATCGACCAACATGAAGCAAACTTCACTCTTCCATCAAATTGTCACCAAAGAGGCTAAAGCACAAAGATCATGTGCGTGTGCGTGGTTGATGGATTAGCAGGAATAAAGACGTGCCAATGCCGAAAGAATGTCGAAAGGCGCTGCAGAAGGAAAAGGTTTATATTGTTTTAAATTTATTTATCCCTGGAGAGGCTGTGATTCACGTGCTTTGCTTTTACTAAGTACGATCCTAGATCTTCACATGACAGGATGGAGAATTAAATATCATTCGGACCGTTCCCTCGTAGTGAGGACTGACATTCAAACGACGTGGTACCAGCAAGTTTAGTAAGCCATTCGATGACTGATATGACCTATCAGATCGTGTAGCCAAGAAGTACTTAAGGAATCTTTCAGGAACGTTCTACATCCGAGGACGCCAAATACGGATTAGTTTTATAATAAACACAACAACTCTCGCCTTGTAAAACATATTTTATTGATTAACACGTTATGTACTTGCAAATTTCATAACATAAGTCAGCGATAATCATTGGATCAATCAAGACGCGTAACATTTTCGCTTAGTGGCGGAATTTCAATTCATCCACTTCCATTCATTATTACGCGACATCGTGCCACGCAATCCGGATACCGGCATAAGAAACCCTGGTGAGCCATGCTTTTGCAATCAAGGCGAACCCCGAGTGAAAGCTACATCTAACCTACGTCATCCCCAGGGCGTGCAGAATATACATGCAATACATTATTCAGCGTCACAGTGCATCAGTGTTTCGGCGTCTCGGCGCGACTACCACTGGGAAAAGGGAGAGCACTGCCATCGTAATGCAATGCAGTCTCGCCGGTGAAACGACATCTTTATTGTTGTTGCTTGTTTTACGGCTCTTCATCATTGGAAAGACTGCATAAGTGACCTACTTTTCATCGCTATTTCTAGTCTAAGTAGCAGTTGCTTGTGTAGGCGTTCAAGGCAAGCTGAACACGAAATACCGTCCATTACATTTGAGGATTATTATTGTGGTAAAATATCAAAATGAAGACTACAATACACGAGATGCAAACTTATGAAAATATTACCATTCTTCCATATTCTTCTTCTTTTTGGCTTAACGACCTCTAGGGTCACGCCGTCGAATGACTTATTAGGCTTGCCGATACCACGTAGTTGAACAGTCCGTCCTCGTTGCGATGGGATGGACTGGATAGGATTTAAAACCCTGGTCCTGTCGTTTGAAGACCGAACCTTTCACCTACTATTGCTTCCGAAAAATAAAGTGACTTTGAGTTTTTTTTTCTTGATCTCCAAAGTAATCCCTTTCCGATGCAATGCCACCGTCGCTCCGGCTTTTATCTCCTCGATAGTGTCAAAACGGTGTCCCCGAAGCGGCCATTTTAGCTTGTTGAACAGCCAGAATTCGGCTGGTGCCAAATCTGGCGAATACGGCGGTTGCGGAACAAAATGAGGGCCAGTTGTTGCGAAAAACTCCCTCAAAATGATGCCCGTATGGGAGGACGCATTATCGTGGTGCAAAATCCTGCTGTTGTTTTTCCACAAACCCGGCCGCCTTTCGCCGGAGCGAGGTCCAAAATCACCGCCTTGTGAACCACCCCACGGTAATCAAAGAATACCGTCAGTATCACCTCGATTTTCGACCGGCTTTGGCGCGACTTCTTGGGTTCCGACTCGTTCGGGGAACGGTACTCGCTGGACTGGTCCGTTGTTTCCGGATCGTATGCGTTAATACACGAGTCGTCGCCAGTTAGAATCGATTTCAGCTTTCCAGCGTAGTCTGCCAGCATAGTTTTGCAGACTTCGATGCGATTTCGCTTTTCGAGCAGGTTCAGGCATTCCGGTACCATGCGAGACTTCCCGCTTCAACATCAAAACATCTTTCAGGATGGTGTTGACCGATGCTTTGGAAATCCCAACACTTTCCGAAACGTCTCGTCTCGTCAACCGACGATTGTTGACCACCAAATCCTTTATTTGGACGACGTGGGCGTCGTCGGTCGGCTAATTCAATTTAAGTCAATATGGACAAAAAATTTTTTATTAAAATATACTAATCCAACTAATAAGGTATTGCTTTAGAACTAGTAATGCCTACATCCAGACAGCTCAAGTTACTACTTCTTCTCTTCTTCTTGGCTTAACGACCTCTAAGGTCATACCGGCCATCGAAATGGCTTTCAAGACTACCGATACCCCGTAGTTGGTTAATCAGTACTCACTACGGGGGGACGGTCCGGATGGGATATGAACCCCGGTCCTGCCGTTTGAAGACCGGCGCCGCTGTCGCCTTCACCAGTTATGCCCGAGTTATGTTATGTGTAGTTATTAGAATTGTCAAGCCTTTCCAAGCAGTTCACAGCATTGCGAACCATGAGAAATAATGAACTGCTTGGAACACCATGCATCAGTACGGGTTCCCTGGGAAGCTGGTACGGCGGCTAAAGGCCACTATGGACGGGGTGTAGTGCAAGGTGAAAGTTTCGAGCATGCTGTCGAAATCGTTCGAAACGGGAGTCTGAGGCAAGCGGATGCACTCTCCTGTTTGTTGTTCAATAATTCTCTGGAGGGTGTCATCCAAAGCGAGGGCTTCGATAACCGGGACACGATTTTCTTTCGATCTCTAAAATTCCTTGGCTTCGCGGATGACATCGACATCATCAGACGGACAACTGCGACAGTGTGCGAGGCGTACACCCGACTGAAACGCGAGGCCAATAGATTTGGATTGAGCATCAATGCGACGAAGACAAAATATCTGCTTGCCGGAGGCTCTGACCGTGATAGAGCTCGACTCGGAATCAGAGTATCAGTTGACGGCGACGATCTCGAGGTGATAGAGGAGTTCTGTTACCTTGGTTCAATCGTAACTTCGGACAACAACGTAAGCAGCGACATTCGAAGGCGCAGTGTTCAGGGAAATCATGCCTAATACGGACTCCACAAACTCCTGCGATCCAGAAGACTCCAACAACACACGAAATGCACAATTTACCGCACCTTGATACGTTCGGTAGTCCTCTACGGGTACGAGTCCTGGACTATGCTGACGGAGGACACCAGCCATGAGCTAGCTGAGCTGTTTTACGGAGCTGATTTTCCTGACGGTAGTCAAACCCGGTAGGATACGTTGGCTGGGGCACGTAATGAGGATGCCGGACTCATGCCCAAGGTGAAGAGGAGCACAGCAAGCTCGTTGGCTGGATCAAGTGGAGTCTAACCTGTCGAAGATCGGATGCAGCCGTGAGATGGTGATACTTTAATATTTGAACGCGTTTTGTTGTTTGGGTATTTTTACGTTAAATTCAAATAGCTTGAGCCACATTAGACTTGCCATCTTAACTAGTATATAAACTATTTTTAGTTGTATGATGTGTCTTTTTTATTCTTGGTAGAATAAATACACAACAAGAGGTATTGCACAAGTGCATTCTAGTTTTAAAATGATTTAACATTGCCATGCAATAAGGTTTACTCAACTTTTCATGAGATTCATTGATCCTAAGATAAAAAAAAACCATACCAATAAACTTTAATCAAGCAGCAATGCTCCGAGGCATAAGATAAAAGTTTGTTTTGCGCTAATTGAATGATAATCTTCTTACTTAACATATTCGCCCACTAAGACCTTTGAAAGTTTGTCTTTTACCCTGTACTATCTGCAAGAAAGCAAGAAACATTCCCAAACGTGTACACGTGCCAACCTGTACCGACACTCACCTCAGCAAACTTCTTAATCAAGACTTAGCAGGATAATACTCACACTTCAGCTTTTCCCGTGGCAGTTGCAGTAAGTTTATCATAGTTATCCTTTTTTCGTTCATATCTGCCACACGCCTGCCTAAGTTGTGTGAACTTCCGAGCATCAGTTAGATGCTTAATTACTGCTTCTCATTAAACATCATCCCTATCACGAAATGAGATGCCTACGAACGTACACCCAGTTAACCGCCGGCCCAGCTCTATCTGTTGATACTGAAATAACATCTTTGAGACCACGAATGAAACTATAATTATTGTTTATCTTACGCATTCGTTTGCTATTGGGGCTTTCCGTTTGGTGTTGCACTTGCGTTAGTTTACGGCCTTTGCTTTTTTAAGCTGGTCTGATCAGAGAGAGTGTCATTGAAAGGAGGAATAGATAAAGTGGATTTATAGTCGGTTAAAAATAAAACTTGTTAGCAAAAAAATTTGTAACTTTATGTTTATTAAAGCAGTTTTGTGACAATACGGTAACGTATCGTCATGCTTAATATTAAAATAAATAAAACACTTTTTATTTTTATTAAACAATTTATAACTTAGCATTACGGCCAGGCCGTTCCTCAAAGAAAAAAATAAACATCGTCCATACGTGTAAAAGAAACGAAATAAATGCGGCAAATTGATCGTTGAAAGGCAACTAAAGCTCAAAACAAATTCCAATTAAGATACATCCTCCAACAATTCAATTTTACGAATCATTCGACCAACAAAAAAGTTCTTTCGTCGTAGAAATCTCTTCCCCACACACACACACACACAGACTAAACACTGTATCAAAACAACCACAATACACCGCTCGGTTGTTTACTGTTCGAAGGTCCTCAACTCTCGACTAACTTGTGAATGTGCCTGACCAAAGATTTTGGCCAAAGAAATGCTCTGAAAAACTTTACAATAGCACAAGAACATCAACCAAAGCGGTGACATATTTACCCTACATCGGAAAACCTTCAGCCCATGCACGATACCGAACTTTCGACACACAGACAAAATGATGAATGGATAGCAATTTGTACCTAAAACGAACCTCTTAATGATGGGTCATCCATCCGGTGTCAAAGTATGGCCAGCCGCACCACCGGTTGAGATTTTTGTGGGTAAAGTTTGAGTGTGAGTGTGTGTGTGTGTGTGTGTGTGTGTGTGTGTGTGTGTGTCTGGAGGTAGAAGTAGCCTAACAAAAATTGCAAATAAAAGAAGTATGTAGTCAGACTTTCGACCGGACGATTCACGCGTGAAATACACCGGAGATTGCTCAGGGAACGTGATGGAGATATCGTTTTGCATTCTTCACGTCCAAGCGAGTGGGCTATTTTTATCAAACACTCCGCACGGGTTCCCTTCTCCTGTCTGGTCGTGTGCTTTTCTACATCGGTTGAGCTTTAAAACTCTGTTGCAAAAAGATGATGAGTTTATTTGTGACTCGGATTGAATTATTTAAATACTTTAAGCAGTAACCTTATCCTTATTTATTTTATAATTAATTATGATGGTCCAGTGCCGTATTGACAGTAACTTTATCCTTATGTACCATAATAACTGATCATTAAGGTTTCTCGGAAGGCCTGTAAGGTTTTTAGAATTAAATACTACTTCCACCTTAAACAATTACATAAATTTACCTTGAACTGCCGCGTTCGATCACATTAAAGTGCGCATTAGAAAGCAATACGCCACCAGCATTCGTGAGACAAGTGTCACGTGCCACGAGATTTATCTTTCTTTCCCAACCAAAATCAAACACAAATACAAGCGAGAAATGGCAATAAATATTTATTCTACCACCAACATAACATTCCACCAAAATGTGAAACATTGTTTATGCATAATAACATGGCAAATTGAATTAATTAGGAGCGACATCGCATCACATCGCTACAGGGCAGAGCCAATTTGTGAGGTGATTTTGGTTTTGTAATTGAAGAGGCGAAAAGATTACAAGACAACATTTCCATAAATCATGTCCGATGGTATGGAGTTGAATTATTTTGAGCAACTTAAACTAGTAGATATGTGCAGCTGAAAAGTGTCCTGATTTTTTTTACCATTGAATTGATTTCAACAATTCATTGAAGTCTTCTGTTTATGTCAAATTATCCAACTAAAAAACTTATATTTAATATGACTTTATTTAGCTTTGGTGATTAGGAAAATACGAAGTCAAATATCTAAAAACTTTGAAGGTATTGCCAAGAGACACTTGAATAGTCTTAAATTCACATATTCACATAGTGTTGTACAACCTCCGTTTTGAAGAATTGTGGTTCAAAGCATATGACTATTGTGGTTAGGAAGACGAGATAATCACGACGAGAACAGAACAACGTGATTAATAGCTGTGCGAACCAATATCTTTCTTTTATTTGACTGTCTTGGAAGTCTGAAGATTCTGGATGAGAATCTTCCTTACTGAAACGTTGGAGACATCGTTGCCTTACCTTTGATAGGGAGACTTTCGATGCGCATCGTCGGAGCAAGTCGGCCAGGCGACTTTGGATATTCAGAAGGAATATCCCTTACTGGCATGTTGGAGGTTTGAGGCCTTACGGTGGATAGGGGGACTCAAACATCTAGATAGAATTTAACGCAATGTTTAGCTTGTTGCACCTTCCTTCTAGACTGTTCTTTAGACAGCTCTTTAGACGGCTGTATTTATACCCAATTCTTACAATACTTTTTGCTCGCTTTTTGTAACCAACACTTCGTGGTTCCTTCGTGGTTTTTTTTCTTTTTGCTATTGAATTTTGTACAAAAAAAAAAGTACGCACAATATGTATCGCGGTGTGATCGATCAATGCAATAGCAAAAAAATTTTTCGTTTCGTTTCGTTTCGTTATTATTGTTCTGATCAGTCGCAATACGATCGATTGTTGAGTCTGCCTAAAATGTGACGGACATATTTCGTCGTTTTATCTATCTGCTTGCTATGGTTTGCTAGTTACTTATTTTGTGTTGTTGACCACCGTCTGAAGTCGCGCACCGGTCGAAGTTACGCGCGCTGTTTGTTTTGAATTGATATCATATTGCATTGCGTCACTCGTTAACCGAGTGCGCTGGTCGCTCGCGAAATCGGTCAGCAGCAGCACCAACGGCCGATCGGTACGTGGCATATGCTCGCAGAATAATTCCCAACCTACACCAGTGGATTTTTTTTTTCGTTTATTTATAGTGGAGTGGAGGACTGGATTTTTCTAGGAGGTAGGAGTGTGTAAGACGGGTATGACCTATACGAAGGTGGGAAAGGACTCGTTGGATGTGGCTGGATTCGGTATCTTCCCATGAAGCGGTGTTGTGCTTGATGGGACGGAGTTTGTTGCTGAGGTCTACGTTGTGCCATGTGGAGTTCCAGTGTTGGGAGATGATGGTGTTGGTGAAGCGGATGGCAACACGGTACACCAGTGGATTGGGCGGAAGCATAGGGAGGTAGATTTCTAACTCTCCCAAATACTCAAATGTATTTTTCCGTGAGTATCTGCACGTTTGCGGCTTCACTATGTCCCCTAAGTGTACGCGGTGCATAGGCTTGGTTGAGTCAGTGGCCCATGTCATGTTTGAGTGGCCAGTGTTCGACGACATTCGGCGAGAATTGTTGGGCTCGGGGACGAACGACCCAGTCCACTTAGACAATTCATCAATGAAATTGTTTGAGAGTCCAGAGTGGTGGGATCGCATACAACGCGCGGCTAAGTCGATCAGCACGGTGCTTCAGCCGCTGTGGCAGAACGAGGAAGAGATAGTAAGCGGAGGTGCAAATGCTGCCTTGCCAGAGAACGACGAGGATGGGCCGGACAGTGTGGCTGCTCTTTTCGCCAAGGAGATCGAAGAGGAGGTCTTGCTAGACATCACAAGACCAAGCAGCTGCATCAAGCTAGCTAGCAAGGCTAATGCTCGAAAAGAGGAGGAGAAATCGGAGAGTTGGAGTAACTCACAGAGTCCACGAGTTTCCTCAAGCTAATACCGAGAGGAGGCGGTCGCTTACCCCAGCGAAAAAAGCCTAGCTTTCAAAGGACATTACTTCGGGATGCTAAACGAGCAGGCGTCATTGAAGGACGAAGATCTCAGAAGCAGAGTATGCATCGAAAGGAAACTAGCTGTGTCGTAGTTATACTTAGTTTTTAGTAGTTATACATGAGTTTTTTGGTTTTTGGCTACAATGGTATCAATCAAGGTAATGCCGTTTATTTACACCACCATGCTAGCATTATCATTAATTACATTACATTTTTTAAATTACATTAATATATTACATTTTTCAATTTATGAGACGGTTAGTTTGACTGTTCTATTAATTCGAATATAGTGAAAAAACGAGGAAACGGTAGAGTTTGATTTGATTTGATTTTGTGCGGAGTTCAATAAATCGAAGAAACTATGTTAAATAAAAAGGGCCGATTTTATGCTATAAAAGCTACTGACCAAATAAAGTTGTCTATGTGTTATAATGATAAACCTAATTTTCTCCAATTCATTGAAACAACAACATAATTCAGAGAATATCACAAACATCAATTTCCCAAATTCCTCGTATTTGATAATTGAAGAGATTTTAACAAGATACCGCAGTAAAACAAATAACAACTGTCACAGTATCATCTTCAAAATCCTAGAAATCCATAATCTGACTAGTTCGGTGGAGAAGCATTCCCATTTAAGGCAAAAACAAATATCGATCCGTTGCCTTTTTCCTGTCACTATCTATCACAACTAAAAACGTTCTAGAGTCATCAGAGCATCAAACGCGTCCAATCCTATTTCCACCTCCAGAAACGATCTATTTTCACATCATCCGGTCAATCAGCTCATCGAAATCAATTTCAAACTCGTCCCGCTTCATTCTGTCGATGCATCCGTCCGTCCACGTTCGCTTGCCTGCTGCTGGCCAGGGTAAGGAAAAGCAGGAGTAAGAAAAAAACAGCACCCGCTATTTTCGCCACTTCCCCCATCGTCGTTGCATCGTTTGCCCAGCGCAATCCTAGATCCTTCGATGAAACATTCGACTCTTTGCCTTTTGCAACTAGACACTGAACCACCAAGCCACGCTGGAAAGTGGTCAGTGTCCCGGTTAGATGCAGGAAAAATGAAATAAAATTTCTTCCTTGATCAATTTGAGGCAATCCAGGTCACGGATGTACACGCACCTTCTATTGGCCGGTCTCCGTGTCCTGGTACAAAAACAGGGACCATCGGTGTTGTTGTGCATCGTTGTGCAGGACAGCAATATTTTTCAACCCGTATGTCCTCGGTTCACGGTAGCCCGAGGTGTTTCAGCACGTTTTAAAATGAATTGATTTCTAACCACTTTCACCCAAATGCCACCAGCAGGACGGTGGGAAGATGAAAAATATTTGCCTCGATTCATATCAAGTTTCCGAGATGCTGTGCTCTCACGCAATCGAAACGAAGCGTACATGCAGCGTATGATCATGCAGCAAATGATGTAGCTTAGAAAGAAGCTCAAAAAAAGCTAACGAAAGCATTCAAACATAAAACGAAGTGGAATGCACTCACAATTGCTATCTAATTTTCCTGCAAATCATACCCAGCTGACTTTTGCCTCGCTCAGATGATATTCAATTCCTATCGTTTGGTGAAGATGTACCGTAGATAAAATGACGATACTACTGGCAAGCATCTCACACTCCCATCGATACGAGAGCAATATATTTAAGGATCCATTCTCTGACAACCAGCAAAACAATCCAGCAAATCAATCAGCAGCTCATTGGCTAGCTTCAATGATGCTAAGAAAGCTTGGAAAAATAGCACCCGTTCGAAAATGAAGCTCACGCCCAATTCCTTCATTTTGTACTGTTCGTTATCTTACCTCACGGAGAAATTGATCCTACGATTTTCTATCAACTCGTCCTTCGAACAATATCTCCGCCGAAGCTGCACAGAAAGAACGCAAGCCTGATAATGCTGAAACCGAAGCGTCCATTAGTAGGAATGGGATAATTAACTGTACGGACCAAATAGATTGCTCGATAATTTCGAACATAGTTTTTCGGATGGTTTCCAGTTGAGATCTCGTCTTTCGTATCTTGCATTTGGCAATCTATTCCGTTTTCCCCAGAGAACGTTCGGTGCTGTGTGCAATCAGGAAAGCCATAACCAACGGATCAGTGTTCGGATGTTGAAGCAGGTTAGCTTGCTTCTAAAGATATTTTCAAGCTGCTTAAATGTAGTCAGAAGAAATCGTACTAGAACTACGATCGATTCGAAACCTGTTCTTCTTTAACTAGCCTAACTACCTAATAAAACAACAGACACTGGCAAACAACAGATTCATAACGTATCAAACTTCAGGATATGTTGTTCGCTACGTAGTCCATATAATGGATAGGTTTCTGAATTAATCACCTCTGAATTAATCACCTCACTGTTCGGCAAACATAAGGTATGTTGTGACTGATTAGATTAAAACATTGTTCATAATTGTAATACTTTACAGTCTGCAGTGTAAAACAGTTAACTGAGGTTGATTAGCTCAATATTTCGCATTTGATTTTGGATATCGTGTGACTTACAACCTTATGTTGGTCAATGCCGCTTAGTTTTGACCACAAGTAACTAGCGGTTTTACATCGACTAAGCAGCCAGTCTGTTTATAGTCCCAGCAGCCAGTCAAAAAACTCATAAATATTAGTGACACAGTTAACACGTCGGAATTGTTAAATATCAATACTACACGAGTCCCAGCGACGTAGTAAATGTGGATCATCTATAATTGTGCATTGTTATAGTGAAATAACGTTAATTAATACATAAAGTAAGGGTGGACCATTGGTAGCCGTGGTAACGGTCTTCACACGGCAGGACCGGGATTCTAATCCATTCTGATCCGGTCACACGCAGTGAGTATTACGTGATAAAAGTAAGTCTAGTAAGACGTTCAGCGGCCGAAAGACGACGTGATCGAGTAGATATTATTCTCTTCTTGATCTTTACCTCCCGTTTGTGTCTTCCTTGATCACTTATGATTTTTGATACACATTTTATTGTATTTTCCCCATGAATGGGGTGCAGTGCAAAGTGAGAGTATCGAACATGCTGACGGAATCGTTTGAATCTAACTGGGGTCAGAGGCAAGGGGATGGACTCTCCTGTCTACTGTTCAATATAGCCTTGGAAGTTGTCATACGAAGTGCGGGGCTAGACAACGATATCCGTTGCATGATTCTCTACCGGTCTCTTCAATTCTCCTTGGCTTCGCGGATGACATTGACATCGTTGGCAAGACGACAGCGAAGGTGTGTGAATCGTACACAAGACCGAAACGTGAAGCAGCAAGAATTGGATTCATGATCAATGCGACGAAGACGAAATACATGCCTTCCGGAGGCTCTAATCGTGGTAGAGCCCGAGCGGGAAGCAGCGTGTTAGTCGACGGCAACAACCTCGAGGTAATAGAGGAGTTCTGCTATCTTGGGACTGTCGTAACTTCGGATATCAATGTCAGCGGCGAAATCCGGAGATGTATTGTGCTGCGAAATCGTGCCTACTACGGCCTTCACCGTCTGCTGAGATCCAGAAGACTTCGAGACCGCACGAAATATGAAATATATCGCATACGGATTCTCCCGGTGATCCTTTATGGCCACGAGTCTTGGACCATCCGAGCGGAGGATGCAAACGCTCTTGGCGTGTTTGAGCGTCGCATTCTCCGGACCATCTTTGGTGGTGTATTCGAACATGGAGTGTGGAAGAGAAGAATGAACCGCAAGACATCCTGACGGTAGCAAAGACCGGTAGGATACGATGGCTGGGGCATGTTATGAAGATGCCATACTCATGCCCCGCCAAGAAGGTATTCGTCAGTGACTCCCAGTTCGGCACGAGGCATCGGGGAGCACAGCGATTTCGTTGGCTAAATCAGGTGAAGTCCTGATTTAGCCTGTCGGAGATCGGGTGCCTTCATTGATGGGAAGCTGCAGCCAGCAATCGAGTTTCCTAAAGATCTATTGTTGACCGGGCCATGTCATGACGTCGTGCTCTTTAGAAGAGCAGGCCAACATGAGTGAGTCCGTAAGTTTATTGTATTTTCAGTAAAAACCGTTTAAATAAAAACTACTACCAAAATGAATCAATTTTACAAAATAATATGTAAAACAGTACAACTATGTACAATAATCGAGCAATTTCTTGTTACATTTTGCAAATGCAGGAAGGAAATACTCAAAATAATAAAAATTCAATAAATTTTTCTCGTTTTTCGTTTTATTGATCCCAAAGTGTAACGAAGAATAAAATTTAAAGTTCATCGACATTTAAAAACAGCGACGAAAGCATATTGTGGCGACAAGGGCTCGGGCACAATGTAGCTCTATAACATTTCGTTTCTGATTTGCAACTGACTTATTATATTCTGGCAGTGACTATCAAAGTGCTGGAAAGATCGAGCAATAACTTGCGCTCCAAATGTGGCAACAAGAATGGGATGCATCTCCACATGGTGCTTTGACACGCCCACTCATTCGGCGGGTGTCCTGTTGGATTGCACATCGTTTTGGCGAGGTAGAGGTAAAAAACTGGCAGTACCCAGGGGATGGTCCAAGCCTCAGGCCAAGTGGGTATCTGGTTTCAGATTTACTCCATGATAAAAAAGCTCCTAGTCTAATCAACGTCCTTTAGTTCAATACTCAACACATATTAATTAATATTTAAAACATCCAAACAATCACATAAAATGATGATTAAAAATAATAATTCAATATCACGAGTGATCTTATATGAACGAACCTGATTTTTTTATTCAAAATTAAATTCTCATCCTAACCTCGATGCAATTAAATGTTAATTATAGTCATTTAAAGTATCTGAACATCGTTAATTGAATCTACTTCAAACAACTTTCATGATCCTTACCCCGAATCGCGGCATGGTAAAGAATCAAAGCAATAAAACAATCTGTAAAAACACATAAACTCAACCAAAAAACCACCCCTTACACCATTAGTACATCTCCATTCTGTTTGTTTCGGCACTACCGTCCACGGGGGCATACGTTTAATGACACTTTGACTTGCTGGCAAAAGGAACTAAATTCCGAAACAAAACAAAACGAAAAAAAAACATTGTACACACAACACTCAAACGCCACTCGTAAGAGCATCTTCACGTACCATTGTGCTTTATTGTTGTTAGCACGCTGGTATACAACGGGGCACGTGAGCCGGGAAATATTTCGTTTTCATTTAATACACGCCACACTTGCGATAACTTGACAACTCCGACAGCCCAAACATTCACACGTGAAAACCTCCGTATGTAAAAAAAAAAAAACGGGAAGAACGCGAACGAAACACTCCACCGTGAATGTTAATATTGGTTTTTCGGTTTTTTGGCCATTTTTTTTTTTTTGGTTCTTTGGTAGACATTCAGCTGGCAGCAGCTTTGCCTTCTGGTTTGTGCGCCTCTCATCCTCATTTCTGTCCTTCCTTTACCCTTCCTTCGCGTGGTGGAAAAAAAGAGCAAGCAAAACAACACTGCCACTCATGCTTCTTGCCGATGTGCCTTTTGGCAACGATGATTGGCACGAAAAGTCAAGCCTCGCTGCGACCGGCATTAGCAGCAGCGCAGATGGTGATTTAAATAAAATTCCACGTGCGAAACACCGGCACCAGCGCTGATGCCCTTGCACTTATTTCGAACGAACACGCGGCTCGCAGCTGGCCGGGTGGGTGCCGAAAAGAATATTTAAAAAGCCATAAACTTTTATGACCAGCCCTTTACGAGTGGTTCCCCAGTAGAATGCGGTGCACTGAAAGTTGAACGGGAGGAAGTTTTGTGGCAAAATTTCGTCCAAGTATTGCTTGAGATGGCGTAATGTGTATGCAAGACGTGCATTGATAATATGTTACATGGCGGCAATTTGGTAAAGGTTGTTGGATGGTTTCTTTAGTTTACCATCGGGACAGAAATTTTTTTTAAGCAAATTCAGTTTCAAGAGCAGTCGAAGAAGAGTTAAGAAGCCAGAAAGGATAAACTTTACGTTGTTTATATCATTTTTAGAACAAAAACCGCAAGAAGACAACTGAAAAAAAAACATTTTAAAGATTTTTTATTTAAATCAACATTTGAAATTAAATTTTATTGGTAATAAATCCACAATATTGTGACAGGTAAGAAAGTGCTTGTCAAACACACTGAAATAACATATTGATTAAAGCCTAGCATCAACATCAGCTGCGCAAATTTTAACACAAGCTCATATTTATGTTCCGTTTTATGATAAATGTTCACCCAAATCCATTCTACCAACTGTTTTCAGCAGCAACAATAAAAAAGCGATACACAAAAACCAACCTCCACAACTAACCATCGTGTTACCCACAGTTGGTGTCCAAATCCACTCTGCCATTATCGGAAAACGGTTGATTTGTTACTGTTTACTCCCATAACAACCGAACAGTGGCCATCGATTCCGGAATTGGCCCGCATGGTTCCCATTTGTAAGCCGCAACATTTACACAAAAGCCCTCGGCGCGTACGATCAAACGTGCGCTCACAAACGATGGTTTCGGCACGATTGCGTTTCAGGCGTACCGCAGCGCACCGTACCAGACCACAACGCATGATTGTGTGGTCGGAGGTGACTGCTTCTCTCGGTGACATAAAACTTACCGACGCAACATTATTATCCCAGCTGTACAAATAAGCTTCCGCTGCACGCAAGTAACACGAACCGCAGGCATAAAAGTGTGTGTCTGTGTGTGTGTGGGTACAGTAGAACAATAGCGCATCGGGAAAGTATTTTCATACGAAAAATTACGGAATGGGATTGAATTCATAGATTGGTGTACGTGACTCTAATCTAATCTAATCCTGACGAATCCTGAGTTGGTTAATAAAATTAACAAGAAGTTTTTGATTGTTTGCTAGTTTTCTCATTTGAAATTCATTCGATGTAATGATAGTTTTATTGTTTCCCGTACTATTCTCGTCAGGCCCCAGTAACATGAAAGATTGAATCTAATTGTATAAGTAAACATATAAACATCATCTTATTGACGTTTAGTGATTGACTCGAAAGCAATGTTCTGAGGATCGTTCAAATTTTTAACATACATAAATAAATTATGATTGAGCAATGAAAGCAAACATTATTACCATTTCACAAGGATGCGCATGAATTTGAAGCAATACAGTGCTCCCAGACAGCTCGTGAATGCAGCTGAGAAATCGAGTTGAGAAATGACAACCGATTTTGAACGAAACTGGTCGCACTGCTTGTGCGACTCTGATTAGCAGGAAAGACAACTTACAGCTGAGAAATGTGAAAATTTTGTGAATTTTGTTGTTTTTATTCAGCAGCAGTTGTATGAGAATGCATAAATTATGTATAAAATATATATTTCATTGTTTTATTCAATTGATTTCAGATCATTCAATTGAATGAAAAGAAAAATAACAAAATTATGTTGGTTTAACGGAAATTTCAAAAATTATCACAGCATTTGTTACTACACATGCAGCTGCGAAATTTGACATCCAGTGCCGTATTGTCAATTTTAATAGAAATATTTAACACAAAATTATCGATCAACTTATGCAAAATTAATCTTTAATAATTATACTCTTTTTTCAAGCCAAATTACAGTCCCATCGCTCACGCTCACCTCCAAGAAAGACATTCGAAGAATCTAATCAGATAATCATGCCGCGAATTGGACATTGATGGGCTGTTTTTGTCATAAAAATGACACCAAAATACCCAGTTCCAAAGTTCTTTTGGGAATCTTACTCTTTTATAGGCAAAGCTCGGTCAACACAAAATGGGATGGAGTAATATCGTTGATGGGGTGATGCAAATTAGTTTCTAAGTCTTTGGTTTAAACAGCGCCTGGCAATTGATAGTGTTACCTCCAAGTAACACCGGGGTCTGACAGGCTCAGGCCCAAATTGATTCTACTTTTTTTTATTATACACCTTTCAATTACCTCTACCTTTAAAGTTTATTTTGATTAATAAACATAATAATTAGTAGAACGTTTCAAAACTTAGTCTCATTTTCTTTTACTGACGAGAAGGCTGATTTTATAACTTACTTCACATGTAATTCCATATTGGATTTATGAATAAAAATATACTTTGAAAACGGAAGCCGAAAAAATGCTTATTCATGTAAAACGTTCCATTAGCTTTGGTTACGCGCTCATTATACGCATGTTGTACCACTCATGCAATATGTTAATTAATAGAAAACATATTTGCTTATCAACCGGTGGAAAATTTACAATGATGTCATATGTGTTTTTATTTCTTCTCCTTTCTCTTGATGCAATACCGCTCCTACTTGCACCTTAATTAGCTATTCAAAACGTAAATAAGCCTTTCAACTATCAATCAGTAGCAATTTCGTACTACACGTCCAATTACATCGTTTTCTGCGTACGGCTTTAAATTTGCATACATTATTATGCACGATAAAACAAAGCAAATGCACCGGGGAATCTGTGTTAACACGCACCATATGTTCGGGGGAGAGCAAAGAAAAAAAGAGCATCAAGGGAGAGCAAAACATGACAATAAATCGTTCACCAATCCATCGACCTGGATCCTGGATCGGCAGGTTTCACATTTATCAATCATGTTTTGTCCGCCCGGACAACACTCCAAAGCCACTCCAAATGCTCTCTGCGCCTGGCTCTTCATTAGTCCCAGGTGATTACTTTGACACTTCACCATACGAAGACAAGGGTCATTTATATAAATTTTAATCTCCAGCCCGATGGACAGTGCCGATTAAATGGGGATGTTTTTCATTTCCTCAATGGTTGGCACTGCCAGTCCAACCGTCATCGAACACATTTATAATAGATCGGTATCATGACGGGAATGGCAAATGAATTCGGAATTCATTTTCGATCCCACCACTTGGGAGATTGTGCGCTCAAATGAATGGCTTTGTGGCTGTTGTCCTTTTCATGTTTTTGGTGGTATTTTCATGTTGACACCACAATATTATCACACTTCAGCAATGCTTCTATCGGCCTGTATCGGGCTGTTTGCAATATGCATACATTTATTCGATTATACGGCTTGTTTGCCGGGTCTGGTAATGGTGCCATAGCGTTAATCGATACAATAAAGTCACCAGCAGTAATAGCGTTTTTTAAATTGTTCATAGAATTGAATAAATCGCTCAACCACTCTTCGTGGGAACCGTTTTCAGCTTACAAGATTATCGCTCCTGTTCATGCTTGGTCATCAGAATTATCTTCTTTATTTTTCCCACTTGCAGCAGAAACTGTCATATTACATCTCGTATTATGAAGCACTTCCTTTCACGGGTGTGTTTCCTTTTATTCTCGCTCTATGAAGAAAAGATAGCAGTAAAACAAATCTTTATCGTCCAATCCCTCAACCACCAAAACGTAGGCGATAAACATTTACTCACTTTATTTTGCGAACAAAACCTTACTTTATGCGTACCTTTTCCACGCACATAATGCGTGCAAGGTACGAAATTTTTAATACTCAGAGTGTCAATTTTTTGTGGCGTCTTTTCAAGAGGTTCGTACCCCACGCTCGCGTCAAACGATAAAACCAACGGTAAGCGGAAAGGTTTCGACTTTCCTGTTTATGCCTTCTGAGAAGGTTTATCACATGGTTTCGACAGTGTTTGCTAACATGGTACATAGCTGCACGAGGGAGTAAATCATTAACACCAACTGGTGTGTCCTCGGTAAAATGGAGGCGCCTGGCTGTTTTGCTTTTTGGAAAGCAATGGAGACGCCTGGTGTTTCATGCATTTTGGGCATGTCACTATGCAAATCAGTATCATTAGGAACATTTTTTGAAAGCGAAATTTCAGGAAAAAAAAACTAGCCTGTTTGGCAAACCTGGAAAAGGTTACAATTTTGTAAGGCTAGCAAATTAACCTTCAAAATTAGAACTCTCGGAAGAATCAAATAACGAGACTTTTAGGTCCTTCAATAGCATTTAAACTTAAAACAAAGTGTCATATCGGAAATGAAACACCACAAACTTTTGCACCCTATTTATAACAACAGTAATAACTATCATTGAATAGACCAAAATCGATTCATAAATCATAAGCAAACATCACAAATCATCATCGATACATGATAGATCAAATCGAGCTTCTCTATAAGCTATAATCATTTCCGTATCCAGCTGACCAATATTCGATTTTTTTTATGTGCATTCTTATACTCCCATGATTTGGGAAAACATAAGCCAAGCAAATTATGATCATCCTCTACCTTCGATTCACAGCAATCCTTAAGAAAAAAAAGTAAAGAATTCTTTTTTTTCTAGCTTCTCTTTTCTGAAAGTCACCGGGGTGATGACCACAATACGATAAGGCCTGATAAATGGTTCAATATTTTTTGCACTCGCTCTATTATTGCACAAACATCACTTTATCTCTTCATATTCACTCGTATCGGTCGATCTTATCAGATCTGTTGGAATGATTTTGCTTTCTTAGCGTTTGCTTTAGCTGCGAATCGAAACAGATGAAAAACTAAAGATGAAACATGCGATCCACATACCTATCTGCTTTGCTACGGTATGAATCAGCAAAACTAAAGACAGAAGCAAGAATCCAGAATCAACGATTTACGATTAACGATCGTAACAGAAAAGGAACAAAACAATATATCACTACGATTGCAATTATAAATCGAGGATGATTTTTCGAAAGTATTGTACGAACTACAAATGACTTTCAAAAGCTTATCCTTATGATTTTCGTAAGATGAATGGGCAGCATTTATGGTTTGTAGAGATTTTTTGGTTTTATTTCAACAAAAAAGGTGGTCAAATTTATAGTTCACAGTCAGCTAAATTGATAAAAGTTCAACTCCACTCCACGGTACAGAAACTAATCTAACGAACACCGGTATAGAAAATAAACTAAGTTTAATAATTTTCACGGACTGGGAATAATAAATTGCAAGCAAAACGTGTACAATCCACCAACCAGTGTTGAAAACATATTTTTCCTTTTTCACACAAACCCTTAGAGCCTTTGCCTTTTTCCCTGTTCTTTGCAGTTCTAGAATCTCAATTATTCTTTCGTACACCGAAGAGCCAAGCCTCGGTTATTGCAATCGTTGCAAAACATATCAATACCCTTGTGCAAGTGCTCCCACCCGCCGTGCCGAGTTTTCCAATCAATTGAATTAAATCATTTCACTTCACTTCCCACCGGTACTGAGTGCACAGCCTGGTGCAGAGGTGTGATGTTTGTGTTGGCAAATAAACTTTCCCACCTAACGCGAAAAACTAACAAAATCATAAATTTGTTAACCTTCACCACGAACGTTCTCGGTCTCTTTTGTTGGAATTTTCCTGGGTTGAAATTAGAGGCAGAGCAACTGAAGGAAAAAGGGGATTTAAATGTGCACATGTACCGATGACTAACCCTCCCACAGCTAACACCACTCACCACCGACGTGAGTGGAGCGAAATTTCAACCCGAATCGATGACACGATGCGGCAAAGTACAGTGTAAAATGAAGCCCTCTGCGTTGGTGTTGTTTGCCTTTAACCAAAGGATTTTTCACTTGTTTTGTGTTCTGCCGAACGATGAACTTATCATAAACACAGAGCACGGCTCACAAAAAAGTCACACACTCAATTGTTCAACCATCTTGAAGCCCTACTCAGCGCTTCTTTGATCGGTGTCGCGATGACAAGTGTACGTACGTCGGTCGATTCCCCTTTATTTTCGCACTCCTTCCAATCCATGACGAGGACAATATTCCGAACATGTAGTTCCAGCTGGGTTATGCTGCAAATCCCCCTTGTAGTGCAGCGAATTATGATCACGTACTTTGCTTCTTAACACGGTCCAGCTTTTCGTCCCTCGGGTGAGGCGCCATGGTGAAAGTCCGATGGCTTTAAGAAAATCCATGAAAGAAAGGAACGATAAAGTATGACGAATTTATTCATATGGCTCTTGCTCCATTTTCCATTTTCAATAAATAAACGAAAATGACAAAACGGTTTCCCTTAGCACTGTGCGTATAACGGGAAAGAACTGTTCCATTTAAAGTTCCATGTTATCGGCAATTCTTCGACGGACTGCGCTATAATAATACATTGAAACAAGTTTAAGAATTGACAATCAATACAACATAACGATTACAGTTTCTCGTTTTACAAAATTTGTTAAAATTAATAAAATATGCAAACCCCTTTTCCGATATGTTAACTTGTTTTGCAATATTCACCCTCTCCCTACGTGAGAAAAATTAAACTTTATTCAAATACCTTTCCCATAACGATAAATTTTCTCCTTCGATACATCTCAGAGCTTCGTTCGTTGTCTCAAGCTTTACCTTTACTCTAATGCTGCTCCACAGCGTGCTCATGCAAGTTTTGTTCCCTTTTTTGCACTTCGCTACCGTAACCCAACGTCAAAACTAACATCGTGTGGCTTCTTCCGTGAACCGAGAAGCCTGAGACGTTTGTTGAGAAAATAGAATCATTCCCCCAAACCCGCCCGACCGAACAAACCCGTATCGATTGCCTCCGGAATACCATCGTTTTCTTTCCATTTTTCGCTTGCTTCTACGGTCGTTCTTTATTTCGAGCGATGCTTACAATAAATCCAATCTAGCTATAAATCGGTTTTGCCACCAACGGGCTACTTGTTCCCGGAGTCTGGAGCGTACCGCAGGCTCCAAGCGCAACTCTTACGAACGGCGCGGTTTGGTTGCTCGATGGAACGAGATTCCAAAGCACATTCCTTCCCCCAGTTCAGCACTGGGCTTGGCTGGATGCGCTGGGTGGTTTGACAATAAATTACAAAGCACCATGAAATAGCGTACCGAGCAGAAGCACCGTGAGCTTTACATATGCCGGCATTGTACTGTGTTTGTTCTGTTTTGCATGCATACGGTAAGATGGCTTGCAAAACTGTAGGTACAATCCAATTGAAAAGTTCACCGTGCGCTAGCAAAGAGTAAAAATAAAATGGGAAAGTCACAAAGCAAATGGTTTCGAAATGAACGCTCATCAATGATTGTGCACGATCTATTTTCAAAACTAGCACAAAAAGGTAAAGATTGTTGATTGGAAATGGGAATGCACATGCAGCTACGAAATGCATCTACGCTTAACATTTCTCCTGAACTAAAAAAAAAAGTATCAAATAATCAACCTTCCGGAGAAATCCATAAAATGGAGAAGATTTAAAGCGAAAAGCAGGAAGCGAATATCCTTAATGTGTAATACATATAGAACATTATCTTCCTCCGGGCTTACATTGATCGTGATAAGCGATTTGCGGATGCAGGAGAGTCAAAAACACATAATGCGTTGAGAAAAAAAGAGAAAATCTCAATTGAAAAGATTGTGCTACACACATTTCCACTACACATCGATTTAATGATGTGGAACATGGGGGAAAAAAGCTCTGTTGGACAGCAGAAAAAGACTGATGGCGTTTGCCCGGCTGCCACTAACCGAGCGATACGAAACAAAAAGAAAAGAAGAAAAAACCTGTATCAATTTCAATGTTCCTCCGAAAATACATTTCCGTCCACTTGCTACCCTTGTTTTTTGCCTCTCCTCTGTGTCAATAATTTTTCTTCATTTTGCTTTCTGTCGCTCTGATTAAGCTGCCATTTGTATCGGGTTGTGTGTGGCATGTAGGTCCTGCTGCATTTACCGGACCGGCACGGTAGCAGCATCCGAATGAAACTTAATGACTTGGCTTACGATGGGAGCTTGTGCCTGTGCCTGTGCCGAGCTGCACATGCACTGGGGACGGATTCGTTGAAGTCGAATTTTCCGGAGTCTGGGTTTTTTCCGGACGATAAAGTGAAGCCTTACACGAATCCACCCGCGCAGCGGTGGTGAACGGATCAATGCGATACGGCATTATTTATATCGGGCAAACATTGTCAAGGGTGGAATTGAGCTCAACTGAGCTGCGGCTCGAATGCGATAGGATCGACAGCAAAAGCCGATTGAACAGCAGCCGCAATCGAAACAAACAGAGTTTGTTCTGTAGGCAAGAAGGAATATAATGATTGGAGCTGGTACTGCTCACTCGAACTGTTGGAACTGTGAAGCAACAATTTAACGGCTCATTACACCTAACAATCACAGAAAACAGTTTACACAAGTGTTTGTGTGCTTTGTTTGTTCGTATTTTACTTAAACTTTTCCATACATACGTTTTTCAGTACGTTTGGCAATAGGGAGAAACCTTCGAAAAACGCCTCGCTTATCCTTCTACCCAACAAACCCCTTTCGAAAAGCTGCACAATTTTTCATCACAAGCACAAGAACCCATTTCAAAGTGTACAACGTCACAAATTAGCTACCCACAATCAGCAGCTAAAATAAGCGAAAAGAAAAACACACTCAATCCACATTCCCAACTACCAGCGTGCAGCAGGAAAAGGGCTCTAATTACCGAAAAAAGCAAAAAACCGAAGGCAACAAAACGCGATGCGCTTTCCGTCCATTTTCGGATGACTTTTACAGAACATTACCCAAACGGCCCCGTAGCCCCGTAACTGCGCCACAGCTGTTTCTGATAACCCACATTGTCTTGACAGCGGGAATCAGGGCGAACGTAAGGCAATGGAACAACAGGAAAGATATAATACATCCTCTGTTTTCTCGCTCCTTCTCGTGGGTAAGACATTTTTCGGATTGTGGCCGCACCGAACTTCCCTTCATCAAGCGCGAAAGGCAAGTGCGCAAACAAAAAACCCGCCGGGCGTAGCACTTTTGCAATGAGACCGGAAACAGACCCATCTTCCCAATGGGTAGCTGCTAAGGATTTGGTACAAGAAAATCGTTAAATACGAGAGCAAGCAAAAAACCCAGCCACGGGAACAAGCGAGTGTCTTGCAGGTATTATCTTTTTGCCTTTTTAGTTTGTGCTTCTCTACGTGAAGCGGAAATTTCTTGCTTAATTAAATTTTCGCCTACAACTGCGAAGTGTTCGTAACAGCTGATAGCTGTACCGTGCGCTCATAAAATGTCTTAAAATATTTTGCTGATCCCTTTTTTTGTAATGCGAGTGTAATAATGTAAGCAAAGGTAGGCATTACAAGATCCATTGCTAACTATATGGAGCGTGATATAGCTATAAAAGAAATAAAGCATTTGATTTTACCTCTAATTGAAGCAACGGAAACAGGTAGCTTGTTCCAGTGTACGAAATAAAGGTTTCAAAATAACGGAATTACCTTAAACCCTTATTAAATCTTCCATTCCCATTATTCAAGCAATTCAAGTTCAATTACGACAATACATTCCACAATGGGATCCGCTTGATAGCACGACAACCTATTTTAATCTCATTATCTTGAATAACACTGTATTTGAACTACCGAGGACACCGTTGGTTTGCTCGACGTATCTAAAAATGATGGAGGAATATAACAACTCCGTGAAGTTCATGACTAGTGTCCGGTATTCTTCTCTTGAAAATTTTTTAAAGAAAAGAATAATTTTAGAGCAAAATTAGTTTAAAGACGGTGTTGCATCAGTCGCCAGCAACAACATCGCCGACCTGCAAACCACACTGGACAACCTAGAAGTGTGGGCCAGTAACCTAGGTATCGAGTTTTCACCCGACTAAACGAAAATGCTCATTTTTTTCGGTTTTCTATGATACAGAGAATAATAGACGCAATAACTCGATTAACCCCCCATTTTATGTACAAATGTATAACAAAAAGATATCCATTGCCAGATATTTTCGATATCTAGGCGTATGGTTCGATAGCAAGAATGTGTGGAGGGCACATATTGACTATCTTGTTAAAAAATGCACCAGAAGAATCAATTTTCTCAGAACAATTACATGATTCTGGTGAGGTGCACACCCATCAGATTCCTAAGCTGTTTAAGACAACGATACTGTCCGTCTTGGAATATGGATGCATATGCTTCCATTGGGCATCCAAGTCGCATCTGATCCGTCTTGAACGTATCCAGTACCGCTGCTTAGAATCGCATTGGGTTGTATGATATCAACCCACACGATGTCGCTCGCAGTGATGCGTGGAGTGATGTCGCTACCGCTCCGTTTTGAGCTACTCTCGCTTCGCCTTCTCGTACGCTCTACAGATTATCAAACCCATTGATAATCGAGAACTTTCGAACACTGCATGAGATAGGTTCTAAATGTAAAATCATGAAAACCTTTCATGATTTTACTTCCTTACAGGTACACCCTAGCACTCAAGCTAATTTAAATCGTGCCAGCTTACCAGGGTCCTGCAGTTCCCGGTTCAGAGGAGACATCTCTTTGAGAGAGCAAACCAAGTCTATCCCCGATACTCTTCGCAGGACAGCAATTCCCAGCATTTTTGTGGAAAAGTATGGCCATTGTAACAGCAACCATTTTTATACTGACGGATCCTCATCAGAGCAGGGCATCGGTTTTGGCGTATATAACATTATATCCGAGGCATATTTCCAATTACGACAGCCATGCTCGATATATTTAGCGGAGCTCGTCGCAATCAATTATAAGTGCTTGTCCTCCAGACGAATATTTTATATTCTCCGACAGTTTAAGCGCTGTCGAAGCATTAAAATCTGTGAAGGCTATTAAGAGCCCGGACTACTTCGTAAAAGAAATATTAAAGGTCTTAAGCTCATTGTTTGAGAAATCATTCCGGATATCTCTTGTTTGGTTGCCGGCAAGAGATATCCGGAATTGCAGTATTGCCGGCAAAGAAAAGGGTCCTTTTTCGACAGGTTTATCCTATCTCACGAGTACATGCGTGCCCCACAGTCTCTCTGCAAGGCTCGTTGGCAGAGTTTGTGGGACACCGAGGCGCTCGAGAGGTTTCTTTATTCGATCACTCCCCAAGTGTCCTTGAAGCCTTGGTACCACGTCATCTCAGACGATCGTGCGTTTATCCGAATGGTGTGTAGGCTTAGGTCTAATCATTCTAATCTAATCATACGAGGCTGCTCGATCCTTCTTGTTAGACGCAGTCCAGGGCATTGGAAAGTTGCCAAACATTTCTATTCGGGACCTGCTGGAAGGCTGCGACGAGGTCTACCTGAGAACTATATTTCTTTTCTGCCGTGCTAACCGATCATTAGTGTGATCCCCCTCCCCCCTCTACTATCACTGTTTGTCTGTCTTATATGTGTGGAGTACCTCGCTTGTCTGAATGATGATGGATGAATGGATATATGAAAGAATGAATGTATGAATGAGTACGATGCGTGAAGGGTTGGGTACCATATGGAAAAAGTTGCGCCGGCCTATGCTATGGATGGACAAACCAGCGACGGGGTGAAGAAGGACACGAACGAGATTTCAAGATCGGACATAATCAAGGAACCTTCGAAATGGAAAACGATCAAGACCCCCGCTACCATCAGGAATACGAGCATGGAAACGCCCACATACACCCCGGGATAAGGTGCCCTCACACTATAAGACCCTCGCTAAGAACACGACTTTGGCTTTGGATGACGGAATATTAAGCAACGGAACAACCGAGCACACCCTGGATATGATGCCCTTTCACGGCTCGGAGAATGAAATGTCTCCCAGCAAAAGATAAAAGGAGTTTCTGGTCGCCAAAGCGGTAGCGACATCGGTCTTCTCATGGTAGAACTGGATACTGATTCATTTACGCAGCACAATACAGTAATGGACAGTCATGGCAGGCCACGGACGCTCGAAGTTGTAAAGATAAAGAGGAAGATAGTTACGTTTTGTTAAGTTTTGATAAGTTTTGACTCGACGATTCTTATTTTTCTAAAGAGGCTCTCTCGATGGGTTTTTTATTTGATAATAATTTACATTGAATTTAAAAAATCGCTCCACTATAGTCTCGCTGATGGAAATCACGAACGCACTAGTACCCTAATTTGCTCTGGCCAGAAGCGAAATGTTAAGTAAGGATGTGCATGCTTAGGATCTCACATCGCTCAGCAGAGCAGAGCGATAAAATAGAAGAGAATTCTCGAAGGTGCAAGTAAAGCAAATGCTTGACTACAATAAAACCACGTCACTTGTGAAAGGGAGTTTAATTCAGAAGGTTTGTGATTATAATAGGAATTATAATTCCTATTACTTGGTGGCCAATTGTGATAGGAAGGAAATAAATTTAAAAAAAAAGGAAAAATTATGTTCAATTTAGAATTATGTATCGCGGCAAAGCGAGTTTGTGTATCGCTGGAAGAGCATAGGACTACGGGAAGTTTGGCCCAAATCAATAAGCTTTACTCAAACTAAGAGCTTAAGCTGCGCTGCGATGCTCGTGAGGTAAGTCCTCTACCTCCTCTCACCATCGATATGAGTACGGGTTAATTGCTCTACTGTCTAATATAAACCATATCGTCCCGACGGTTTGAAAAATGCCTTTAGTTTGCTAAGTTGGACCAACTTAAGAAAGATTATTTTAAGAAGCAGCGAGAATTTGACGATGACAATGAAAAGAAAGAAATATTTTTCTTATGTCTTATGAGTATGGTTGACTTTGGATCAGCTTAAGTAAGGCAATCAGGGAACTGTTCAAAAGTTTTGAAGAAAATCTTCGTATTTTTTTTAAGTAAGGACTGACTATCATGCTGCGTGATTATCGGCAAGACTAACAAGTTAATCGAGTTAATACAGAAGAAGAAGGTTAGCTTCAAAAATATTGCAATAACATTTTCGTACATATATTTACATATAACCACTAAAAAATTTAGTAAAGGTTCCTGGCATAATACCTAGCTTTCATCAATGTCAATAACTCTTTCATTTGATTTCAACTACAAAAATTCACCAAAAACTATTAACACGCAACGGTCCAGGATTCCTTTAAAAATGCTTAAAATTGAATTTAAATACTCAAGCTTTGTTTTAGCTGATAGCTTATAAAAATCAAGTAGCTAGCTCAGGATAATTTTATCATTTTTCAATGTTTTACAAAAAAAAATCATCATTACATGTGTTCAGCTTCAGGCATGTAAAAACACAAAATTCAAAAATTTTAAATAAAAAAATGTTTCGCCTTCCATTCCCCTGTTTCGATACTGTTTAATTGATTCCAGCATGATTGGTAAATGGTAAAGTGAATGGAATTATGCAATCCAATTTCCTCCGACGGCAGTTGTACAAACAATGAAACACAATTTTTACACCCACTTCCTGCCCTTCCCCCGGCCCACCCATACAGGCCTGACACGCCGAGAGGCTGAGAATCAAATAGAAAAACCGCAAACACAATCCCACTCACATACAAACATCTTCCTTCACGCTTTGTCAGCCATTTACCCACATTCGCCAAGTTCGTTTTCATTAGTGAGGCAACGATTTTGCATAGCCCTTTTTTTCGTTCGTTTGTCGTTATCAGCATGAGTTGTGTTTTCGAGGCAGTACAGTTTCATCTCTCCGGCTTTTTTTTCTTCCTTCTAGACCCTTCACTTCCAACCCTCTGGCTAAAATGTGCTGTTGATTGGAAAAGTGCCGCTTTTAGAGCAAACCCCTTTCATACATTCCGGATGATGGTGGTTGAAGGCCGACGGCACAAAAATTCTGTACCCATACTTTCCTCCCCAAACGTTAGACAAGAACGAGGCGCAAAAGGGACCGAAAAGCCTCGTTCTGAATGTCCTGGCTCGATGAAAGACTTAATTTAATTGGATGCACTTCATTTGAATGCTAATGAGCTGCAGGCTCAACGTACCCGGTGGCATGGTCGTCAGCGAAGTGGAGTGCATCGTACTTTCACTGGCTAAATCAATCACGCCAAGCGGGTGGTGAGTGAGTACTTCTTTTGCTCCTCTCGTTTGCTGGCGTTCCAAAATTGCTGGTGACCTTCGTCCAGCAAACCAGTGCGGGGTGGACCATCGAACGGTAACTGTTCAATCGTTGCCACTTAAACAGGCGGTCAAAGCAGATCAGTATAAGCGGCTATCCACTCACGTGGCGGAATCGTGAAAGCTCTCCGAGGCAATTTTCCAGTCCACGCAGGTTCCCACTGCTATGTCTGATACTGTGCTGTTAATTTAGTACGTGGCAGTCGAGCAGATTATCTCGCTAGCAGATTCTAGGAAGTATGCTCTTCGTCTTTTGGTTAGCCCGGTGCTTCCACCAGATTTCCTATAATTGTGTTCCGATCACAGTGGACTAAAGGGGATGTCTATGATGCATTTTAGGGGACGCGATCTAACACGAAATATTCAGTCTTTTGTGTGAGCTAAACGGCTGTGTTACATAAAATTAAAATCATTAAATTAAATTTTTCAATTGTTTTATTCCTTTTTCCCCATACTCAAAAAATAACATGTTCTTCAAAAAGAAGAGAAGCGAAACATAATAATCAAGGTAAAATGTAGGATTATTCAATAAGTTTTGTTTAATAACGTCTTCAAAACCGAATTCATTTATTTTATTTTTTATTTACAATTGAATATGACGGTCCAGTGCCGTATTGTCAACACCACTTGTGTAGAAAAAAAAAATTATATTGATAAAGCATTTCCTCCTTATTCTTTGCCTTATCCCGGGCATAATCGCAAAACCGAATTCAATTGTGTAATAATATTTGCTTGTAATACCTACAAATGCTCCAAGAACTTGAGCAGAATTGCAATGCAGACACTCCAGTACCGTCCAGGAGAAATCCTCACCCGTGACACAGGGTTTGGATTCATATTATGAATCTTTTGAATCACTCAGTGGATATTTTCAAATGGATAATTGAATATTGCAAACTCGTCGTGAAACTTAGCAATCATATGATAGAATTTTACATAAAATTTGTGAATGATTGCAATCATTAAGCTTAATTTGTACGGCCAGTGGTGTAGGCGACAGCGGCACCAGTCTTCAAACGGCAGGACCAGGATTCAAGTCCCATCCGGACCATCTCCCAGTAGTGAGGACTGACACTCCAACTGAGTAATCACGGCAAGTCTAGTAAGCCATAAGAAGAAATTGTTTATTTTCTGCTGAGCGTTTCGTTCTTTTCTGTAAACCAGCATAATGAAACATTGTCCTCAAAAGCTTATTTACATCAGTAGACCGTATCAGATATTTGAACAGGTTTAAAACAAACAAATAGCAACAAAAATTGTTCAAATTACTTCTTCCTTTAACCACAAGTAATTGCGTAATTCCACAGCCGTGATGCCAATTTCCTCTCAGTGAATGCATAATTTCGCCGACGAAGGACTATAGACTGACCGACCGAACTTCATCTTCATCGACAGTGTCAGTATCCTGGTTGCCCTGGAACACGGCACCTCCAAAGACCCCCACATCCAGCTACTAGACTCCATACCTGCGTCCCCGAAAATCGTTTGCTGTTGGATTCCGGGTCATTCCGGAATTCACGGTAACGAGGAAGCCGACCAACTTGCCAACGATGGTCGGCTCCGTCCTGACGAACCATACAACACCCTTTCACGCCGTGATGCCATCCGCTTCACCAACACCATCAACTCCCAACACTGGAACATCGCATGACACAACCTGGATCTAAGCAACAAACTCCGTCCCATCAAGCACAACACCGCTTCATGGGAAGATACCGAATCCAGCCACATCCAACGAGTCCTATCCCACCTTCGTATAGGTCATACACGCCTTACACACTCCTACCTCCTAGAAAAGTCCAGTCCTCCACATCTGCAGCTTCCATGGCGTTGACATTACCGTCCGCCACATCCTCACCAATTGCCATGGATACTCGAAACATTGAGCCATCTGCCAACTAGAAACTGATTTAACGACAATCCTATCACCCGACAAACTTCAGCAGAATCGCCTCATTAGCTTTTTGCGCATCAGTCATTTATACAAATAAATTTAAGCAACAGTTTAAACTTATCCGATACCATATGGCATAATCGCAATAGTTTTCCATAATATTTAAGCCACATGAACGATAGTTTTGTATTAAATTAAACCTTTTTTTTTGTACAGTACATAGGCGAATGTAGTCTCTAAGACTCAAAGCCTCTATAAATAAATGAAAAAAGCATAATTTCATTGTATGATTGCAACGCTCTACAATGTGCTTGCAGTACTAAACTATAAATATAGGTACGTTTTCTTGTATATTGCTACTCTGGTGCTTGTTGGTACCGATTGGTTTGCGATCTCATATTTTAATCAAAACTAAACTCTATCCTCTATCCTATAAACAGAATAGAGTCGGAGTTGCGCGCTAGGATCGTGAGGAAGATTCTAAAAAGGATTGTTGGCTCCGTATATGTGGAAGGACAATAAAGGAGCCGCTACAACGACGAGCTGTACTAACTGTATGACGACCTCACCGTCGTGCAGCGAACAAGGCACGCCAGGCTCCGATGAGGTGGCCATATTATACGCATGGCACCGGACGACCCAGCACAAAAAGTCCTTTTAGGCCGTCCACACGTACAGAGGAGGCGTGGTTTGCTCAGATTGAGGTGGGAGGATGGCGTGGAATCATCCGCCATCAACGCTGGGATAACCGGATTCTGCGGCGGCAAGCCAAGACCGCAAAGCGGTTTTAGCGCCTGATAAGTAAGTAAGTAATACTCTATCCGGGATAATCATTGCAGTCAAATTACTGTAGTTAAATACATACAAAGAATCCTTTTCTTTCCAATTGCAGGATATTGGATACTTTATTGGATACTTTACATTTTAAGCTACGAAACAACCCTGCTCATTTACCGATGGTTTTACCCGGTTAGGGTTTTGGCCACCAGGTATGTTGCCCATTCGGGCACTCCTTCAATTTTATTTTCTTTGCTCCTTTCTGGTGTCCAACTTCCAGCTTACCTTGGGACTCTAATCGCTCCCCAGCGCATCCTGATGGCATATATTATATCTTATACAAAAAACATCGCTATTCTTTGTTGTCTACGCCACAATTTTTTGGTGATGGCAGTGATAAATGTCATGAAAAATCAATAAGTTTTATAACTTTTTGTCGTCAAATCCATCTGAATATAGACAGAGAACTGATTTTCCTTAAGGTCTGCAATACCGAACGTACAAGTTATCTGCAACCTCATCAAAATGCTGATAGTCTAATAGAACTCACACATATAGACCTCGTTAAAGTAGACTTCAGATGTATGTACAATAATCATAATAATAACCCTTTAATTAATTTTTTATCTTTACGAACACTGTAAAATCACAAAACCACTGATTTGCTGCAATAATATCAGCTAAAAAATCATTGCCTTTAGATACAATCACCAGCCATATGTTATATGTCTGATGTATTCTCCTTTCACAGCAATTTTGCAATTCGTGTTACTGTCACGATCGCTTTTCCAGTGCTAGAAAGCTCTCATTACTTAATTGGACCGTACTACTATCGTAACTCTGCCACTCACTTCCATTCTTCTCGCATCCCCCATTACAGTTTATTGAAGCGAAATGAACCGTCACTACTTTAACCAGTGCCGATCAACCGAGCAGAAATTCATTCAAGCTGGCATTGTTTTCCAATTCATAAAGTGACATCGTCTCAACTTGCTACTTCAGCGGGTGCCGCCGCATCACCAGCCGAGGCACAAACTCTTACTTTGTTTAATTCTAGCTGATTGAATCTTCCAATTCCACGACACGAACAGTAGGAACTCGAGCCCCAAAAGTTCAACACAACACAATCGATACATCCAGTGCAACGTGATACCAGCCACACCAGTGTGATCCATTCCATTTACTCGGGATTAGTTGCTTGGAAAGTAAGATTATTTGTTCCGTCTCATCCGGGGACACATCGCCTTCCGTTGCCCCGTGTCGTGTTGGGAAAAAGGAAACAATGTGAAAAGTGAGAAGAATAGCTCCAGAATAAAACCTGCCGAAAACTCGCGCACAGCATCCCACAGTTTGGTGTGAAGACAAAACAATGGCCAAGGAGCGCCGAGCTCCGTGTGCAGTACGGGGAAAAGTTCATCTAACTCCCCCCCTCCCAAAACAAGAACCTTCGCCTGTCAAAACCGGAGAACTGAGGAGAACAATCGAAAAACAAAATTCGAAACTTTCCATCTTCTATCCGAAAAGTGACAGCGCAAACGAAACGATGATGGACAGAGGGATGATTTCATGTAGGGTGAGGATGTGGCAGGGCTACAGGGCTGAATGTGGCAGATGCAAAAAAGCGGGGGTGGGGGGGGAGGGAGGGAGGGAGGATTTTCTTTTGGGGTATAATGAAGCAAACAAAACCCCAAAAAAAGGAAAGAAAGGAAAAAAACCGGGTGGCCAAAGTTTTGCGTTCGTCACTTCGGCGTACTTTTGTTTAGCTTTTCAATCTGCTTTGCTGGCAGGCGATCGGCGCTGAGACGGCTTCCACTGGTAACCGGGGCGGAAGAAATTGGATTTCTATTATTCGTTTCGGTTTGTACTTTGCTCGTTATTATTGCTTCTAACTTACCGTATGGAAAGACAGCAAAAAAGAAAAAATTGTATAGGAAGGAAAAACAAAAGTGCTTGAGAAAATTTCCACCAGATCATGGGTAGCTCATTACGAAGCTTACTTACTCTTACGAACTCCTGGCAAAAAGACTTCAATAAACTACAAAAAAACGCAAATTATTTTCAATTTTTATTTAAACGGAGCAAACAGCAAATTTATAGCAAATTTTGAAGCTTGCAATCAAAACTTACTAAGAAGCTTTCTGTCTCCTGAACCAATCAACCAAATGAAATGCGCACACGATTCATTACATTTCCACTCTCTCAATTGCGTAACCCAAAATTATTTTAAATTATGTTTAAATGTCCCTTACACCGCAAAACCAAACCGTTTATCGCGCACCGTATAGCCAGCGGGGCACTAAGGGACTCCAACATACTAACGACATAAAAGCGATCACCGGTTGCTCGTTAATGTCAGCCTGTGCTTCACCCAAAACGAGACAAAATCAATCAAATATTAATCCTACCCTACTAAATGGGTCTGGCCTTCTGTCCGGTTCGGTGGATGAAAGGCCACAATTTACACATGTGCCCGTTGGAGGAAATCAATTAGCAGATCTCACAGCGCTCTCTGTTCTGTCGCCAATTGCAAAGGAACCACTAAAACCACCCGGCCTAACACTCGTACGCATTTGGACCATCCGGCCTCCGAAAAACCCGTAAACCGGCTAAAAGCAACCCCGACCAAACCGCGAACGAACCGGTAAACCAATGATCCCTCGGTACGCGGAAACATGTCCGTGATAAATTATGCAATTGTACGCTGGTGCTAATGTTTGAAATTTGCTAGCCAACCTCTGTGTCGCCTGCATGCGCCTCTTTTCCACACGCACGCAATTGCCGAAAGTATGCGCGCAGAATAAATGCATCAGGCAACATAACCTCACGCTTGGCAAATGAAATGTACGTGAGGTACGGTGGCCTTTAAATACCTTTTTTACTCAAACTCTACCTTCTCTTTCTCTCTCTTTCTCATCTACGAAACCTCAAAACCGGAACCACTAAACAGCAACATCATACCCAATTTCCTAACTCCACACCCCTGATGCAGGAATAAACGCGGGAAAATCGTCCACCATGGGGAGAATTAAAAATTAGCATAACACACTGTGTTCGCATGCCTATTATGAAGTTTTTCGCCAAACCATTCGATCCCGTGTCGTGTCTCGGCTTGTCGCGAACGGTCCTGCACAATACGGTCCCGAAGCATAGACAAACATTTGTTTTAATTATAAATGTTTTGCAACGCGGCAAGTGCGGCTCGATGTGTGGCACCCAAAACACGCCTGTTTCATCTTTTTCACGTGGATCAAAATCAAACACACCGTCCGCGAGGCAGGGGGGGGGAGGTATGTCATGCGTCGACGTCGTCCGGGAAAACGTCACGAGACCACGACAGTTTGCAGTTCACTTGTTGTTCGTGTTATTAAAAAGCATACACGTGCTTGTCGTTCGTAGATTTGCGAGACTGAAAATCTGTAAAATATGTTAAAATCATCAACGTGCAGAGATGAGCGAGAACGAGAGATGCGAATACAGATAATGAACTGTATGTGTGTCAGTGTTTTTAGGGGGCAGTGTTAGTTTTCGGCGATGAAATAAGGGATGATCACTGCGGGCTTAGCGACGGAGTACGCACTGAAAACGATCCACCGACGTGTGACAGCTGTTTTCCATTCAAATTAATTTTATTCGCTGCATAAGCATTACTGCAGGTGTATTGCTGAATGGGCAAATTGCATGTTTTCAAAGCGAAATGTTTTCTTTACTTTTGAGAAGAGCTTATCATAACACGGTTCAGGTTTCAATCATTGGTGCTACTTTTGTAATAATTAAAAACGAAGACATTTCTAAATGATCATTATACATTTAACCCTTTCGGGACATATGGCTATAAGTAGCTGATCCACAGAGCAATAAAGGGGGTCGTGTCTCACAATCGCAGAATAGTACCGGAGGGCCCAGAAAGTTGGACTCCTGTACTCCTGTGGGATGAGGACGAACTCGGAAGGTTCCTGCACTCCATCTCACCACAGGTTTCGCTGCGCCCCTGGTTTCACGGGCTCCCGGTGACGAGACTTATGTCGAACCATTATGCGATGAATGCACATCTTAGCAACGGATACCACGACATTGACCACATCGTCTGGTCATGTGTGGAGTTCGATGCGGCTAGACCCGGACTCTTAGCAGCCGTTCGGGCATCAGGAAGACCCCCGGCGGTGCCGATGTGCGATATTTTGAGACAGAAGGACTACGAATATGCGCGGATTCTGTTTGACTTCACCAAAGAGATAGGAATCGTTAGACCACTGAAACAATTCAATTAGGTTTTTACAAAGTGTGCTTGTGACTGGCGGCTGTACTGTTGCCGGAATGCGAGAGTTAGATGCTACTGTAGCTTCACAAAGTTGTAGTGGCTTTCGGACTCGTGCGTTCAGCCGATGGTGGGGCCACTAGCAACAACATCCAAATGCTGGCAACGATACGGAGTGGCAAACATCACAAATTATCTGCAACAAAGGAGGTTTTCTTGGGAGCCAGTTGCAAGACTCCACGGCACGATGCTCCAAGGAGGCGCCAACCCCTCACTCCCAACCGAGCTCACCCGGGATAAGGTGTACTTGAAGGAAGGGAGGAAGGAAATGTCTACCCTCAAAAGAGTACATAAGTTTATGGTTAGAATTGTAAAGCTAGATTTAAGATAAGATTTTAAGGAATACGGCCTGGCCGTCATAACAAATTTTTTTAAAAATCTTTACGGATCATGCAATTATTACTGTAACGAGCTTTATGAAACGAAACGTCAAAATGAATCGTCTACAAAAGTGCCTAATGTCTGTCTGAAAGTATAAAACAAAAGAGAAATGTAAAACTTTATTGCGCCAAAATCAAACCATTCGCACACTGAACTTGTAGTGTTTAGAAAGCCTGTAAGACTTGTGAAAATACAATAACTGCGATTTTTCACGTGTTTTATATTACTTCTAAAGTATAATTTCATAAAACTTTAAAGCAAAGAGAACCAAATTAGTGCAAAAAATCGCAAAGTACCTTAACGGAAATATTTTTCCCTCTGGTCCATCAGTGGTGTATTTCATTGTAGAGAGTTACAATACGTAGTGCTTTGTGCTATTTTATGGTTGATTGTATATAGCTATATTTATATAGCTTTCATTGATTTTTTTACAGAAATGGCTCAAAGTGAAAGCATAGTGTTTTATATTGAAGAAGATGAATCAAACCTCATTACCAAACCTCAATATATTACATTGCATGTTGTTGCCAACGGACATTTTCATGAAGGTTACACAAATCGATCAGTTAGTGTCCAAACAAAGTGGAAGACCTTTTACAATCGCTGCATGCTTGCATGAAATGATAGCTTATTTAGGCATGAATTTTTTAATGATGTATCATATTTTACCTACTTTTAGGAATTACAGGTTCGCTGATGACGACATGAGCGTGACTTTCCTTGTTAATGTTATGCCAAGAACTAGATTTGTGGAGATTCTTCAATTGTACAGCGTAAATTATGCAATCACACAAAAATGTGTCATATGCACCTGCCATTTTTGCTTCACAAGCACACGTAATTGCTTCATGAAATACCACAAATAACTACGAGTTCTAAATTTCTGTAAATTTTTACAATAGATTTTGTATTAGAAATTAATAAAAGAACAATTTAAGCATAGTAACATAATAACCCGAATTCGTCATTCATTTTCTTTTATGGTCCTATAAATGGCCTATAAAAAAAATATTTTCCATCAAAATATTATAAAAACTTACACAGCCTGCAGTATGTTTTAAGGTGATATACTCTCACTTTACACCCCTAATAGCTAAAATATTGTGTTGTTTTGGATTTTTTTTCTTTTTTTTTAGCTTATGGTCCTTAAAGGGTAGAAAAAATGAAATTATTTTAAATCCGATTTGAAAAATAAATTGTAGTTTGGCTAGGTAATAGGATCTTGTAAGTACGCTTGATGTTACTTCATTTAAATTATTCACTTCCATGGTCACATAAATTTAAATGACAGTAATGTACAATCAAACAGGTCAACAGGTTTAGTGCTCAACAACAACAAGGTCAAGATTAATTCGAAAATGCACAAGATTTTCCTGAGTAGTTAAGGATTAAAAATTAGTCCTCCTAGGCCGTCCTTTATGAATAAAAGATAAGAATTAAAAGACAGACTAAACCTATCGCATATCTGGCAGATGTTATTCGCTTCCGAACAAAAAAAATATTGATCCTTGAGCATACGTAACATGTTTACTTCACTGTATAAAACCTTAACAAAAACGGTTTAAAATGTTGAATACACAAATAATGGAAGTATCTCTCCGTAACTTTTAAGAAAGGAAATGGTAACCAACTTTACACCAATAATCGTCATGAAACATTGACTATTAAGTTTTAATGCATTTCCAAAACTTGTTCAATTTTAATTTGAACACATCGGCATCGAAACACGTTCAAAATCAAATACCCAGCACGCGACACAAACCAGATACCCAGGTGGTGGCACAGCAACCCAACGTTAAAAGTCAATGTGCGTACAACTTTCCAAACAGAAATGGCGAAATAATTGCTTTTTCGGTGACCGGATACGATCGAGCGGGCAAAACTTAGAACTCTCAAACACTCGCCCCAGACGACAAGATCGCCGCATTCAGCCACTGGCCACTGGCTCAGCAATCCAGAGCCAATTCAATTTTATGTTCAATGGTGAAACTAAATTGGAAAATTATGCTTCTCGTTTGCCGGCCAAGAACGAGCGCTCTGCGGCTCTAAGGGAGACAAAAGTCTCTCGGGATGCAAATCCAATCTGCTGGGACTGTTTTGACCCGTCCCGTCCCGTTCGGCTGTCCCGCTTTTGTGAATCCATTGGATTCACATTAGCAAGGACCCACGGTACTGTTAACACCGAACGATGACTATAATTATCTTCGCCAGACCAGACAAGTGTAATAAAAGCTTATCAAAACATATTGAAGTTGTTTCTGCCTTCAGCGTGCAACCACCTCTTGGGATCTAATTTTTTTGGTGGACCAAAGTTTTATCATCAAATATTGCGCTTAACTAGCCTATAGAAGTAGATCTATCATCACGAAAGTAGATGGTAAGAGCAAAAATAATTGATTCATTGGGAAGAGCTCAGCGACCGTAAGCGAAGCAGCGAAATAGAATCAAATACAATTTATTATTCAATCTTTTCCTATCAACAAAAATCGTCATATGTCTTAGCACTTGCATAGGCCTAGCTTCTCTGATTATAAAAAATATCTTTTAAATTTGCTTGCTGTATAATTTTTATTATTATTTTAGGGCATTTAAATTTCAGATGAACTACAGAAAGGAACTACAACCTAATCACGGTAAAAATCCATTTAAACTAAAGCATCATACAGTTCAACACTCATCAACAGTAACACAACACATCAACAAGCAGAACTACAGCTACCAGCGATCATCGAATTCATTTCAATCTCAATAATGGCAGTGAATATAGCAAACTTTGCATCTAAAAAAAACTAGTTAAAGACACTAATAATAATAACACAGCCATTAATTAAAGCGTTATTACCAAGGCAGGAAAACCGCAATGAAAGCAACATTGTAGACAATCGCCATGAAAATGCATGAAAACGTTGCTGAGCAAACGAACAAGTGGTGTCGCTCCATTTTTCCCGAACGACATCAACCACAATCGCATCAGCACGTGCTTAGGACCGCAGTTTTGATGGCGGTCTATTTCTTGACGCTACTTTTCCACACCACATTGTTACATTGTAAGGCAAGGTGCATGGAATAGTGCAAAAAGCAAATGTAATGTCCCTATTCGCATGCATAACTTTGGCTGTAGTGTTTGCTGGTGACTGGTGCTGGTAATGTGCAAGAATGGCGCGCAAAAAAACTGAAACTCGAAATAGTATCACAAGTTTCAGTACTTGAAGCACTTGAGATGTAAACAAAAAAACCCTTCAAAAACTCTCTGCATCAGTTTAATAAAAGTTGAAAGTTAAATAAGTTTTATTTTCTATTGTGTAAAATTGCTTAAAAATAAATTTGCTCAACTTGAATACACTCTATTTTGCAGAAGATGAATTTTCAATTCATCACAAACAATCTGCTCTCATGTCCTTACAAAACGGGCTTTAAAAATTGTGTTCCCCAGTACAATTTACCATTTTTTTCTTCCATGGCATGATCCACTTTCTAACAATCTTTATTGTTTCCATCGAATACACAAAAGCAACAGCGTGTTTGGCCTGATTTTTCCAAAGAAAAATCTCCAGATAAAAGAGATGAAAATAATTCATCCTCCATTCTCGTATGGCAACCAACCACATCAAGGCATATTATTATCTTTTCCTCCTTTTCGCTCCCATCACTCCAGCCTGGCCCCGGGTCCACTCTGTGTTTTGTTTGGGCTTTGGTTCAGATTTTATTTTTGTATGCTGTTTTCGTTTTTAAGTTTCACATCACACCCAAAAAAAAAATGGTCCCTCTCCTGTCCCATTGTCTTATCGGAAGAACAGGCGATGCGGAATCTGTGGAAACAATACCATTTGTACGAGTCAAATCCGGTTGAAAAACGGCTCACTGTCATAATGACTGATGAACATAATTCTTTCTTTCCGTGCCGCTCTGCTTTGCATGCATCGTTTGGTGGCTAATGACTTGCTATCCTATACCGTTCATTACATTTTTGAAGATTTGAGCCAGCTTTTAAAGCTTGTCGCTTATCGTCACACGTAGTTTGTGTGTTTTAAGAATTTCGAAACGATCTCTTATATTCGAATCTGGCCCAGTAATTTTTTTTATTTTTAGATATCTTTAATTTGTAACATTTAGATTTCCAAACCATCTTGTAACCCACCGACCTTTTAACCTTAACATAAACGAACGATGGAAGTTTTTTATCCTACAAACAGGTGTAATTTCACACATGATTTACGTCATAACCGACTTTGGGTGTTTTTTTTTTCATTGTAAAGTTTTATTATGAACAAAACGATACCCACCCTTTCCCGCTGGTGCAAGTACATGCTACTTACCCTCACAGTCGTAAAATCTCATAATTTTTTGCACAACAAAAAGGCAAAAAATGGAAACAACTTTCAATGTCTTAAATTGAACTCCTCTCACCCTAGGGTGCGCTTCTTATTATCTTTTCACTCGACGGTCGAACAAACTTTACGTTACGCCGAAGCCCTTCCCATAGCAAAACGGGGAGTGAAAGAAAGGTACCAAAGAAACAACAGCATCAGAAGTCTACGTGCATTCCCAGCTGTTCGTAAATTAACACCATTTATTGGGTTGAAAGTTTCGCCATCTTGGTAGCGGCAGCGAGTTGAGAACGCAGTAAATGGGAAACTTTTGCTGGCATACATGCGTTGAGCAAGCAAGTTTCTTGGCAGCCTTGGCTACGGCGGTACCGCGTCACAATCCAACCCCCGGGATTATGGTCGCACGCCAAAGTCACACGGCGTGTTCTAACCGTAACATAACAGATTACTTCGGGACTGGTGGGGATAAAAGTTGTAGAAAACAGATTACATCGCTGCCTTTCTTACACATGTTAGACAGTGGTTGTGTTAGTGGTTGTTTCGCCTGAAGTTGGTGTTTTTTTTTTTTTTGTAAATTAAAAGCGTTCATCGTGAAGTGAAATTATTTCATACGAGCAAAAAACATAAAGCTCTGTTTTTTGTTCACAAAAACTACACTGTAATAAAACCCTAACCGACAATGTTTGAAAGTAAACCGACTCGAAATACATGGTATATATGCCACCAGGCGTCTCCATCCACACGGCACCAGACACCACTATCCTCAAAACACCAGGCGCCTCCACCGTTTTGCTCGAAAGTATCACGTTCGTGACTAACGATTTAATTTCCATTCTAATAATTCATAGTTTTGTTTACTTTGCAATTCCACCTCGTTACGGTGTGCATTTCAAAGATATTTTCGGCGCTGGAATGCATTACACCCTTTCTGTTCTAATTAAATTGCATCAAAAAAAGCTTGCTTACCACGCTTCGGTTACGCTCCTGCTCGTAGCTCATCTCGAGAAGCAAGCCACTCTTCAAAGAGTAAATTGCCAAATTTGTTGACCTACACAACGTCTGCATCTGTACACCGGGCGTACGTAAATCAGTGCAGAGCGAGACGAACGATTTAATTTTTGGGAAAGCTTTTACCCTGTTTTTCATCCCACTCCAAACCCATGGTTTGGTCTGCAATACTTGCTATGGTTTGAAGCTTCAAGCTTTGTGATTCATGCTTCATGTTTGGCATGAATTTTCTGCACTCCTGGTAAGAGAAACTTCCTCTGTGCGCTGTGCAATAACGAGTGCGCTTTCGGAAAACTGTAACATGTTGTATATTCATATCATCGTAGATCTTGTTTGTCGCTTGGGATCGTTTGAAACTCATCGACTGATTTTTCCATCATAAATTTGTGTCTTATAAAAAGAAGAGCACATATTTTTGTGTTCCTTCAACGTAACTCGTGGTGTCTAAAAATCTAATAAACAATTCGATAGCTTGCGTGAAAACTGGTTAGGTCGTTAAGCCAAAAATAAGAAAACTCATGAAGGTAATTATCACTTTATTACGTTACTTTGTACCAAATATCTAACAATTCCTATCAGTTCTTTTGCATATTTTGTCGTGATCTTTTTGCCCTGTAATAACACTCCGGATTCTCTTTTTGAAAGAACAGATTAAACGATTCCCTTTGGCAAACAATATCACCCATGATCTGTAGCCTAATACGTACAGATAAACACATAAATCACCCCAAAAAATCACCTTAAACGTCAAAAAAACGAAAAAAGCACATAATCAGGCAATGCTTTTTCCTTCATCAGCATAATATACCGCCTCTCTCTAAAGTCCCCAACGCGTCCTTAAGAAAAACGGATAATTTATTTGATTAATTCATTTTTAATGCGAATAAATTTTAATCTTTCACCGGTGCTTATCACACCCGACCGTAGGAGGGTCGCTAAAAAAAAGTCCGGAAACGAAATGAAGCTACAATTTTGAAGCCAGGACGTTCATTGCCCATATTAGCCAACTCACCTTAGCCGACCTGCCTGCCATTACTGGCTAGAGCAGAAGAAGGAAAAAAGTGAGCCTCTTATTCTAGTACTAAATTTATTATCTTACTTTGCACATTTTAACAGCTTCTAACCGTGAGAAGATTCGCGTGACACTTGCCAACCGTGCAAACCTCCCCTTCCTACAGCACAATCTCATCAAATATTCCAACAGAGTTTCAGATTCTGCCGCTTTCTTAGGACATGATAAGGTAAGCCGGCTGAAGACAGCCACCCACGGTAGTATACGGCGGAAGAAAAGCGAAACTTCACAAAGCTCCCTGTCTCACAGGCGAAGAAAATCTTGCATTTCGGTTAAACATTAGAGTGTGTGCGTAGTTTTTTTGTCCTTCACCTACTAAAGCACAAAAAGCACGAGCGAAACTGAAACTTCCTTAGGATGATAAGCATAGCGCCATTTCCACCGGTACCAGCCAACGTCATTGGATTTTCTTCCGTACTTAGGCAGAAGACAAGTACCGGATTGTGGCTCGGTCCTCTGATTTGGGGATCATTTTATTTCCACTAACTGTGACGCATATTTTACTCGCTTGATTGGTCAAATGGTTTCACTCTCTCCGCATTAGGCTGTTACAGAGCAGAGGCGCCGGATGCCTTTCTGATACAATACGGGAAGCTAAAGGAAAGGAGCTGGAATGAATTTTTGAACGAGAATTTGAATAATCACTGCGCTTGTCGCTGTGGCGGATGAAGTTGCTGTGTATCGTTCACTGTCGGGGCGAGAGTTTAAATGAAGTTTAATTTTTGCTATCGTTATACATTTACTTATTGCGGTACTTAGTATGTTAATTCATCTTACATTTACGTTAGCAGACGTTCTGTACATGTGACTCAACTCAATTATGGCAATGTGTTTTGAAACACTATCCATGTTGTTTCAAGCCGTGAGTACACTTGTACGTTGAACATTGGTTTGGATAATTCAGAAAATTAAAATATTATTGCGGATGAAGGATGTTGAGTGGATAAATAATTATTCTCTCCTTGGAGTTACCAATATCCTGGATTATGCCTTAGCACGCAGCAAAATGATGAGCAAGAAAGGTAGTTAAAATAACAAAGAACCGCAAAATTTGAGGCAATGCCGGTTTTTTTCTTACATTTGTCATTCAACTATTTTCTTACACAGATAAAACATTCAAAGCAAGCCATCTGTTGTGTCACCAAACGCAAGTACTATCGAAGATAATGTTTCACGAAAAATTATACATTCCCTTTACAGAATTACTCATCCCACCGCAGCAATTGTGTAACCCTTCTGCCTCCGAAATTACCCATAAATTTTCGTCCATTTTTACGCAACGATCAATATTCAACCACCGTAAAAAGCTCAATACTTCTGGGCCATTTTTCATTTCGACAACCAGTACGCTCCCTTCTGGCGCATCGCGTTTGGCCATTTAGGTTAAAACCGCACCACAAAACGGTGGCATGTGGAGAAATGAAAATTCATAATACAACCAACACATATCCGCACACCACGCAAGCAAAAAATTCCGTCACAACACCGGGGACCACAATTATGTGGTACCAATCGGTTAGCAGGGATGCGCAATGAGCAAAATACAGCACCAAACAGTGAAAAAAAAAGAGAAAAATGAGACAGCGACAGAAAATGAGTGGAAAACACATAAAACTCCCACTAGAGACAGTATTTGTTCACTCTTGATGCGAGGCGTGAGGCAAGCGGTAAAATGGACGGTAAAGCTGTGAAAAAAGTCACTGGAGACTCCAAAAAGGGTTTTCCCTCCAGTGGGTAATTAATTATGCCACGATGAGCCTGCGTTTCAACTGCTCTGCTGCTTTGGGATTGTTTCGAGCCGGGTTGCAATGGTGTCCGTTGGACGGTGAGCATCCCTCAGTGGAACCCTTATGTATGACACATTTGCTCAATTCACTTATAATGCATTTCCTTACATTATTTAGCTTAACGGAATGATCAAATAAATCATCATGGAAAGGGATTGTTTTTAAATTTAATTTCTAACAGATCCCAAAGCGCAGCTTGATGTTCAGGTTGCTATAAAGGCATCAAGATAATAATGGCGTTGTAATGTTTTAAGTAATTGATTTTTACTAGATGGCCTGTAATGTTTTTGCTGTTTTTTTTTAGTCTAATGAAACATCTGTTTCTGATATTTCATAATTATTTTTCAATTCTAAGGTCAATTTACTAACTCTTTCACGAAGGAAGAATTATAAATTTAAATTATAAATTATTAGACACCTCAAGTGAAAGGTCCAGACTACATTAGCTAGAGGTGCGAAACAAATAAGGAAGAGCTAAGTTGAATGAGTTGAACTAAATTAGGCACAAAAACTCACGCCTAATTGTAACAGATTTAGCAATCAGAACTTGTACAAACATTAAACCATCCATTTGCCGGGACTACGGAAATATGAAACCACTCAAAACCGGAAATGAAAAAGTAAAACTCTTTTCTAGCTTATCCGTTCGGCCGTTCTACTATTCCACATCAAACGCACGATTGATGCACCACGAGCTCGAACACATCCGTGAATCCTTGCTACCCTTCCCATATGCCCGATTCGAATGAGTGCAAACAACGAAACGAAAGCCCGGTGACCTCACCGAACGATCTGAATACTCTCCCAGCACAGCACAGTTCGAATTAGAGCCGCTTTGATCTGGAAAGCAAACATTCTTCATTTGGTCGCCGAGTGCCGTAGCAGTCGCGTGTCTGTCTCGAGTTGAGTCTGCTGGCAAACACACTTCGCCTGCGACTCAGAAGGGCTCCCAGCAGCTTGAGATGTCCGGCTCGGTATCATCCACCGCTATACGATGAGCCCCTTTTTTTGCGGCAGCTCATGCCAAGCTTTCGCCTGTAATTGAGCCCCCCAAGTGTGATCTAAAGTGGAAACGTTAAGCATGACTGTGTCCTTTCCGTCCGTCAAGGACACACTACCTATGAAAAGGATACACTTCAAAGCGAAGTACACCTAGTGCGTTGGTCGGCATGTGTGGGTGTATGCTTGCTTCATGCCACCGGAGAAGGAATTCGCACACAATTTACTCACCGGCGCCGTATTTGCGTCTAATGAAATGGAAAATTTTGGCATCGTCGTGTGCGCTTCCCTGCTTCCAAGGTATAGTGTGACTCATCACGTCGTCGACCATCCCAGACGACGCAATAAGAAACGATGTTGCAGCAAACTGCGGCACCACGGTAACTTGCAGCTGACGCACACGCGGTGATGTCAGGACAGTTTCTTTCTCAGCAGCTTTTTCTTCTCTTTTGCTGATCTACCCGAAAGGGGAGACAAGTTTTCATATGGCCGTATGAGCCCCTACAGGCACCTTTAGTTCGGAGAAACACACATAGAAGACGGGTATAGGTGAGCATTCCATGAACGTTTGCAACTAATCGCCAGCATGGTGGGAACAAATTGAAACGAATTGCAGGTTTAAAGTAACTGTTCACTGGATTCACGCCTTAGTACGACTATACATCATCAATCAAGAAATAATAAACTTCAAAATGTCTTCCACTAATTAGTTCCTGAAAACTTTTTCTCGATTACAGTGAAAAAAAAAACCCTAATCACTTCTTGTCATCATTCTGTCATCATCAAATTGACTCAGGATAATCAATTTAACAAAATTGTATTCGCCAAAAAGCTTTTCTTCCAGCTTCCAATTATCTCCTCACTGTGCACCAACTTCTTCATCAACATGTGTGTCTATTTGTACATTAGTGAAATTATCTTACCGCTTCATGGTCAACATGGCAGGGGCGTCTTTTTTTGTCTGCCAAAAACTGGGTACTATTACGGAGCAAAACTCTTTCATAATGTTAGCCTAATGTATCACACAGTGCGCACCGTGTTGCTTCGAAACCGAAATGGGGAAAAAAAATACACACATCCCGGTGCGCTTAGTCACCGAACTGGTGGTAGGTGACGCACGGCAATCATCGTGAGTTTGCCAAATTGTCTTTTCTACCCCCTAGAAGCAGCTACTTGTAAGAACCGGGGATTGAGTTATTTTTCTCTCTGGCAGCCGACGCCTTCCCTCACCGGCTGGATAGAGCTTGGAGTGCAAGCTTTCTTCGTAAACGCACCGGGTTTCCTTGAAGCGTAGAAGGAAAATCTTTTCCACTGTACAAACACACCCATACAGGCTTCCAATACACACAATGTAGGGTTTTTTTGGATGGCAAATTGATTTTGACTACGAACGTCAAACTTCCACCCATCACCAAGGATCTCTCGTCCTGCCTGCAGCCGAACTTACCTTCATTTCACCATAAACCAGTCCCGTGGGGGTGTTTCCTGCCAGTTGAAGTACAATTTGTAGCGCTAAAGATGGGACCGTTGGTAGGGAACGACGAATAACTCTCATCTTCTGCCGCTTCCATCATTTTTTCGCTATTGCCAGAAACCAGCGGGCAGAAAACGATCAACGCATCTTTGAAAACGAACGAACACATACGTCCATAGGTAGCACTAGACGTGTGTGAGTTTTCCGCTTTTCTTCGTTGCTTTTTTCTCCACTCGAAACTCAATCAAACCGTGAAGTTTTTGAAGTGAAATCAAGCTACTGAGGAAATAGGGCTGCCAGCGATTCGTTTAACTTGCTGCCAATGTCTTCGTTCACCCGAAGACGTCCGTATGAACGTAAAGCCCACCGCCTAACCACACCACCTACACGGCTGTTCGAAGAAAATTCCTATACGCCACCCTATACACACACCCCCCCAGGACACTTGTATGATAAAACTCTTTCCACTTTCCAGCCCGTTTCGTGCTCGTTTGTTCTCGCTATTTGCCACCACCAAATCGTCTTGGCAGTGTGTTGTTGTTGATCGATAAGAAGCATCAGCTCCCATGTGTGGCCGACCCCCTTTTTGCCTCAAGCACCCAACGACACACACACAAACACACATTCAGAAACTATGCAGGAAAACCCACCACAGAAGGGTAACAGGAGGCAAAGAATGATGGAAATTTAGTTAAACTTCAATTTACTATCGCCGCAGTGGAATTTGCTTTCCCCCCAAATCACCTACCGATCGTGCTGAGTTGAGTGATTCCGCGGTTCGGTTCGGGTTTGTGCGGGAGGAAACTTTCCCCACAGTAGTAGTAGTAGTAGCTTTTCCCATTAATGAAGCCAGATTGTTCGGTTCATTGAAATGGAAGTAAAGGGATAGAACGGATAGTATAGGATTAGATTAAAGGGAGGGCAGACTACATTTTCCTCTGTCGTTAACCAACTTTTGAAGGTCTTTAAATGTGTAATTCCGAAAAAGCGTAGTTCACACATTGCTTTTATTTCGAGGCTGATTTAGTGTATGTTGTTGTTTAAGTGAGTAAAGAACAGAGTAATAATTTTAATTGATAATTTTATTTTGATATATTTCAATGAGCTATAAATGCTCTGTGAGCTGTTTTATTTCCTTTAACATAAGATGTTTGCCATGAAATTGTGAGTCAAAAGTGAGCATTGCGCAAAATAATTGAAATTACTTATCGTTTGGTCCTATCAACGGATGGGCCAGTTTGGTGACTAAACGATGGCTGGTCTTCACACGACATAACCGTGTATCTAACTGCCCGTTCTGGACATAGTACTGACAATCCATCTACGAGGGTTATCAATATGGCTTCATTCAATATGGCCGATTCTGTTCTGTCGCCATTTCCGGACGGCGGGTGCTAAGGACTCTCTTTGGCGGTGTGTGCAAGCAGCATCCTGGCGGTAGTCAAAGCCGGAAGGTGACGTTGGCTGGGGCACGTGATGAGGATGCCAGACTTATGCCCCACCAAGAAGGTGCTCGTCAGCGACCCGTTCGGCACGAGGCGTAGAGGAACACAGCGAGCTCGTTGGCTGGATCAAGTAGAGTCAAATCTGTCGAAGATAGGATGCAGCCGTCAGTGGAGGATTGCAGCCCTAGAACAAGGTTCCTGGAAACGGATTGGCGACTGGGCCATGTCGACGCGACGTGCTCAACCCTAAGCAGGCCAAGAGGAAGAAGAATATCCCCAAACCGCATAAGCTTTAAGCCGACCTAGTTTACATCTCATTCTTCTTCTTGGCTTAACGACCTCTAAGGACATGCCGGCTATCGAAAAGGTTTTCTAGACTGTCTATACCACGTAGTTGGTTAGTCAGTTCTCACTACGGGGGGACGGTCCGGATGAGATATAAACCCAGGTCCTGCCGTTTTAAAAACACTCCGAAGAATAAACATTTAACTGTCTAAATCTTTATTTTTCATTTTCGTTCATCCTTATAATGAAAGGTAAGAGCAAAAATGAACTGGTGGAGTGTATTTCGTCAACTTGGCCCCGGTCGCTAATCCGTTTCCTTCAAGCTAATCGTGTCGCTGATAAGTATCTTCATGAAAGGGCAAAATTTTAGTAATTTAATAGCAAATTTTTATCGAAAAATTATTCGTATATTACCCGAGTATGCCCGGGATAAGGCAAAGAATAAGGAGGAAATGCCTTATCAATATGATTATAAAATTTATTCAACACAAGCGGTGTTGACAATACGACACTGGACCGTCATAATTAATAATAAATAAATAAAAATATTCGTATATTACTAACAATATTAGTCAAATGTAGCCGACTTAGTTGACTGATTCTTTTATGCTCAGTTAATCCATTACGCATACACCTCCATCAGGTGTCTGGATCTAGCCGTTCGTGCACTATCACTTCTGGTTAAATATGATCTATAGTTACGTGGACCGTTTAACATCTCCACAATGTTAGACACCGCCTCTTGGACACGCATGGAATGCAGCTAGCGGATAGGTTAACAAATAGGACAAGTGTTAGTTAAGTAATTATTTGAATAAGTTAGTTGTGAATTTGAATAACTCCGTCAGTAGTGAACTTTTTTTCCATGTGTAAGTCTTAACCGTATAATTTTATTTTAGCAATAGGCCTAATTACTGTTGTTATTTAAGAAAAATCTATAGCAAAAAATAGATTTGCACTGCAATTTTGGGAGGGTTAGACCTGGAATTTTATAAATCTTGGACTTAGATTATCAATAATTAAACTATCTGGAAAAGATTCAACGTTTTCTTTCATAGCCTCTGACTTTTTTACAAGAATACTTCACAAATTCGTCAAACAATACACAGTAGATTACTTGAATGTTTGGACATTTTATTAAATTTAAATTACTTACTTACCTATCAGGCGCTACAACCGCTTTGCGGTCTTGGCCTGCCGCAGCAAAGTCCGGAACCGCTCACGGTCCCGAGCCGTCGTTGGCCAATCCGTTATCCCGGCCATGAAGGCGGATGATTCCACGCCATCCTCCCACCTCAATCTAGGCCTACCACGCCTTCGACCGTCGCGACAGATTTTTTGAGGTGAGATGTTTTCTCAGGCTGTAAAATGATCGGCTGGCCGCCAGCATCCTAGCGCGCAACTCCGTCTCAATGCTGTTTTCGGTACTAACTTTTGACCCGAGATAGGTAAAGTTTTGTACGACTTCACCTATCCGTACATCACCCTCACGTAGTTCCGGATTTCTTAGTAGGGCCGCTGATGATGCCACTATCTATTTGGTCTTTGCCCTCTTAATCTGCAACCCGAGGTTTTCTGTCGCCTGCTTGATCCTTTGGTAGGCCTCTACTACCTGAGAGAGCCGCAAACCAATAATGTCTATATCATCAGCGTATGCCAGAATCTGAGTTGATTTATTCTGAGTTGAAGATAGTTCCCGAAGTCTCCACCTCCGACTCACGGATCCTCACGGGCCCTCTCTAGTGCCAAGTTGAATAGGAGACAGGCGAGCCCATCTCCCTGACGCAGGCATTTGGTGGCAGCAAAGGACTCTGAGAGTTTTCCATCCACCTTCACCTGGCATGTGACGTTGGTCATGGTCATTCCAACAAGCCTGATCAGTTTGGCCGGGATTCCAAAAGTGCTCATGACCTCGTTTAAATTGTTTTCATTAAATTTAAATAGTTAGGTAAATAGTTTTTGAATAAAATATATTTTTCCATTTAAATTTTTACCTGATAATTTTTTAAACATTACCCTCAACTCACTAAAGCTAACAAACATATTGGCACATTAAATACACCTATACAGCTGTTAGTACAGCTTAACAGTCTGATATAGTTTGAATTATTTATTCCACTTTACATCGAAAATTGTACTCAGTCCCAATTTATCCAACAGTCAACAATTATTTACAGCTAATGTATTGCATGTTTTCTATTTTTGCTAATCTTCTGTAATTTGAAACACAATTCCCCACGAAGTGGAACGGAGTGCACACGTGTTCGATGCCCACATTTTCTAAAGGTTTGACAAATAAACATGACAGCATACTAATTTATCTGTTCATCCAATACCGAATACTCCTTCCCTTACCATCACCGAGCGCTAATGGTTGTTCGCTTGTACTGCAAAACATCTGGCGTGAATTATTGATTTCACAAACACCCGCGTTAAAACCGACGCCTTCCAGCAACAGCAGCAACCGTCAGGTCTGTGACCGTTGCATAATTCAAATTAGTGAAACCGAATCGAACACCTCCATGAAAATGGCCGAATGCTCTATAACAAAACATTAACAAACAAAGCAAAAAACAAACGAACACATGCCCTAAAATGCATACACTCCGTGCACGGAAACACAAAACCCTGTGTGGAGAGGACCCGCATTAGTCCATTCGTTGCCATGCCGGCGTTTCCGATGCACATTATATCCTGGGTCAGATGAAGAAGGCCTCACAAGTATCGGTTCGAAATTTGCATTCAACCAATCATGTACCACAACACACTGAACGGTCTCGTTCACAAGCGGTTGTGGCAATACGAACCGGAACTGGCCGGAAATGTCTACCATCGAGCATCGAAACATCGAAAGAAGCGAACGGCAGAAGAACGGCTAGCATTTAAGAACGTGTCCCCGGGTCTATCTTGCAGCACGCTTCTCCCGGGAGTCGGAAACGCACAAACGGAATTGCCGTGCCTTAAAAGCCCGGTCCCGGTTGGTCAGGGAGGGGTTTTTTTTCATCATCCATTTGGTAAAAGCGAGCCTTCGTTCTGGGTGGACAAGAACGTTAGTAACAACGGCGTCCACCGGTGTGCCGGAGATTGGCTTCGGCCGTCACTGTAAAGAACACGTCCCAGCAGCCGGCTGGTAGCTGCCGCATGATGTTCTGCTGGCAACTGAAAGGAAATTGTTTGTTTAATTAAATTTTTCTCCAGGAAATAACACGACTTTTGCGCCAGCGTTCCGGGCAGCCCAGCCGGAACAGCGATGTAGCTGTACTGCGTCGCTGACGCTGAATCTTGATAGTGCAAATGTGATTTTAATTCAGCGCGTGGTTTTGGTAGCATAGCGAGATAGAGAACACAAATTTATAGAACAATCGCACGCTCTACATGCTTTTCGATAATGAATTCTGTGTAAAACGTTTGAAAGTGAATTAAATTTCATCGCTGGATCATTTGCAGGTTTTGTATTTCTTGCGCCTTAGTTCATTGCTATATGAAATTGAAACATTAAAAACAAGTCTTCAATTAGTATTAAAAATAAGTATTAAATGTAAAATTCAAATTTAACTGATTGCATCCATTTAGGCGCCACGATTAGCCGATCACCTTTAGCGGATATTTTTTTAATCTACATTTTAATCCTAGTACGTATTACACCTTATTTTAATGATTTTCCATTCCTATCTTATTTAAACAAAGTTTCATTTAAATTACAAAATCGTTTGCTTGCAAATTCATATTTGATAAATTTATTCAAAGCAAAGACAACGTATTAATGTTTCCCCTTAAGTTTAAGAGTGTCCTGTTTTAGAAAAACTGTAAGAATTTGTTTACGATTAATGTAATATTTAATGTTTACATTTTTATTGAATGTTATTTCTTGAATTTGCATTTGAGAATACCATTTTCGTGTAAATTTTCAGGCGTTTTTTTAAAAACAAAAATATAATGTTCATATGTTAGTTATGTCACTCTTTGTACTTATATGTTACATGACATAACACTAAAACTAACACTTCATAGTTTCATATTTTTACCTAAAGAATATTCAAACTCTCCGCAGATGCCTTCCTCGTATCCTAGAATTCATAGTAATTTTACTCGATTTTTTTAAATGATTTAAAATGATTAAAAATAAAAAAAATTACTATTTGATGCACCACTTCAACCAAGTATGCCCGGGATAAGGCAAAGAATAAGGAGGAAATGCCTTATCAATATAATTGTTTTTTTTTTTTCAACACAAGTGGTGTTAACAATACGGCACTGGACCGTCATATTCAATTGTAAATAAATAAATAAAATAAAATTTGATGCACCAATAGACAAGGCAATAATTTGGTGGATTTTAGCATAAACGGACTCTTAACTATAGTGTAAGAACTAAATGGATCGATATTAAGCCAACATGCCACAGCAAAAACTTCACTATAATCGATGAAATTTGATGAAATTGCAAAATAACATTCTCTTGCCTGGTTCCGTACTCTGCGTTCAATACACCGACCTTATACCCGAGCGTGTATGATGGTAGCTTTATATTCTAATCCTTTCGAGAAAACCCCTTAGTGCCAGCATTTTACAAACACCGAAGAACACACATACACACACATACTCCCTCTGTCTAGCTAAACTCCAATATCGTTTACATTCCGGTCGCGTTGGTCCGGAAATGTCCTGATGGTCCTACTACCCTGTGCGCGCACCATGCACGAGCATACTGTCTGGGCGGCAAACATTAATGCAAGCTGGTGATGCCTGGTGATGTTGCTGTGTTTTGGGCTGAACAGTCTGTACTGACCCTGTCCTGCATGTGTGCCTGGTAAGCTGTCGGGCGTCGTAATAGCCCGAAAGGCAAGTAAAGCCCCACCGGGAAATGTTCACAGGCAGACGATGGTTGCAGTTGCGTGCAGTAGTGTCCCATGTTTTCAAGGGGAGGGCGCTTTTTGTTGTTTGAGAAGCACTTGTTCTTATACTCGCGTTAACGGGTGCATATGAGAGCTTCCTTTAGTGCTCTAATGGTATGCGGTCGAAACGAGCCAAAAAAAAGGATCCAAAGTCAACTCCGGGTAAGGCTTCCATCACAATGTGTCCTAATCCGATAGCCGGAGTGGTTGCAGACAAATTTTCCTCACTTTTCTTTACAGACACAATCGGAATAGATGGACATTAATTACACCGTGGGATGTGAGTTTTTTCCCCCCCCTTTCCGCTTAGATAGTGTCCATCATTTGGGCTCGAGCTCCAATACGGTTGGAATCGTCTGATCCCTGCACGAACAACGGCGTGAAGCTCGTTTGTTGTCATTTAGCAAACAAATCGCACATAGATCCACGGGCCCATCTCTGCGGAGAACGAACTCATGTAAGCCTCCAAAAACCGATGGTCATGCCTGGAATTGGACGTACGCCTGCTTCGGATGCATTTTGGATGCGGCCAAAAACGAAGGGCGAATGGTATTAACGAAATTTTACACTAGCATCAGCATAAAATATGTTTTCTGACACTCAGATATCCTTTCGACAGCGTATTGGACGGACCAGACCCGGAAGTGTAACTTTCCCGCGCTGCACTTTCTCTCCATCTCTTCTCCCTCTTACCCTCCCATTTTCCACCCATCCATCTGCTCTGAATATGAGGAAAATTCTCGAGCGGAAAATTTGTTTTCAGACGGTGCAACGCTGCTGGCTAAACCGGATGTGGATCATACGCCAGGCTTATCTAACCTCGCTGCGGAAAACTTCGTTCGGTTCGTTCGGTCACTGTTCTCGTTTGAGGAAGAAGTAATTAATCTGTATAAATCATGGAACGAGCCGCTTGCAACATATTCCGTATGCCGACCCTATGATATGTGAGCGAGTATGAACCGCTCTCGTTGCTTTTGCACCATCACAATGAGCTTGTCCTGTGTACGAAGATGCTTTGTTGGTCGTAAAATTATTACACCATACGCTAGGAAACCCATTTCGGACAAATGATATTGAGCATTACCATTATGCATTGCCGTTTATGTGAGGGGGGGGGGGGGGGGGGGGGTCAATCCATTAGGTGGATCATTGCGGTAGCAATGAGACAGCAATGAGTACCTTTGATGTTGATGATATGGAACTGAGTCACATATTTCGATTAACACGGTTTTATTGCTATGAAAGAGGTTTTCGTAAGTGTCTCAGTGTGCTTTTAAGGAAAAGGATTTTTGGCGATCAGAGTTTCAGAAAAATAGTAATGAGTATGTTCCATTACATGTTTATTATGTGTCCTTTATATATTAATTACGGATTTTCTTTCCTGCGACATAGATATTTAGACAGTTGTCAGGCCATTTTAAGCTTCCAAAATTAGAATGTCATAATGTCAATGTCTGAGCTGATTCGTAAAGCAGGAAGCCCAAGATCTCAAATCAAGGGTTCACGATATCAAAGCAGATATTCGAGTTTACAAAACAAAGATCCCTTGATCTTTGACCAGACATTTGGGATCCAGGGATCATCATGAATGAGAGATCCGGGACTTCATACCGGATCCGGGATATCGATACTAAAAATCTGGAGCAGGAATTCCCATGTCGGGTGGAGACAGATCAGGATAGCAGCCGAGATAGCATTTAGATCAGGGATGGATCACGATAGTCTGCTCGAGACAATAGTTTATTTGATACCGTTTTCGTGCTTACATGTACTGCAACCGCTAAGTTCTCATTATCTTCTTTTTCGTTTATTAAGGCTCAGGGCATCTGTCATGGCGACTGCTTCCTTTGAACTATCAATCAATGCATTTGTTTTAATAGCCGCTTTGATGGTTTTTTAAATAGGATGTAACTAGATCCGTAGTCCTGTAGTGGAATCCTCCGTTATTAGGTCTACTATCAGCAGACAGAGACTGCTGTAGGGGTAGATACGAATCTGGACAGCTGTAACCTGACATAAAGTTTGGCAAACCGCGGTTCATTCGGTGTATTGATATGGATAACTAAAGATTTATAATCAGTCAGAAACAGACGGACAATGGTAGCAGACAAGTCGGATGATCAGGCAAGTAAATTGTAAGTTAGGTTAAGAAGTTATAAATCAAAGCCTTTTTTAAGATCGAACGGATTAAGAATAGTTCCAAACTTCTATTGAAAGAGTTAAACGATTGTTTAGTACTTTGTTTAAATTCATTATAAAAACTTCAAATTTCCATTACTGCAGTCAAAAGCTATTGCTTCGTCTTCTTCAACTTCTTCTTAAAACCAAAGAAAAATCAACCTCCAAACAATCTCTGCCAAGAAATGTCCCTGGTGTATCGAGTTTCCTTCCCCTGGGTAACATTTCGTAACTCGTATCAAGGGAAATATGGTTTGGAACTAAAACCTAAAAACAAAAAACTTCACCAAGTCAAAGTCTTTTTGATCGAAACCAACTAGATAACCTTATTTGCGACTTTATGGACACCTGCAAACTTTATCGCTTCACCGTATGATCTACGTCCACTGTTTCACCGGTTTTTTTCTGGGTAACAACCCAAGCACGTCCAAATTTATTGAAGAAGTTAAAGTTAAAGTTGAAGAAGTGACTCGGCACGGAATCAAGTACCATTAGGCAAATTGGGAAATCCATACACCCTGTCTTACTGTGGCCCCTGGGCTCTGCCAAGATATTTGAGTCTCCGTTGACCAAAATTTCATAGCACATCGTACGCTCTTATAACACTGTGAGCGGGATGGGTAAGAAACTTTTGAGGCAAATTTTGTTCGGAATGGTATCCACTAGAATGTACGCCACCGTAGGGTACAAAGTATTTATGGCCGGTTCGCTGCGTAACATGAGAGCATGTACGGCACAGAACATGTATCGTGTTTTCTTGAACAAATTTATTAGTTCCATCATTGAGTGTGTGTGTGTGAGAAAGTGCAGCTCCTAAGCCTTTGGTTTTGTAGACATGCATTCTCCGAACACATTACACTCTCTAGAAGTGCAAGTTCTGCCCAAACGTACCCATGGGGCCGTTACACAGAACTTTGGTCGTTTATGTATTGTTCTAGCAGTAGTGTTCTTCCACTAGAAGCAACTCATAAAGTGCCAAACAATCGATCTACTTGTTTCCCGGTTACAGAAACCACCCCTCAGTAGCTTGAAAGGTGTTGTGTTGGGGATGTCCATCCCCATATCGAAATGGGTGCTTTTTGTCGTTCAATAATGCACACACCTCGGATTGGGACTGCGACCTGGCTGGCTAGTGGTTGTGCTCTCTCGGAACAAGCTCGGTGGTATGCTGAACAAGAAGAGAAATCCTGGAGGACACTTTCTAAGGAAGACATCCAATTTGTGGTGTATGTGCGTGCATGTAGATCGGGATCCAAGTGCAAGTGCTCGAGCGAGATTAATTACTATCGTTCGAGACGACCTGGTCACCGGACACGTTGACACCGAGCGAACCAATTCCCTCCGGACTTGGAAGCGATGTACTACAGAGATGTACAATGCGGCAGCATCAAGCCAATGCCATCCATTGTCGTCGTCGTCGTTGTCGTCGTCGCCGGACCGGTGCATCCATTTCCTGGACAAAAGCGAATGCAGCGACCATGTCTGCACATACACATACCCTAACAACAGTGTCAAAATGGGGTGGTGGGTGTGCTGTACTAGCGCTTCCAAGGCAACAACCCTCGTATCATACCATCACACCCTTGCGAACGTTTGCAGAGATTAATTGATGATAATTATTTTTGCTTCCAATGTTTTGTTTATTCGACCGCACAAATGCATACACTCGTAGTTGTGCGCCGTATTGAGCACTCGAAAGCGGATCCCTTCCTGCTCTAGCGTGAATCGGTTCCATTTGTACCGACACATCCTGTTCATTATTTTTTCACCGCTTTCCCCTCGATTTGCCTCCATTGTTCTAGCGTAATCCCTTTCGCCGGGAGGACAACTGCAATGTGGATGATAATGATGATGATGACCACACAGGAACTGCTTTACAGTTAGTTTAACCTGCTTTAGTCAACGTCGATGACTTCATACATATTTTGTAGATGTGTAGATGTGTTCGGCGAATCTGATGTGTGTGGTTGTGGGTAAGAAACAGAAGGATAAAAAGCTATTGTTATGTTTCGTCCTTACCGGGTTCCTTCCGATTGTGACTCGGACCGCTAGCGATGTTGCGTACAGCGCATAGGGAGTAATCTCATTCGAATTGCAGTGTTTTTGTACTAGGAACAGCACGATTTGTATTGTACTCCCGAGTGTGGTTTTGGTTGGACCAGCTTACTGTATCACTAATAAATACACTCATTATACTGTTGTAGAATGCATTGCATTCCATTGTGTTTAGCCGTATTTCTTCATCTTTGGCACCACATGCTTCAGAGGGCTTGGTGTGCTCGGAACAGTTTTCCCGTAACAGGATAATCAGATTTAAGGGTGTAGGAACAGTTAGAATGGGATATGATGCCAATGAAATATATCCAGAATACATTTCTCTTCGTATTTTTGTCTTGTAAACTTTATCTGATCGCAAGAATATCGCATCAATATTAGTATTAATATAATTAAATTTACCAATAAAATATCTTTTTGGCAATACGGCGCAAGCCGTTATAATTAAAATTAATAAAATAAAAAATTAAATATCTTTCTCTCAGAAAATTAAACATCGAATAGAGTTATGAATTTTGCACAATTTTCTCTGCTTGAAACTTGTTGAAAAAAATCCGGAAAACCGGAAAAGAACCGAAATGATAGATTTGGGTAATGTGAGCAGGGAGAGCTTGGAACTTTTATTTATATTATATTATTATGGCTTACCGGCGTATTGTCAAGGGTTTGAGGCTTTAGCCGTCACAATTTTTCTTCAGTATCATCGCAATTTTTTTCTGAGTTGTTGTTGAGCTGTTTCTGTAGTTATCGAACTCTGTGTATTTTCTTCTTTTTTTACATTTTTTCTTATTAAATAATTATTTATTTACATTTTACATTCAAAAGCTGAATGGGTTGTAAATTTCAATAGCTCATTTTACCTGTAAACACGGTCGAATACGACAACCGGATCAAACTAAGATTATGAAAAGCACTAAACCCATAAACCCCTGAACCGAACTGAAGCTTACTTTTCATTTTTTTTTTTTATTCATAAATATTGCTACTTTTCATATTGATAACGGGATGAATATTCGAAAAGTTTCTAACAGGGTTAAGAAGGAAGCAAACAACCAGCTGAACCTGTTCCGGATGCTCGGAACCGGCAAAGTTCGGGCCTCCCGTATAACACAAAACCGCATCATCAATGCTTGGCTCCTACCCAAACTACTCCACGGCATCGAGATTGTTTCACGCGAACGAGCAACCTTCGAAAAGAGAGTAGCACCTATTTACCACACAGCCATCCGCTATGCCACTGGTGCATTTTTCACCAGTCCGATCAACTCCCTCCTCTGCGAAAGCGGCCTCCACTGCCATCATCACCAGAGCAAACGCAGAACTACAGACACTCACCGACCAACAGTTACCACTGATCATCCAACCCATCCGCCGGGGAATTCGTCCCTGGTACCACCCTCCGCTGGTCTCTGGTCCCTGGTACACCTGCCATAGACTGGGAACTTAAAAGCTCTCTCCGGGGAACCGGAAAAAACAGCCACATCGCCAATAGTATCTTTACCCACTTAATACAGACTAAATACAAACATTTTCATCATATCTTTACAGACGGCTCCGTTCATCTGGACTCAGTCGGCTGTTGGATCCACTCCACCAATGATAACTGCGCCATCAAACACCCTAACCACACTTCCATCTTCTCTGCCAAAGCGATAGCAATTCAACTAGCCGCCGACGAAGGACTACAGACTGACCGACCGAACGTCATCTTCAGCGACAGTGCTAGTGTTCTGGCTGCCCTGAAACACGGCACCTCCAAAGACCCCCACATTCAACTCCTTGACGACATCCCTTCCTGAGCCGAAATCGTTTAAAGTTGGATTCCGGGTCACTCCGGAATTCACGGTAACGAGAAAGCCGATCAACTTGCCAACAACTCTCGACTCCACCCTGATGAACCACACAACGCCCTTTCACGCCGAGATGCCATACGCTTCACCAACACCATCAACTCCCAACACTGGAACTCCACATGGCACAACCTGGATCTAAGCAACAAACGCCGTCCCATCAAGCACAACACCGCCTCATGGGAAGATACCGAATCCAGCCACATCCATCGAGTCCTTTCCCACCTTCATATAGGTCATACCCGCCTTACACACTCCTACCTCCTAGAAAAATCCAGTCCTCCACATCTGCAGCTTCTGTGGTGTTGACATCACCGTCCGCCACATCCTCACCGATCGCCATGGATACAAGACACACCGAGCCACCTGCCCATTAAACAGCGATTACACGACAATCCTATCACCCGACAAACTTCAGCAGAACCGCCTTATTCGATTTTTACGGATCAATCATTTGTATACAGAAATTCAAGCACTCTGCACTCACCAGTGCATCTTATCCTAGTTACACTTCAAGATGGATACAAATTCTGTGAAACTTTCCTCTGCATTATCTTCCTTAGACTTCAAAAAGAACAGAAATTGGAACAGAAATGTGATGCATCAGTTAGAAAATGGATCACGATTAGATCAAGCGCAAAATGTGTATTGATGGTAATATCTGGCAGATCGAGATCGATTCATTCGACACGACAAACTTCCAAAAAACTGTAAGATGCAATCTTCAAAATTGCACTCCCAAATTAATTTTCATTATACAGGGCAAAATCATGTGAACTTCTGGAGGACTTCACAAAATCAATTACATCGTATCCTAAGGCAGGCACTTCACGATCGATGGAATGCGACTGTGGAATACATCTGGACTTCTGGATATTTTATGTTCGGATAAAATGAAATGAAAACAAATATGATTTATAAAACATTTGTCATTATAATCGTTTTCATAAAAATAGCTATTAACAATACGAATAAACGATAAATAAATTTTGGTTCTCGAATTGGCCCAAAAATTAAGGTCTCTCTCGACCCATTTAGCAACTTGTTGTATATATGCTTTTAAGTATATTTAATGTATGGCCTCGCATTTAAAAAGCACACCGGACAGCCATCATTCTCAAATAGAAAAAATCACATTAGGTTAACAGGTTGGCTGATAAGTCCCCGGTCTGACGCATAGAATGCGCCGCTAGTATTAAATGCATATTATTTTTTTATAGCACCAACCTTCAAATGATTCGTGTCAAAATTTGACGTCTGTATGTCAATTAGTTTGTGAGACAGAGCGTCTTTTGTCAAGCAACTTTTGGTTGCTTGACGAACGAAAAAAGAACGAAGAAGAATAAAGTGTTGTTCCACCAAGACAACGCACCGTGCCACAAGTCATTGAGAACGATGGCAAAAATTCATGAATTGGGCTTCGAATTGCTTCCCCACCCACCGTATTCTCCAGATCTGGTTCCCAGCGACTTTTTCTTGTTCTCAGACCTCAAAAGGATGCTCGCAGGGAAAAAATTTGGCTGCAATGAAGAGGTGGTCGCCGAAACTGAGGCCTATTTTGAGGCAAAACCGAAGGAGTACTACCAAAATGGTATCAAAAAATTGGAAGGTCGTTATAATCGTTGTATCGCTCTTGAAGGGAACTATGTTGAATAATAAAAACGAATTTTGACAAAAAAATGTGTTTTTCTTTGTTAGACCGGGGACTTATCAGCCAACCTGTTAACTATAACTTTAATATTCAAAATTTATAAATGATAAGATTGAATAATGATAAGATTTAAAGCTTTTTTTTTAATTCCATAGCTAGATTACACTAGACTAGAACACTAGCTAGCTATCTAAAGCTTATCTTTTCCTCACCTGTGGAAATGATTGAGGCAAACGAATCATGCAGAGGATCCCAAAGGAAGCATTAATTAATTCACCCACGATATAACTAATTATTCGACCACAGCATTGCTGATAATTAGAATTATTCTTTGGAAATTGATTTTTCACCCTATATTCCCTACACACAAGGCAAAGGCACAAGGCAAGGAAAGATAGTGGAAGAAAACTAAAGTTCTCATCGGAAAAGAAATTCAATTTCATCGTGGATAAAGAGTACGAATAAGAAGGCGGTCATCCCCGGAAAACCGGAACCAAAAGAGCAAAAAGTACATCCTGTTCAGTCAAAGATCAGGTATCCTTTTCGCTTTAGTTTGACTGCCGCACATCCCATTTTATTTTTATTCATTAAAATGCTTCCCTCAATAATGAACTTTCATTCTTTCGCTTCCAACTGGAGATGCTGCATTTTACAGACTCAATCAATGATAAGTTATGGAATTTCTTTTTCCTCTTTTACAACCACTTTTCAACGCCACCGCAGCTTCGACCGAGGAGGTTGCAAGCACATCAAGCAAGAAGAGCCTTTGCACCTTGCATCCTGCAACCTGCAACAAAAGAAGACTGATAATAAATTAATTCTGGAAACCATGGTGGAACCTGTCACAGGCTAAGCGTACCATCGGTTCGGTCGTTCTGTTCGCTCATCGCTTGCCGGTGAATGTGTTTGCGTGATTCTTTTCCCATCGCTTTTGGCCACCGACAATCGTACCGTAGCCGAATGCCGGGCACAAAAACCCTCTTAAAAAGACACTCGGTGACAAAGTGACTGAGAAAAATGAGAATCCATTTCCCATGGCAGCGTAAAGGAAGAAAGGCTTGCGTGGTTGAGTACTCGAGCGTGAACGGAAAATGAGAAAATTCAAAAGAAAAAAAATTAAAACCCCCTTACGCTCGACTGGAAGTACTTATTATGCATACGAAATCAGTCAGTCGTCATCGTCGGGCGGATTTTGCACTCGAATCAGAGCAGAATGCACTAGAAACACGAAACTTTTTTTTTTCTAGCAGATGTCAAACAACCCGGTAACGGAACTTCTTGTTAGACGTCGTCGTCAAAGCAAACGTAGGACTTCCGGCCGTAGAGACGCTTGGCAGGAACTTGTGTAATAAAAATGACACTGGAAAATGTTTCCAACCAAAAGATAAACCCATTGACAGTAAGTAAAACTTTACAATCTTAACAAACGGTCTTCCAGTCCGTTTTCTCTTTCCCAACCTAGAAAACCCGGATAGCAAGATGGTGCAACTAGCCTGCACCAGCGCAACGTGAAAGTACGTGCCCACGTGCACTCGGGAACGCTTGGAAGGTTGGTAACCAGACCCTCCAAAAAAAAAAAGTAGGGAGAAAAATACATCTCCACTTGTGGCTAAAAATTTTCAAACACGAGTTAGTCAGCGAGTTAGTTCTTCGCAAGTCAGCCAGCGTGCGACAAGCTTCCTGGCAACATGCAGCAAGAAATGGTCAGCACACAAAAAAACTCAACTTCATCAACAGCGAAAAGGGCTTTCACTACCATTTTTTCGTGGCGAATCGAAGGAAAACGGGGAAAGATAGGAAGAAAGATAAATTGAATTTTTACTACACCTTCCAGACAGCTGGTGAACCTTGTGGTAATCGAATGGATGGTACGCACGAAGAAAAGCAAATGCTTCCTCCTGTTTGCATCGTAGAAAAATGTGTTGCAAGCGTTATGGTTAACAATCACGCTGAAGATGCTGGCCAAGGACATGGCCAGCAGTGTTGCCGTTGATCATCGCCTGCATGATGGGACGTTCGTTGATCAAGATAACGACGAGATAAGGCACTCGTGTTAAGTAGCGAAAGGACATCTTTGTAATCCAAAATGGGGAAAAGTATGCAGAAAATGGAGAAGCTTAATGCATGTGGCATCAATATAAAGAAACATGATAGAGGAGCAAACGAGACCGGACAGAAATCAAGTTGCTCGAGTTATTAGTTTAGGAAAAGATTGGTTTAGAAAAACTACCGAATATTCGTAAAGAATCTTTTAATTTTTCAATTCCAAAGTATCCGAAAATCCACCATGCTTGGGAGATCTTCTCATAGTGATAAGAGTCCCATGCACCGGATGCCACTGGCCACTAAATCCTATAATTCGCGGCATTTTATTAGTATACTTCTGTGGTATTCTGTACTGTCTTTCACGCAGTTTCGGAATTACCTATGGGCGGAGTTGACGACCGCTGGGGATCTTGCCGGTCAGAGAACACAGTCAGCCTCACAGACAAGAGCAATTACGATGCGAGAATGTGCTTCATAGTAGTAGACCTCGTAGTAGTAGTAGAAAAGAAGTGACCGCAGAAGCTATTCTAAGGCCAACACTTTTGATTTAGTTGGACCTCGATATCCATTCCGTCTAGAACTTCTAAACTGCTTGTTTCGCTACTACTTCCACGTATCCCAGCTGACGCACATCTCTTCAGTATTTCTTTCAGTAATCTCGCTCTGAAGTTCGTGCTATTATCGTGTGTTCATGGAGATTTTTTTTTCGTTTATTTATAGAGGCTTTGAGTCTTAGAGACTACATTCGCCTCTCTATGTTCATGGAGATGATCATGGAGTTGATCATGGAGCTTAGTTTCCTTTATCAAGGCATTCAACACGGTTATAGCTCCAGGTGATCTTTATCCAAATTAACTCCAAGAACTTAATGTGGGATTCTGTTTGTAGTAGAATTGCATCCAAAAATAATTATGACTGATCTTTATATTGGTCAGTGTGCGGACTGCACAAACCTGCCGATCCGCTAATGCAATGTGATTGTCAATAGATTCATTTTGGTGTCCCTAACCTTCGCTTAAGGCGCCCGAGGGGCTAAAATCCGCCACTGGGTTTGATCTAAATGATATGTTTGGGTTTGGTCTAAATGTTATGTTATGATCGCCATATACGTCCATTAACTGAACCCTTCGAAGCTTAGTGTATCGCCACTTCTTCATTGGTACTGTACTTGAGAATTTGTCTAAGGAAGTTATCGCTTGGACAATAAGACCCTAAGTGCGTTTTTCACGTCTTTGATAATAGCACAAGGCTTTTCCATTTCGGTGGGTAGATTTATTGGTTTTTAAATTAAACATTTTTGATTAGGAGAATGCCGATTTTGGAAAACTTTCCTTCAATCTAAACATATTTTTGCGAGGCTATGACCATTATCGGTTTGATAATTTTGGATAATTTCACGCCAAAAAGAGACACCTTAGCTCCAACAAGTTTCCAAGTACAGATTTCAATATTTCTAATTTATTAGCCTCAAAATTCAAGGATCTCTTCCCAGAACACCAAAAATTCCGTCCCTCCCATCCAACTGGTGCCAAACGGTCGAATGGAACCGAAAATGACTATTTACGTACACATGTGCACATACGTGTGTGCATTTGTTTCAATAATAAATAACAGAACACACCATTTTGGCGGCAAAATCGCCCAAAAAAGGCCAGCCCCTTGCACACATGCTGCAAAATGGCTACAAATGCATTCCAGCAGGATGAAAAATCGACATCAGCACAACCAATAATAATCGCTATCAGACCGGATATCGAAGGAAGCCGGAGCCTTTTGCGCCACCATTTATCATGAATATTGCGATTAATTCTAGCCTTGCAAAAAGTCACCGAACACCGTGAAGGGAATGCAGAAAAACGCCAAACCCATTTCTACAACCACGGCACGGTCGAGCGCTTTTCCATACAAACCGGGTACGGCGCAACACGCGGATCCGTTCCGAAAGCATGAAACTATGAAATGGAGGTTGAAAAATTGTTCCAACTCATTTGCATGGCGGTGTGTGTATGTGGCTCTTGTCCTGTAACGAGGACATTTCAATATAGCAATCACACCACCCGCACGTTGCATTCGATGGCACAAAATTTATTTTATTCAAATGAATAAATACGATTTATGGAGAGTGGTAGGGTAGGTAGGATTCCTCATCTATCTATGGTGCTGAATTGACCATATCATTTTCCTATTCTTTTTGCTCTTATTGGTACGCATCGAAGGACAGTTTACAGCGTGTGTGTTTCCGTGCGAGCGTGATAGTGCGTAACCGCTTGTTATCGATATAGCTATTTAAATGAGAAATCAGTTGTGAAAAATTAAATTTTACGCTGTACATCGTGGCATCGTAGAAGTGATACACTTTGTTTATGTCATAAAAATAAAACCATTGACTTGAAACATCTTGAAAATCGATTTAAATAATATCTATTAGAATTTAACAAGCTGTCGGAACCATTCGGATCTCACCGGGGTCTGAATCAAGCGGACGGACTATCCTGTTTGTTTTTCAACATCGCTCTGGAGAGTCATTCGGGGCATGATTTTCATCCTATCTCTCCAATTCCTTGGCTTCGCGGATGACATCGAAATCATCGGACGGATATCTGTGGGGATGTGCGAGGCGTACACCCGACTAAATTCGACGAAGACAAAATACCTGCTTGCGGAGTGCTGAAAAATTTGCGGAGGCTCTGACCATGATAGAGCCCGACTCGGAAGCAGAATATCAGTCGAAGGCGACGATCTCGAGGTGGCAGAGGAGTTCTCTCACCTTGGTACGATCGTTACTCGGACCATCGGACTCCACTAATTACTGCGATTCAGAAGACTCCAACTACACTCGAAATGCACGATATACCGCACCATGATACGTCCGGTAGTCCTCTACAGGTACGAGTCTTGGAATATGGTGACGGAGGACACGCCAATGCACTCGCATTGGCGTGTCCTCCTAGACCGAGTTTCCTGTCCTGGACCGAGTTTCTTGGAAACTGATTGGCGACTGAGCCATGTCCACGTGACGTGCTCAATCCTGAGTATGCCCAGAAGAATAAGAGGAAGTACTAAACTTGCATTGCACTTAATTTATTTCAAGTCTTTCACTTTTGCACTTGTTAGTAGACGCCCGTAGACGCTTTTGGATATCGTTGCAGTCCGCTCGCACATCTTCTTCCGGCATGTCCTCTCTAGACAACTTTCCAAGCACGTATCGCCACGTATGCTGAACTGCAACGGGTTCAAACCTGGAAGACGAAGCATATCATTCCGATGCGCTGATGAAACATGGGAAATGCTCCTTAAAACCACTCCTGAAACATCGGAGCTTTATGGGCTGGAGCTGAATCCTATTGGAAGTGATGGTTGGTATGGTTTCAAGTGACCTTGGAGAAGGTGTTCTAAATAAACAATAACGGCAACTTGACTTTGGTTGAGATAGCTCCACAAACCACCACAACGCTGACTCATTTTGATACCGCTCGACTGCTCTTTTACCGGTTGGTATATCCCGAATACTCCATCAACACGATCATTCAACTTATTCCAGGGTACCTCCAGAGTGATCAGTTTTTCATCGAATCGAATCGAATCGAATAAGTGTATCACTTCTACGATGCCACCCTGTACGATAGGCGATAGGCAACATATTGAAATAGCTACAAAAAAAACAAAGCTAGGATTATCGAATTTATTCACTGTTATGTTAATGTGTACTTCCTATTATTCGTTTTCTTTTAGTACAGATGTTTTCATTTCCTGTTTTTTTGTTTAGCATACGGGGGTCGTCTTTCCTCGTCTTTCGTTCGTTTTCTACCAGAACATTAATATCCAGATCGACGAATGAAGAAATGCAGTGCTACCAGGTAGAAGATTTAAACCTTCACATATGCTCAGTACTTGTTGTTGTATGTTTCCGCGCTCATGTACAAAGCTTAACTAATCACAAACCTACTTTCTATTCAACGGTATCGGGCAATTCATCTCCAAATATCCACACAAAAAAAAACCGCCAACAAAAGGCAAAAGAAAATTGGAAGATGCTTCCTATGTTTGTGACTAAAGGATATGTCTCATTCAATATGCTTATGTGTGCTTATGCTGTTCTGGATTCTGATTTTAAATGCCAATTCATGAAACTTTCGACTCGTCTAGAGTATCTAGACACTTCAATAATAGAATTGAAATATTGGAAAAATGCCATTCAAAAGCTCGAAAATTACATCCTTCTCAGCAAACTCTAATAAACCTGGTTTAATTTCGCAACTTCGTTTAAGATTGTTCGTAAACGTAAACTTAAATGTTACTACAAATCAATGAACTGAACCGCTCAAGAGGAACTCGTATTAAATTCAATAAACTCTACATACAACTCACTACGAACGATGACTGAAGCATGTAGAAAGCAGAGTCATCGTGGGCTGTGCAACACCAACGTACCAACCGGTAATCATAAGATAAGCGAAAAGTCTACATCATATTTCCGTTCATCGAACGGAGTACACACCGCCTAACGATCGAACGTTCCTCTACTCCTATTACTAAACGAATCTATTTGTTTGTCCCTTTATAGAATGCGAAATGCTGCACAATTCTACAACGGTGAGAGTATCCCCTCTGACAATCATCCTGCTCGCTCGTAATGATTTCGATTATTGTCCCCCCCCCCCTCCTCTCCCCCCATATCGCCTATTGTACACCAAGATTAGCAATAATCTGTGTGACGGGATCTAAGCGGGCGGTACGGCATCTTCATGATTCGGCAATCTCTGCCAGATTGCTTGGTATGGCCATCATAGGGAACGAGGTAAGCGGAGGACAGATAGTAGCAGCCGTACCACCACTTGCCGCAGCCGATCCACCCGTATCGATGCTGCTGTTGCTGGTATTACTGCTACTACTACTACTACTGGGACCAGTTCCGCTACTCATACGACTACTATTAGTGTTGGCACTGTTATTACTATCGCTAGTGGTAGTAGTGTTGCTGCTGCTACTACTGCTATTACTACTACTGCTGCTGTTGCTACTATTACTGTTGCAACTGCCAGCCGCATCCGGGTCCAACGCCGATTTCAGTACCTGTTCGCGCAACTCCCGCGAACCACTGATTGCCACCGCTGTTTGCCCAATGATCAGTCTGCGCTGGCGCTGATTATCACTAATATTCGCATCACCTTCATCACATGCCATCTTAATGCTATCACCGGTATTAACCGTCGGATCCTCCTTCGACCGTCCTACGCCATCTTCCACGACCACCCCCATACTAGATCTATCTTCATACATATTCGCCTCACCGGTATGGCTAACATCCATCGTACTATCCCTACATTCGACCGCACCGCCCGTACTACTGCTTACGCCACAATCCATCATTATGGCAGCATTCCCACCGCCAAGCGTTCCGATCGGATTCGCGATACCGGTCGGTGTCGAACAGGCACTGCTCGAACCACTGTTTCCACCGAAATGCATCGTACCGAACGGTGCGCTCGAGCAAACGGTTGTAGCACCCGGGCTCGGTATTCCTGTTAGCTTGGTCAGGAAAAACTTTGGTGTTATACGTCCACTGTTGGTGGAGCTGGTGGTGGCGGCGAGCGGAAACGGACCACACAGTGGGATATTACCGCCCAGACCATTATTATTGTTGCTACCATTCTCAAACGAGGTCGTCGATGAATCCGGACTCGGACAGATCGGTGATGGCGATGGCGTTAGACAGATGGGCGATGTACCTCTGTGGTGGTGTTGTACACGGGAAATAGACAATCATTAGTATGTTAAAGTTTTCGGTTGAAAGGAAGGAGAAGGGAGTGCGGGATTTACGAAAACTACGTCAAAAAGATTTGGCCTCCTCGAGCAGAAAAGTCGGGCAGATTTCGCCTCTCTGGCATAACGCGGTTAGATGAAACGCATTTTTTAAATAAAAATTTCAGCTTTTTGAAGTTTTTTTGATCTCCGTTCATGTCCTGTGGCTTTTAAACGTTAATTACCTTTCAGAAGCAAAGATTTTCTTCGACGGTGGTGAGTAACAGTTGCCATAATTGTCCTCCAGATCAAACTTCCGCTTTACGGACGAGCTGAGTGGGCTCGGTCGCAACGGGCACGGTGACATCGAGCGACGCGTGACAAACTTTCGGGTCGGCGAGGGCGATGTTGTTGGATACTGTAATCCGATACCTCCGCGGCTATAAAAGCAAAAAATCGTCAATCGAATCCCTAGTTCTATGTTTCCCACACACAAACAGGCTTACCTCGTAGGAGATGGACTAGAACAGCAGGTCGAACCGATCGTCGGCAATGCGACGTGCAGTGGATTTTGCAGATCATCGATCACCATCTTCCCGGCGGATCCGGACGAAAAGGACCAATTTTCCGCAACGAGCGTTAAATCTTCGCAACTTTGCGACATCTGCATGGCAGTGTGAATTTCTCGCTCGTGGTTCACCTCCCGGCTGTTGCTCACATCGGCACACTCTTCCTGCCGCAGCTGGGATATCCGTGGCGTTAGCCGAGGTCCGGGTGTTCCGCTTCCATTCCGTCCCGGGCTGGCACTACCATTCGAAATAACGGCTAGCGGGCTAAAACTGGCCGAAAACCGTCGAACTCGTGGTGTAAATATGTTCGAAAACGAGGTCGGAAGTGATTCCCTGTAGAAGAAAGCGAAAGTGTCCGGAGGTTAGCAAAGATTCTCTCACGGAGGAACATAAACAACTCAAAATCGCGCCATCCTACCTGGATCCTGTGCCGGATGTTCCTGGATGAAAATTGTTTGTGTTCAGCATACTAGCATTACCCGTTTGCAGTGGTTCCGGATGTCCGTCCGACTGATGCACGCCGCCAGCGTTCTGTATTTGGCTGGTGCTGCTGATGATGGTACGGTTGTTGCTGTTACCGCTGGTGCTTGGCACGGGTTGCGATTGTCCTTCTTCCATCGGCTGCACACCGACACTTGTGCTCGGTAGGAGGTTATTGATCTGTGGTGCACTGGAGCAACGCTTAAGGGCATTGGGCGAATCGACGTCCATCTTACAACTGCCTCCCGTTTGCGTTTAAGTAACCGCCACTCCACTGCTGCTACTTCTATCGATTCTTGTCAGTCAGTCAGTCAGGTGGTGAGTCCTTTTTTGGCAACAATATTTTCCCACTGCGCCGTTCCGCACACAAACATCAAAACACTCAACCGAGCGAAGACCGATTCCCACGGTACCGATACCCGCAATACTCGATGTGACACGTTCCCTGTGGCAGCTGCTTCTCACACAACAAATCACATTTCTTCCAATTAGATTTTTCACTTTCGCTGAATTAACGATCAATAATTCATCCCTGCTGTACTTGCTGCTGGATGGCTGGGCTGGCAGAATAGAGCAAACTGTTTTGCTGCGCGGATGAGTTCGAGGTGCAAATGGCACCTCGCAGAAAGTGTTTTTCTTCTCCGCGGTCAGCACTAGCAGGCGGAAAAATCAATCGCCGACATTTTCCTTCACTATTTAGAGCCTTTTTTGGTGTTCTGTTTTTGTGTGTGGAAGCGAATCTAGCGAGCGCACATTCTGTCGGTTGTCTTATTGACACTTTTTCACCTTCTTCTTGCTTCCTTGCGCTTCTGTCGACAGTTGTCAAACTGTTCGTGGGAAAAAACATCGAAAAAACAACGTCCCGTGCTTCGAACAAAACAAATAACATCGCGTTGAAGATCGTCGACATTCGATTGGGGTTTGTGCCGTGGGAACATGGGCCGGAGTTTTATACCATATCCTGTTTCCTGTTTAGCATAAAACTGACTAAGACAAGGACGCTAACACGGAATCACGGAACGGATACTATTGAAAAACTGCAACACATGTCAAATTAGGCTCTTAGTAGCCAGACAGGAAATTAAATTCACGACACTTTAACAGGAGAAGGGGTCTGAGGAACGGAAACGAGTAGGGTGTTCCTCAACGAGCAGTAGTTTCTTAGCTCAGAAAGTTCTCGCAGGGACGTAAAGATTGATCGCGGAGAGTAGCGGACATAGAGGCAAGTGTGCCACGTTAAGCAATTTATTCTGTAACTTAAATGCAAAAATAACCGTTTTATAAGAGTTTTAGAAATGCTGGTGGCAAAAGTGATGGCAATACACTTGGCAACGCTTAAATCGAGCCCATTCGAGGCGCACCAGGACTGAAATTTCTCCAAAACGGTCTGAAGCAATTTTTTCGATTGCGGGTTCGATTGAAGGTTTATTTTCGCGTCAGCGTAAAAAAAAATGACTTCCGATCAAAAGTATCCCTTGTGATATCGTTTAAGTAAACCACGATTAGTAGCGGACCGAGGATGCTCTCTTGTGGTCGCCCTCGCTATTTTCACGCAATACTTTCGATTGCTCAAATACGAGCACAATTAGGAAATTAGCTGCTCCGGCAATTCGGCAAATGCAGCCTTTATGTCCGTGTTTTTAGCTGCAACCGAGGCACCAGCATTGATGACCTAATGCCGGTAGGCTGACGAACTCAACGAGGTTGGTAGCAGTCGAACGCTGGGGAATGAACCCGCGCTGATCTAATTAGAAACCGAAGCGTAGACAAGGAGTTCGAAAACTTTGACGCAAGCGGCACTGAGATATGTAATACCCCGATATTTTGAGGCATATTATAAGTGAGTTTTTTCTTTCAAACAGAAGAAAGCCCATTAATACTATATTTGCGGTTTATTTCGATGAAAATGTTTCGATTATTGAAAGAGATATTTTATTGCCAAATTGAGTTTTCTATACTGAATGCTCAAGAGAAACATTTTGAGAGTTACTTTTCATTAAAAGTTAGCACATAAGGTGTGTGTTTGTAAAGAAGCTAGCAAATATTTAAATGCTAGCTAACGGAAGGTTTTTGTACAAGCACACGTGGTTGATGCTTGAAAATAAAATATGCTACAAAATAAAACTACCAACCTAACATTACAATTGTGTTGAAGGGGAATTCCCTACGTAAATAATATTCTAACTGACGAAGTGTGTAGCGATTACATTTACCTATAAAACAGTCTGTGCTCGCAGCACACAGTCACCCGAAAACGTGTGTGTTTAATCCTTCACGTCCACCTGTTCGTAGCGCGATTTCATCATTTTCTTTATGTACGTTTTGTAATCGTCCGTCGTGCGTCCGAACTGTGCCGCCGCTTTAATGCCCAATCCAACGTTGGCTACGCGTGCTTCCGCCTGTAAGAAAAAAAATCAAATATTAACTGAAAAAAAACCTCACCGCACCCAAAGCAATTCCCCGTACCTCAATGATGTTAACACGTCCTTGATTGCTTCTGCCCAAACCTTGTCCTTCCGACCATCCCATTTTCTGTAGCAGCTTATTGCCAATGTTATTCTGACCGATCGGTACCGCCGAAGCCGTACCCTGTGGATAGGCCGACGACGATTGGGTTTGCTTTTCAATTTCTCGCTGGAATCGTTCCTTACTGCGATTGACCGGTGGCGCTTCATCCTCGCCGTACTTTGCCCGACGCTCCTTCGCCCGATCGCGATACTGCAAACCATTGTAAGGACCTCCAGAACCACCGTCACTACTCCCACCGCCTCCTCTCGAACCACCACCACCACCACCACCTCCACCACTGGCCCGGAAATTTGCATTGAGCTTTTGAAGGTTTTCTTTGTGCAGTGAAGACATCTTGATATGCTTCATCAGAATTTCCTGCGATTGGAATGCACGTTTGCAGAGCAGACAGGTTAGCCGGTCAAAATCAACCAGATCGCGATCGGCGGGACCATCACCATCGCCGAACTCATTGTCCGAATCCGACCCACCGTATGCCGATGTGGCACTGGTAACGGATTTACTCGGAGCACCGCTCGACGGATAGGAGGAACCGGAACTGGCTCCTAATCCACCAGTCATTGTGGCCGCTGTGCCACCACCAGCACGTTCCTTTTTCTCCAGTAGTGAAAATCCTACATCAGCGTAACCCGCGCTACCAAGTCCACCGAGCGATTCTGACAGCGGTTTCGATGGTCCAAGCGAAGAATATAGCGTGGCCTCTTCAATCCTTGCCGGTGGTTGAATGACACTGTAATCCTTCTTTTGATTTAGCTGTTTCGCCCATTTTTCCATGTCTTTCACAATCTTTTTAGCAACTTTCACCTTATCCTGGGGTGGTGCTTGTTCTTTTGCTTTTGATTTTTCCATTCTCTCAGCATTTTCGGCCAATGATCCAGCAGCTGCTGCGGTAGGACCAACTATTTCCGAACTGTTTGCGTTTTGAGGCGTCCCGGAAGCCGCTGTCGTCGTGGTGGATGATGAAGCTGGTGCAGCTACGTACGTTTGATTCTCCGGATCCCAGTAAAGGTAGGAACTGGTTTCGCTGTTGTAATAGTACTGGGAGTTGGCATCGTAGTAAAGTCCGGTGGTGGGATCGTAATAAAAGCCGGATGTTTCATCGTACTGATACAAGGAAGTGTCCGGTGTAGCTAGAAGGATACGATTAAAGCGATCATCATTATAGGGGGATGAGTTTTCGAAATATCTGCCAAAATAACGATACATACGATACTTTCGTCCGTCTACTCCGTTCGGTACCGGAAGCTGTGGGCCAGCTAGAACTGCTGATGAATTCGATGCGCCAAGCACAGAACCATACACATCGCCTTTCTCCGATTTCCCATTAGGTCCAGCATGCTGTTTCCTTGCTATTGCCGACTGAGCAACGGCAGCACCATTGTTGGCCGTTTCACCCAAACCAGTTGACGCACGTGGACCTGCCACTTGCGACCTTCCGTCACTAACCGACGACAGTTGATTCGTGTAGTATTCGGTGTAGTATTGCAGGTAGTGTTTATGTTCGGCCGCATTTGACGCATACATTGATGCACTATACTCCGCCAAACGTGGCACATCCGCTAGTGTATAGTTGTCGGGTATGCTGCCCACAGCGGCAGACGAAGAAGTTGAAGAGCCTCCCATTCCTGACGGCCCAGTCGTAGATCCACCGGGCGGTGGTGCAGTAATGTCCTGAAAAGCTCCTCGATTACCACCGCCAGAATTCTTATTCATTCCATGCGCATTGTGACTGTTACCATAATTGTTGCTCCGGTCATAATTGTTTCCTCCCTCGCTACGATAGCCGACATTGTTGCTACCATTGCCTTGGAAATTATTCGCACTATTGCCACCGTTCCCTGAGCCTCCATGAGCTTGATTACTATTTCCCTGCCGATTGCCTTCCCTACCCTGATGGGCATGTGGATGTGGTTTCATCAGGTTCCTATTTTCCGTATCCATGCAGTACGAAATGATTACATCCCGTCCATCGATTCTGAGCGGTGGATCTAGCTCCTTCAGTGCATTGTGCGTATTCATTGAATCGACCAGATTTTCAAAATGCACATAACACATCCCGCGAGAAATTGACGTCAGCGGATCGCGACAGATGACCACCTTTCCAACTTTCTGCACCAGCTCTGCGGGTAGCTTCTTTTGCATCACGCTCATCACGCTTTCCTCGTTCGTCAGCACATCCAGATTGCGTAGCATGATCTTTTTCGTCAAAATATTGCTCATCTCGTCGCTACCATCACCGCCAATTTCGCTGTCCTCGCGGGACGCATGACATTTGAAGCAATTTTCCCTGCGCCGGAAGTTGAACGCGTAGCACTGTTTTTATTAACCAAAATAATTAAATTAAATTTGAGTCGGTTTTAAAAAGTTTAGACTAGTGATGGGAAAAGAGAATACGAATGGAGATTCGAATCTTCGAGAAATGAATAATTATTTTGGTATCAAATAGCAAATATAATCAAATCGTTTTCTAACGCAACACATATACACTATGTATACTACACTATAGTAAAAAAGAAGCTGTTCAATAAAAAGAGATGTGAGATTTTAATATCATGGAAAATAGAGAATCCAAATCAGAACAAATCTCGATGGATTCTAAATCGCATCTATAGGATCGAATCCCAATGAATTTCCAATCGAATCGAGTCCCAATCGGATCCTACTCGAACCCTAAACGAGTAGGGTCGAGTCCTTCAATTAAGATCGAATTCGATTCGAATCTTCCTATGAATTGAATCTTCCGAATTCTCAATCCGCCAGCACTACTTCAGACAGTTGCTCGATCCGCTTACCTTAGCACAATACCAATCGGTCTGAAATTTTGTCGGCATCGAAAAAGTGTACTGCATGACGGCATGCTGTCCGTTGAAAACTAGCACTCCCTAAACGGTAGAAAATTCAACAAAAAAACGGGAGAAAAGAAAAGAAAGAAATAACACGGAAAGCATTAGTATATCGCATGGAGCAATCAACCCGTATTCCGTTATTTTCCCGAGATACACTCTGTCTTGGTCTTGCAGTACTGCTGCCGATGTGGCAGGAGCGTGGTTCGGCTGAGTTCATTCCTCCTTCGCCGTGAAGACGATAATCCTGTAGTGAAGCCCAGCGCTTCTTCCGGTGCTCACGAGAACGATTTGCTCGATCGGTGAATATTAATCTTTTTTTCTTTTTGTTTTGCTTCACTTCTTCTTGACAATAGCTTGGTCAAGAGTGATCTTAATTTAAACTACTTTACATAAAAAAGAGAGTTTTGGCAGTTTCCAAAAAAATGGATTTTAGAGTATTAGAGAGTTTGCCGACGTCTTCTTCCTGCCCGGGGTTTCATCCAAAGATTCAAAGCTATTGTCAATGAAGGATTTGTCCTTTGCTCTGTCTCAATCATATAATCAATTTGTTCATTCTGTGTGGAACCATTCAAGAGCTTTTATGGACAGCAAATTTGCTTCTGTCTGTTCTTTTTGTAATGCCCGTGTGCTGGGTTTTTAGGGTACCTGTTTGTAACATATCCACCGAGTTGCTTCCTCTTCTGTGCGAAACTCGACAAATGCGAAACCCCTCGATTCACCTAGAAGTAAAAGACGGTTGGGAATAGAAAAAAAGCAAACACAAACACGATATCAATCATAAAAGCCAGCTCTGTGCCGCAGCAGTTGAATCATAAGTCTCGAATGATTTAGAGTGTTTGTTGACCTCGTGCTCCAGCTGATGCTCATCATCGTATTACACACATCATTACGGAATGAGACTCCAGGTTTGGTGATGTGTCTTTTCCATGTCAAGCGCCATCACCCGCAATCTCCATCTGCCACCTTAACGATTGTGTTGCATTTTTCTACAGACATGTCTTCGTTGTCTTTCATTCGCCGTTGTCTTGAAGAACGTTGTACAGCTGTTCTAGTTAATCTAGGAAACACTCGACAATTCGCGCGAGAGTCGACGGTACAATTCAAACTTTAAAAATCGCGCTAAAGTTCGCTTCTAAATTTACAACTCTTTTTTTACGAATGCTTAAACTTATTAGTTCGTTACACTAATGTGTGTTTACCTGTCTTTCGTTTCCGGATCAGCCGAACGTGAAGAGCCTGCAACCCGCACTGGATGAGATCGCTGTTGATCTGTGAAGATAAATTAAAGTAATTAAACTACTGTCCTCTTGCTTAAGGCGTTTTCTTAACACATACATCAGCTTCAGTGACTTGTGGAGCTAGACCTCGGATGATGATGTTATTGTTGGGCTTCTGCTGATAGAAAAATTCATTGTCACTGTCAAAGTTTTCCCCATCATCCATCGAGCTGGGCGAGTATCCTCCACGACGGCCGCCTTTATCGCGATCCCTAAAACAGATAAGGGCGTTGAGATTAAACGTTCCTGTGCTTGGTGGCACATAAAAAAGCCAACTCCTCTACTACCTTCGATCCCGGTATCGTTCCCTTTCGCGAGATCTACGATCACGGTCCCGCTCGCGACTCCTTTCACGAAATCTTTCGCGGCTAAAATGAATTAAAAAAGTGATTAATGGCGTATTTTGTGGTATATTCTACATTGCACTCAGTACACACCTGTCCCAACCGCCATCATCGTACGTTTGTTCATTCACGTCCCGGTAGGAATCGCGTTCATTGCTTCGCTGCCGTGGGTAGGAGTAACGTTCCCTGCTGTAGGACCGTGATCGGCTACGGCTGTACCGGCTGTTACTACGGTACCGTTCCCTAAAACGTTTAAAAAAGCACTCATTATTTTCCGGACACGGTTTTTTGCACTCGGTGGGGTGTTCCGGCACACACCGGTGGCATGGCACGGAACACTACCACTGGAGACCATGCTATGGATAAGGGCCCGACAACAGGCGAGACAACCGCAGACCAGCGGACGGTTTCCTTCGCGACGGCCTGTCTGGGGGAAGGGTGTGCTATACGGTCAAGGCGCTTACTTCGATCTTCCTCGATTGCCCCGGTCGCGCTCATCACGTCGGCAGCGATTTCTATAGTAGCCAGAAGTATCACTGTCTGGGCTCGGTGAGACTATAAACAATCACATTTCAAAGGAAATTATTGGTCGGTCGATCGAAACACATTTGGAAGAATAAGGCGAACATTGGGTTCATGCAATCTTCGCCAGGCGCTTTCAATATGAAGTAGTCTATTATAACTTTTAGGTATTTTTAAAGGATTTTTGTCATTTTTATTACTGCCTTCCAGTGCCTATCAAGAACACCCAGGTCAGGTAGAAGTGACAGGATAGAAAATAAAATGCTTTTGCCTACAACTTGTACTGATAGATTCAATGAAGTAGCTTAAAACGCAAGAAGAAAAACTCTCAGCTTCCTGAGGTGTACGCTAGGCCAGGTGGGCTGGTTTTTTCCCATTCACCATCCCAACCGAACCGCAGCGTACACGAGAAAATACAAAACCAAACCAAAAAACTAAATACACTTTCAAAGATGGCAGACTTACAATCCATCTCTATTGCCTAGAAACGATCCGTCGGTACCCCGTCTCCTTGTTGTTACAGGTTATTCACACACTTTTCCTCTAATCAGTGCACAACACGAGAAACGCCGCTTTTATTTGCACATTGTTGCGCTTGCAGATAATAAATTAGAGAATAGAAATTTTATTATGAAAATGTAGAGCCACAATTTGCACGTAGAACATAATCGAGATTTTTTTCCACAATGACAACAGGCACAGTGGGACGGTCGGTCGCTTACCTTCGCTGACAGTTTCGAGACATTATAAAGAAAGTAGCAATATGACTTATTGCTTCAAGCAAAAATCGTACGTTTCGTACGATGGAATTCGTTTGAAGAAATTAATCTTTGTTTCAATGACCAAACATAATCGCTTAATTCTATAACCACCTACTCGGGTAGGTCATACGACTTGTATGGTATTTTATATTTCTACGTGTTAAATTGTGCATGTCTCCTATCAAACTTTGTTCCATGAGTGTGAAGCGCATTTAACATTTTCCACATGCTTTTTTTGTCGAACTCCGTTTTCCACATAGGTGACAGTTACCTTTCTGTTTTATCCGACCTGACGCATCACGGATTTCTTCTAAAGCTGAATCTACATTTTCTCGCAATGTTGAAGCTAAAGAAAGTCCCAACATACTTTCTACCCCACTGCGACCACTGCGTAGTCTAAAATTTCGCATTATTGGCATATTTTCTAAGCGACGTTGTATTTCTTTTGTCCCTAACTGTTAGCAAAAATCTTTTAAAATAGGCTTCTTTAGTTTATGGATCTATATAGAGTTGGATTATTTTCTTTATAAATTTTATAGGCAGCAAATGCAGCTACATCCAAAATGTTAAAGAAAAACGCTAGTGGCCACCGATTCGTCTTCCTTTTGCAACTGTATTAGAAAAGACATTTGGCCGTATTATCCACTCCTCCTGTTGAATGATTGTAGTATGAGTGGTTTATGCTTAGGGCATTGAATTTCTGTATCATAGTGGAATGTTGACAACATTACTACAGCCCTATTCTTCTTGGGAACATATGAGCAAATGGCAACATTCCCATTGAAACCAAACAAAGTGCATAAAACTTCTCTTTAGGATTTGGAAATTTGTTACAAATAATGTTGCGACTACTACCACGAAATACGCGACACAAATCTTTAACAACAAGCTCGCCTTGGTTTTTTCTTCTAATCCCCGAAAAAAAAGAAGAAAACGAATTTTAAAAACTCTGAGTTTTTTATATTGGCAAGAAAATAGTATGACGCAGCTTCATTGAAAATTTCAAGTCATTTCAATATCTAAAATCCGAGCTATACACAATTTAACACATAGAACAGGAAATCCCCATACAAAACGTATGACCTATCCGGGTAGGTGGTTTTAAGGGGTATAAATCGGTTATAAATAAGGGGTACAAATCGAAAATTGAATTAAAAGTATGATAAAAAATATATATGATATGATATGTATGATAAAAAAACATGTTTTTCTAGGCATTCCAAATGTTTTATGCCGATAGTTCCATTATCTTAAATATTATAAAGAATGAAAAGTACAAAACATACCAGGGTAGGTGGTCATTGAAATGAAAGTTAAATCGCATTCGGGAAATACAAAATTCGCTATTGTTTATAAGCCTTCATATAAAATATTTTCATTTGTTTGCTTTGAATTTGGTGCATCGTATCGGTTATTAGGGTTGTGCCTAGCGGAATAGGATGCGTGTAGAGTTTGTAGAGTGTGAATCCTGCTATTCTTCTGGAAACTTACGAGCTCAGTCATTTCATCCAAGTAATCCTAGCGTGCTGGAAGTGTCGATCCGGAATTGTTCGTATTCGGTGCGCAGCTGGCTTTTCTTAGCGTAATCGAATCAATTTTTACTGGTAAGTAAGATTTTGGTGAATTGGATTCGTTAGTTTAGTGAGAAAGTAAAACAAAATTAGAATAGTGTTGGTCCTCTCATTAATCCTAAATTTTATAAAGGAATTAGAATGAAAGATAGTTTTATATTTTGCTGAAGAAGCATAATTTTCATGTTTTACTCCAGACGATTATTTTTAGATAATTAACTCGATGTGTTCCTTTTTGTGCTTCAAGTCGATAATTTCCTGAAATTGAATTCTATTGTCGAGTCAATCGCGCCATTTGCCCTTTGTCTGAGTTCGGCTACGGACGTACACCAACACAGAAGAGCAAAGCTGGAACAAAAGTCGGTGGTGCGACTTATGTGTTGGTGCTGTCAAAATCGGCTGTCGGTGCTCGCCGGTGCTTTTTCACGTGCTATTCGTAAACATTCCTCTTGGTGTTGTGCATGTTGCGCTTTCGTGCAGGAGGCTTTCAATGTGTGGTGCGGTAGGATATAGATTTAGTTTCGTTCGATTGTTGGTCTCCCTTACTCATAACCGAGTGCTTTGTCGAAAACGCCCGAGTGGCTAGGTAGATCGTGTGAAGATTTTTGCCTGGATAGACGTTATTTGAGGATCGGCCGCGACGGTTTAGTCAGTACAATCAGTAGGCGCAGCCTTGGTTGGAGTGTGCTTTATCGAGTGGAAGTAACGTGTTAAGGATTAGTCAAAGTAAGCTTAACCTTCTCTTTTATGCGGTTTTTCTTCTATTTAACTCGTCAACCAAAGATCACTCCGTGATTCGTATAGATCAGAAAAGCCCAGAACTGCGGTGGAGTAGTGCAGTTTGTAAATGACTGGCATTACAATATAACTCGGGTAGTGTTTCCAGCTGGCTCTTCCAGTGGGGTCTCTATAATGCACATGAAATGCTTCTCATGCGCGTTCCGGGACGGCGAATGAGCATATCCCCCCACAACATATCGTTGTCGTTCATCCGCAAATAATTGATGCGAAAAGCGCGCGCGGTCCGGCATATCGTCTCTGTGTAGCGGTATAAATCTACCCATACAGTCACACAAGCGCACTCGTACGGTCCAAAGGCTACTTCGTTTGCGTGGTGGTGCTTGGTTGAAAGAAAGCGTTATTGTCATTTCAAAAAATTTCGTAAGAAAGCTTTTGTGCCTTTTACCCCACTAAAATGATCGTTTGTGCGACCGTACGAGGTTGTTTGGTAGTTGTGTGTGTGTGATAATTTTCCATCTTTTTTCTTTCTTTCCGCACGTGCACATCATCGTCACTTTTACCGGTAGCACTAATCGCCATTACGAATCACGAGACACACGGGGAGGAATCGTTGCCGTTAGTTACTGCCGCATACGGGACGAGCAAAGCAGCGTGATCATTCTACAGACTCGTCTCGCTTTTGGTGTATTGCAGGAAGCCTCAGTACACAGCAGCACAAGATAACACTTTTCCCAGTAGCACAAGATAGACACAGAATAGCCCAAGAAAACCCGGAAAATGAGTGACGGTTGGGATGAGGTAAGAAAACGTTTCGTCTTAATGGTGTAATTGCACGTGATTTTCCACTGTCTTAATTTAATATTGTGTGCCGTGTGTGGCTGCGGATGGTTTTTTTTCTCTAGTGTGACGAGGGACGAAGCTTTGACCAGGCCAACTTCAACGATGTTAGCGAAAGCGTTGCCAATGGTGATACGGAAAATGGGTTTGCTGATACGAACAACGGATTCGGTGAAGGCTATGAAGTGAACAACGGCTTCGGCAATGGTAAGTTGTATAGGCTGCTGGCTGCAGGAGATTTTTTAATAAGAATTTCAGGTTCTGACGTTCTGGGAGCGGAGAAAAGGCGGAAATCGCAAATTTTGTTTTTTTTTTACAGTTAAACATTGGCTCCAACAGTTTGAAACTCGTGGCCTTAAATGAAGGGATCTTAAATGAAATGTAATTGGGAAATGTACACTATTCTATCTTCTATTCCTTCTCCGTAGACAACAACGGATATCGCAGCTACGAAAATCGCGATAATGGAGGCTACGGGCGTCGTGGTGCTGGCCGTATTGGAGGACGAGGCGGCGGTGGTCGAGGCCGTGGTGGCCGAGGAGGCGGTCGTGGTCGAGGTGGAAGCGGCGGTGGCTTCGGCGGCTTCGGTGGAGGCTTCGGAGACGATCGGCCTCCATACTCCGGCAACGATCCCCGCATGGACGAAGTAAAGTCCGACAAACCGAAAAGTCTATACATCCCACCGCTTCCGACCGAAGACGAATCGTTGATCTTTGGGTCCGGCATTAGCTCGGGCATTAATTTTGAAAAATTCGACGACATCGAGGTGCGCGTTTCGGGTGAAAATCCACCGAATCAGGTGGACAGCTTCGCAACGTCCGGGTTGCGGGATGAGGTGATGACCAATGTGCGCAAATCAAACTATAGTAAACCGACGCCCATCCAGCGCTATGCCGTTCCCATCATTATGGCCGGGCGCGATCTGATGGCCTGTGCACAGACCGGTTCGGGCAAGACGGCCGCCTTTATGCTGCCAATGATCCACAACCTGCTGGACATGGAGGACGGGTTGGAGCTGCGTACGCGCAATCCGTTCGTCGTTATTGTGGCACCGACTCGTGAGCTTGCCATACAGATCCACGACGAGGGACGCAAATTTGCGCACGGAACGAAACTGAGAGTTTGTGTTTCGTACGGAGGCACGGCCGTACATCACCAGCTGCAACTGTTGCGCGCCGGATGTCACATCCTGGTTGGTACGCCCGGTCGATTGCTGGATTTTATCGATCGTGGCTATATAAGCATGGAGAATGTGAAGTTTATGGTGCTCGATGAGGCGGACCGGATGCTGGATATGGGTTTTTTGCCAGCGATCGAGAAAGTGATGGGACATCCGACGATGCCCGATAAGACGAACCGGCAGACGCTGATGTTTTCGGCTACGTTTCCTGCTGAAATTCAGGAACTGGCGGGTAAATTTTTAAACAACTACATCTGCGTGTTTGTCGGAATTGTGGGCGGCGCATGCTCCGATGTGGAACAGACTATCCACCAGGTGGAGAAGTTCAAAAAGCGTAAAAAGCTGGAAGAGATTCTGAACGAAGGCAACCCGAAGGGTACGTTGGTGTTTGTGGAAACGAAGCGGAACGCCGACTATTTGGCATCGCTGATGTCCGAGACCCAGTTCCCGACCACCTCGATCCATGGCGATCGGCTGCAGCGGGAGCGTGAAATGGCACTGGACGACTTTAAGTTTGGCCGGATGGATGTGCTGATTGCGACCTCGGTAGCGGCCCGCGGGCTGGACATTAAGAATGTGTCCCACGTCATTAACTACGATCTGCCAAAGAGCATTGACGATTATGTACACCGTATCGGGCGTACGGGTCGCGTAGGAAACAAGGGACGTGCGACCAGCTTTTATGATCCTGAGGCTGACCAGGCCATGGCGAGCGATCTGGTGAAGATTCTCACCCAGGCCGGGCAGCCAGTGCCGGACTTTCTGAAGGATGCTGGCGGTGCTGGGTCATACATGGGATCGTCACACTTCGGTGGCAAGGATATCCGTGATTCGCACGGTTCCCGGGTTGGTGCGCAACCGGCTGCACTGGAGCCAGAGGAAGAATGGGACTAAAAAAGGAGCCTGAAACTCTCGCTCGATCGTGGAGAATAAAAACTGAAGTGATTATGGTACATTCAATGACACTATGTAATTAAAATAATAAGCATGACGCGCAGCGAGACTTTTGGTTAAAATAAATGGTTGTAAACCCCATGGGGGTGGAACGGAAAATGTTTTTCAATGGTCCTGTTATTGTAGCGATAATCGATAACTGATTTCTATGTCATATAATTTTCGCATAAAACATTAATCAACAAAAGAACTGGGCGAGGCGGTTTGTAAGGTGTAGACGAAATTGATGTATCAATTTTTAATAATCAAACAACCCTCAGTACTTTCTTTTCAATTCGATCCACAATACAACCACAATTTTAGCTTAATTGGCGCAGATAGCATCGGCCTGAGATGAGGCATCCTTCAACGATTGCAACATCAGCGTGCGTGCATTCGTCAAACAGTTCTCAAAAGCTGACTTAAAGGCTTCCGATAGTTCCCCGGTCACAACCGATCCTTCAATGGCGATTGGATTGCTCAGCTTCTCCTCGATTCTCGTCTGAATCGTCAAAGGCTCAACGAAGATGTTCACATCCCGCAAGCTGCTCAACAAGCTGGCCTTGGTGTACTGCTGGCGAGAGCTATTGTCCTGCTCCGGATACAGTCGCTCAAACATCTCATCGTCTATTTTCGCAACACAGTTCCTGTACGACAATCCTGCCAGCTTCATCAAGAGATCCGTTCCGCTGACAACCAGTTGAGCACATTTCGTATCGGCGATGGGAGTTAATTTTCCCTGGATGTTGGCCTCCTTCTCGATCGTTTCCTTCACGTACGATTCCTGGGTAAGAATAAGCTCCGACTGAAGCGATGTGAACAGTTCCGAACCTCCAGCGATGAGCTTTCGTTGCTGCTTTCCTCGAGCAGACGCTTTCAGCGGTTTGAATGCCAACAAAGCATCCTGACTAGTGGCTTCAATCGTGTCTAGTGCGAGTATGGAACACACCAGCAACACTGGCAACAAATTCGACAACGTGCACATGGTATAGGCTGCGGATGAACGATGGATGGTCCTCTTTTGCACCAAACAGCAATACTGCTCGGAGTTGGTCGTTGATGACACCTTCTTATATGAGATGGTGTCTTATCGGGGTATAGTCTGCCCGATTAGCTTGATAAAAGATAAATCGGTTAATTCACGATACTGTTGGCGTCCCAGAAACTCTCAATCCCTTTGCCTATCGATGAGAGGGTGAAATAAGTTCGATGTAGACTCCCGGATGTGTAGTCATAAGAAATTTTAGACTTGTTAGTTTCGGGTGGATACGATAATCAGGATCATTCGATACAGCATAAGAAGCTCAAGAAGTTGTTCTACGTTATCTTTTCTTAAATTTTCATTCATGCAATTCACTCGTCGAGTTTTGGATTTAGGTTCTTCTTACTTTTTGTCGAGTAATCCTCAACCCTTAAATCAGACTCTAAAATTACAAATATGACACCCCGTTTGTTGTTTTCCATGCCGGATGCGGATTGCCGAATACGAGTCATATATTTTACGACACCCAATGATAACGGATTATCATCCCCAGCAGTGCTCCACGGTTGAAACACGGTATAAAATGCCATTTATCGGAAGCTTGAACATCAGAACGCGTCCTACAGCGATTGGAAAGACTTCTAAAGTTTTCGGGAATATCATACTACTCTTCTTCAGTTGTGACCGAGTGTCGTAAAGTTGTCTAGAAACAATGAAGCTTTTTATCGCCGTAGCCGTCTTGTGTCTGACAGTGGCTCAGGTATGATGGACTGCTACTTCAATCGGTAGTGCATCATGTTAGAGATACTAAAAACTTTTTTTAATTTTTTAGCTCTCCGAAGCCGGACGTCCTGTTTCGACGGAAGTTGTGCAAAAGCTGAAGGAACTCGAACCAGTCTACAAACAGCTTCAGGATAAAGTGATCAACGAGGTTGCCGGGGCCAAGTTGGCTACTGCCAGCCGTACCGATGCATTCTACAAAGGTGTCATTGCCGACAAGGAAAACTCTCTGACACAATCCATCCAGCTTGAGGATGACATGGTATACCAACTGAACGGACAATCCTCGTCAGCTGACTCTTCCTGCGTGCAAATGCTTCGCAGTCTCACGGAGCTCAACATGAATGTGGCAGGCGTTGGCTACACGAACTGTGTGAACAAGGTCGAGGTCGGAGTGAACAACGAGCTGGACAAGGTGTACAAGCTACTGCAGGTTGATGAAGCGGAGCTGTTTGATATCAGCCTGCTGGACGTGTTCCAGGGCGAGAACATCATCGTGGATCCGTCGAAGATCATAAGCAAGCTGAGCGAGAAGAAAACCGAGATCGATGGCATTTCGCTGAACTTCGTCTCTGATATCAATGCTGCCGTCGTTGCGTACGCTTCCCGCCTGGGTGATCTGCAGAACGAATACAAAACCTGTCTGCTCAACAACGAGGTCCTGCTGAAGGGATCCTTCGAAAACAGCAAGCTTCAGCTTGTTCAAATTTGCTTGGGATCAATCGTCCAGTAAGCACGCCACAGTATACTCTTAATGTAATGTCAATAAAATCGATCGTAAATGTAATCGAAAGCAAAATGCGGTTTGAATTTATCTTCGAGGGAGGAATCCATCAGAAATGTTTTAACTTTTAAATACATTTCACTACCATATCGGTCAACGGATAAAAAAAATGTAACACTAGAACTGCCGTGATTTTTTCGCGTGCAACTCTACCACGGTCAGTCAAAATGACTGGAGGTTACCAAATGTATATTTTTATGATTTTTCCAGGGTTTTTACATACCTTTGAGCTTGTATACTACTATCTTAATAAGCATTTGATTGATTGTTTCTCACACCAGCATTGAAAAACCATCAAATTGAATAATTCAATAGTTGTTCCTGTTGATCCTGTTGTGTTGTGAAGATCGGAGATTCAAATCGTTTACAGCAAAATTACCAAAGCATCAGCCTTGTTTCTCATAAAATTGTTCATTTAATTGCTTCATTTCCTGTATGTGGGGGGGGGGGGGGGGGTACAATATTTAAAATAAATAAATAAAAACTATATTGCAACGAATACGTCTGTCGGTTATATATGTATACTCACCTTTTTGGTTAGAATTTTGCATTGAAATACGCTGTTCATTGTTCCACAAACCACCAGTCAAAATGACTGGTTAAGGTAGAATTGCCCATGACGTAACTTAATATCAATAGATTAGATTTTAAATTGTTGAATTCATAGAACGTCCTTTTCAATGTGCAAAAGTCATGCATCAACACCGGCAGAATTGTTTAACTATGAAAAATAAATCCACTTGAAAGGTTTGAAACCTGTCATAATGACTCGTCCGAAACATAACGTGACATGTTCTGGGATACCCTGCGGCTTTTCATTTTACAAGACATCCGCTATGCGAAGCCAGATAGGTGAGCTAATTGCATTAATCTTTCAACATACATCCGTACTGATAATGCCAGTTACCCCTCGTCGGAAAATATGTGCCAATATTGGCTTAAAGATAATACGGGAATTTACGATACGTGGACTTATAAATCCAACATTCCGGATTAATTATATTGGACAATCAGATTCCGTAACGAACATAGTCAATTTTAATCAATCATATGCAATCAATTCTCGTCAGGGATGGATTAAGGAAATTATTCGAGTCGATGATAAGAAAAACCGAAATATTCGAAATGCCAGGGACATAGAATTTGCTAGAAAAAAAAGAATAGCAAGCATAAAGGATAAAATTTAAGATTAATCGCCACGGATGAAGTTGGAACGTACGGAAGTAGTCCAGTTACTCACGTAAGCTTTTGAAGCATGAGGACTCTTTCCAAAAACGGACGAGTTTCTGTTACTCGAGTTCAAAAAGAAAAATCAAGGGATTATTGGGATCTCTATAATGCCAGTAGATATGTAAAAAGACAATGGAGACTGGACGTCTTTAGTATGATCAACTCTATGATTGGATAAGGATATGAGGTTTATGTCCCTACTGTGCAGCAAATGAGACTCACCAGGCTCCAGTACTAACCCACATAATGTCATGAGAATTGTTTCCAAGAAACCAACAAGTCAGCAAGGACATAAGGGTAGTGGAGTAGTCCGAGTCTGCTAAAACATATTAGTAGGAATCGTAAATTGATCAATGCGAGCGAATGAAAGACACGTATTGTTGTGGCATTCATTTTGTAGGTCCTTATAAGTAACATTCGTTAAGTTACGACACTCATTTAGCTAGGGAGTACATGAGCGAGGAACTCACGATAGGTGATAAAAGTGCGCACGTGGTAAGAATAAACTAAAGCCCACGTATTGTAAAATCACATTCAAACGGTGTCGTAATACAGCGCGTCTGGCTTTTACATTTTCAGCAATTCCGGGTATTTCCAATGTTAAACCGGGGTTTTCTACAAAATTTTCTATTACACTTCTCTATTCTTACTACTCATCCTTACTAAAAAATAAAGTCAAACCGCATTTTGCTTTCGATTACATTTACGATCGATTTTATTGACATTACATTAAGAGTATACTATGGCGTTCTTACTGGACGATTGATCCCAAGCAAATTTGAACAAGCTGAAGCTTGCTGTTTTCGAAGGATCCCTTCAGCAGGACCTCGTTGTTGAGCAGACAGGTTTTGTATTCGTTCTGCAGATCACCCAGGCGGGAAGCGTACGCATCGACGGCAGCATTGATATCAGAGACGAAGTTCAGCGAAATGCCATCGATCTCGGTTTTCTTCTCGCTCAGCTTGCTTATGATCTTCGACGGATCCACGATGATGTTCTCGCCCTGGAACACGTCCAGCAGGCTGATATCAAACAGCTCCGCTTCATCAACCTGCAGTAGCTTGTACACCTTGTCCAGCTCGTTGTTCACTCCGACCTCGACCTTGTTCACACAGTTCGTGTAGCCAACGCCTGCCACATTCATGTTGAGCTCCGTGAGACTGCGAAGCATTTGCACGCAGGAAGAGTCAGCTGACGAGGATTGTCCGTTCAGTTGGTATACCATGTCATCCTCAAGCTGGATGGATTGTGTCAGAGAGTTTTCCTTGTCGGCAATGACACCTTTGTAGAATGCATCGGTACGGCTGGCAGTAGCCAACTTGGCCCCGGCAACCTCGTTGATCACTTTATCCTGAAGCTGTTTGTAGACTGGTTCGAGTTCCTTCAGCTTTTGCACAACTTCCGTCGAAACAGGACGTCCGGCTTCGGAGAGCTAAAACATTAAAAAAAGTTTTTAGTATCTCTGACATGATGCACTACCGATTGAAGTAGCAGTCCAACATACCTGAGCCACTGTCAGACACAAGACGGCTACGGCGATAAAAAGCTTCATTGTTTCTAGACAACTTTACGACACTCGGTCACAACTGAAGAAGAGTAGTATGATTTTCCGGAAAACTTTAGAAGTCTTTCCAATCGCTGTAGGACGTGTTCTGATGTTCAAGCTTCCGATAAATGGCATTTTATACCGTGTTTCAACCGTGGAGCACTGCTGGGGATGATAATCCGTTATCATTGGGTATCGTAAAATATATGACTCGTATTCGGCAATCCGCATCCGGCATGGAAAACAACAAACGGGGTATCATATTTGTAATTTTAGAGTCTGATTTAAGGGTTGAGGATTACTCGACAAAAAGTAAGAAGAACCTAAATCCAAAACTCGACGTTTGAATTGCATGAATGAAAATTTAAGAAAAGATAACGTAGAACAACTTCTTGAGCTTCTTATGCTGTATGGAATGTTCCTGATTATCGTATCCACCCGAAACTAACAAGTCTAAAATTTCTTATGACTACACATCCGGGAGTCTACATCGAACTTAGTTCACCCTCTCATCGATAGGCAAAGGGATTGTGAGTTTCTGGGACGCCAACAGTATCGTGAATTAACCGATTTATCTTTTATCAAGCTAATCGGGCAGACTATACCCCGATAAGACACCATCTCATATAAGAAGGTGTCATCAACGACCAACTCCGAGCAGTATTGCTGTTTGGTGCAAAAGAGGACCATCCATCGTTCATCCGCAGCCTATACCATGTGCACGTTGTCGAATTTGTTGCCAGTGTTGCTGGTGTGTTCCATACTCGCACTAGACACGATTGAAGCCACTCGTCAGGATGCTTTGATGGCATTCAAACCGCTGAAAGCGTCTGCTCGAGGAAAGCAGCAACGAAAGCTCATCGCTGGAGGTTCGGAACTGTTCACATCGCTTCAGTCGGAGCTCATTCTTACCCAGGAATCGTACGTGAAGGAAACGATCGAGAAGGAGGCCAACATCCAGGGAAAATTAACTCCCATCGCCGATACGAAATGTGCTCAACTGGTTGTCAGCGGAACGGATCTCTTGATGAAGCTGGCAGGATTGTCGTACAGGAACTGTGTTGCGAAAATAGACGATGAGATGTTTGAGCGACTGTATCCGGAGCAGGACAATAGCTCTCGCCAGCAGTACACCAAGGCCAGCTTGTTGAGCAGCTTGCGGGATGTGAACATCTTCGTTGAGCCTTTGACGATACAGACGATAATCGAGGAGAAGCTGAGCGATCCAATCGCCATTGAAGGATCGGTTGTGACCGGGGAACTATCGGAAGCCTTGAAGTCAGCTTTTGAGAACTGTTTGACGAATGCACGCACGCTGATGTTGCAATCGTTGAAGGATGCCTCATCTCAGGCCGATGCTATCTGCGCCAATTAAGCTAAAATGTTGTTGGTTGCATCTATGACGAATTGTCAATAAAAGTCCTTACAATCGGAATTTATCTTGTGAGCCGTTTTTCTTATTTTGTTTTGGAGACACCGAAGGATTACTTATCCTATATACAGTCCCAGCTTCGACCGTCGCGACAGGTTTTTTGAGGTGAGATGTTTCCTCAGGCTGTAGAATGACCGGCTGGCCGCTAGCATCCTAGTGCGCAACTCCGTCTCTACCTTCAATTTGGTCTTTTCTTCGTTAATCTGCAACCCGAGGTTTTCTGCCGCCTGCTCGATCCTTTGGTAGGCCTCTGCCTACGAAAGAAGGTAAATTAAATCTTCTTTCTCGCTATTCAGAAGCAAAGAATAGAAAATAGTAAACAAAAACGAATATTTTTGAATAAAGAGGACTTGCATTTCAAACCGGATGTGTGAATTTTGTAAGTTATTTGGAAGGAAATTCGGGAAAATTGGCAGCTCTGTTGTAGGATGTGGGTTTCGTGTTATAATGTGCCTTAACTCCATCGGAAGAATAAGGAAAAATTTAGTTCAGTCAAAATAGGATCCACAGTTAGATATTTGGTCTGGTTCATCGAGAAGAAAAAGCTGTTTTGAGTGATTCCAGTGAAGCTGGTAACGCTTGTCGTCCCAATGCGTCTTCAACAGATGTGAGAATGCACTGATAGGAACTCATCTTGGGGTTCGTATGATTTTAAATAAATCTGAAAACGCAACAAAGAACTGCACGAGAATTTTCGAAACGATCTTCTGGCCTCCAGCATCCGATCAGTCAACAATATTTAGTAGGATAACTTTACAGAATACTAACTGGTAATTATCGATTCTCAAACACACGAAATTCATTAGCAATGGTCTACCTTCATGGCAATGATAAGGGTGTTTTCTTTGTATCTACCGTTGCCAAATCATCTGGAAACTTTTTTCCAATATATGCGGTATCTGTTGATTCACATCACAGGATGAATCTCACAGTGTCCTTGGAAGATAGCATTGAACCGATGGACTGTTGAATCTTGCTCGATGTCTCATTCTTTTTTCTAATATTCCTCATCCGCTTTTGTGCAATAGATTTAATCCGGTTTGAGGTCAACTCGTACTAGTCAGCCGATCATAAATTCCGATTCCGTTAGTATTTTCGCATTTCAACCCGGATCTGTAGACAGGATGGCAACCATTATTATCACTCTCAGTGTATGATGAAAGCTGCACAAGATAAGATTATCCCTGTATGTAGGAGGAAAAGCTATAAAATGATATCATGTTGCCAGATTGCATGTAGCGAATTTCCTTGAGTGAATGGAGAGATGTAAGATATTTTAATGCGTTGCAAGTTTGGCTATAAAACTGATGATTGGTAGAAATCAAAAGTATCACAGTTTATAACAAAAAAGATTAGTGTATAGATTGTATGAAATCACAATCACCTTCTGACATTTCTATAAAGCGCGTTCCTTTATGAGTTCTCCTGTACCGTTCTCCTTAATATAGTTAGTTCCGGTAACGCTTACTGGTACAGAGCCACACCAATAAAATGTAATGACGTAGAATCGAAGATTTGATACTTCGACAACGAATAACTTTTTCGTATCACGACATTTCAGTGACATTGCTATCATCTTGATCTATCTTGATGGCGGTTGAAGTAACGATAATATTTATGGCCGCTATAAGATTTATCACACGGATGTTGTGGAAGGTATAAAATCAATACAGGTTAGCTAGAGGTAGTGTAATCTTGTGATGCATTTACCACGTTGTATTTCTAACTGACGGTACTACCAGAAGCAATGAAGTCTTTGAAGGCGTTGGTGACACTCTTAGGAATATGTTATTGTTTTAACAATGTAGGATTAATTTGTGGTATATAAAAAAATTTAAACATCGTTTTAATCTATTCCTTATTTTTCGCAGATTCTTACTGTCGATGCAGGTCGTTTGGCTTCGATGAAAGTGGTCGAGCGCCTAAAAGAGATTGAACCGAAACATGCCGACATTAAGTCTCGCATAATTAACTTCGTCTACTCGGCAAAGTACAACTTGGTACAAAAAACGGACCAGTTTTACAAACAATTGTTTGCGACAAAGGAAGTATCTCTCGACAGTGCGATAGCACTCGAGGATGAGCTTCTATATCAACTCGAGCATCAGTCGACATCGGTTGATCGCAGTTGTCTTAACTTCCTTAAAATAATTGTGGAAAACAACATGAACGTGGCGGGTGTTGGATACACGAACTGTGTTAACGATGTGGAACGGGGGATAGATATGGAGCTGGAGCGTGCCCAAAGGTTGCTGGAAGTGGATGAGTCTGAAATTTTCTACCATAGTCTGTTGGACGTTTTCGAGGGTGAGAATATTATTGCGGGTCCCGATGCAATCTTGGCAAAGCTGAAGAGCAAGGCGGACGAAATTGATGGCTTTGCCAGTGACTTCTTTACGAGCATATTTGGGATTGTGGAACAGTTTTCCTCCAGGCTGTGGGACTTGAGAAATGGTTATCAATCGTGCTTGAACGTTAATGAGTCTATATTGAAAGCAACATCGGATGCGTCGAAAAATCAGCTGATAAGCATTTGTTTGGGATCGATCGTTAAATAGTTATGGTGGCAGAAGTGCTGAAAATTCTAAATGGCTTCATTGAGTTGTGATAATGGACAGCAGCAGCAAATAAATACACGCTTCGAATGCAAGGTAGATGATATTTCAATCCATCAAACTGAATTTCAACCCAAATAGTTTCTTATAAAAATTATTTAACTTATTACAGATTAATGTATATCCTATGTTAATAAAAATAAATCATGCAATCATTCGTTTCAATACCAGTAAATTGTGTTAAGCGTTACTTATTGAATCAATTTTAGCTACAAAGTTTCATGCTACAAAGTTACAAAGAACAGTTTGAGGAACAAAATACCAAAGTTATTTATTTTATTTTATTTTATTTATTTTGAGCTTGCGCCGTATTGACAACACCGCATGTATTGACTTTTTTTCACTAGATTACCGAGGCATTTCCTCCCTGTTTTTTTTTTGTCTTATTCCGCGCATGCTTGGTTGCGGGTGAGTGGATGGTTGATGTCCTCATCTATTTTGGTTGTTTTTGGTAGATGTATTTGTTGATCCGATAGTTTTCGAGTGCTCTCAGTTTGGCTCTCAGTATTGTGGTGTGTGTGTTTTGTTGATCTTATAATTTGCGGGTCTAGACTGTAACAAAACTAGCAGAATTATTTGAATAGCACAAACATGGATTCGTCTGCGTACAGTGTTTTCCGGTACAGTCTAGCAGTGACACTCCAAGCACGCTCTGGTCAGTGTCTAATGTAAGAATGATCGACATGTTCCATCCCGCAGCAGCAAGAGCGACTGGAGTATGAACCCGCCAAACACTCCCGAACTCAATTCCAACGCATCACACATGCACCCACTTGAAACTGAGGATTTTGACCCGTTTGAGTCCTTCTAAAAACGTAGCGACACTTATGCTTGTCGCTGGTTTCGTGTCTCGAGCTGTAAAACGCTGGAAAACGTTGTACGAAACCTATCCGTTGCACTCGCCAAAAATACTGTTGAGTCGTCAATGAATCACCCGCGGCACTCGAAAAAACACATCAAATGGGGATGGCGATTCGGAATCATAGGACAAGACCGTTGTCTCTGGCGAATCGGTAGATCTGAAGCATCATGTAGAGGAGGTCACTTGTCAGCCAGTACTTCCCTTATTTCTGAACCCTTCCGTCTGCCGATGTGCTCGACTGCGCTTACCAAGGAAGGTCTAGCGGTATATAATTGTATAATAAACTTTTAAAAAATACGATACGTAGAAATTTGCAGCACAATACATGAAATTAAATTCATCATCTTTCCTTTTCAAAATGTGCAAAAATCCGTTAGACTCGTGAAACTTTTCATTGCAAGCAAGAAATATTTCCCACCCTCAAGAATGTAAGGGTGAAATTGAAATAATTCAATTCAAATAAAATCACCCTCAGATCTGACGATCTAGACGCTGATCTAGTTTTTGTGATGTTTCTCGTTTTATTTTAATGATGTTGCATCATTGATTTATTTTTTTATTAAACTATGCTACACTTCCGATTATCGCAAATGACGAAACTTCTTTGGTGAACTTCGATATGGTTCATGCTTCTGACTTCCGTGGCTTTTTAAACTTTTACACTTTTACTTCATAGCACCACCTTATTTTTACCTTAAATGTTCCTATATAAAAATACAAATATTTTACAATTAGTAAATAGTTGATTCTTCATAGATTATGTTAATGAACTTACCCGTAGATAGGTTTTAACGTAAGTAAAGGACACCGAACGTGTTGATAATAATCGAGAAACAAATTTAAAAATATTGCTCATCAAATTCAGCACAAGCTCACATTGTAATCCGATCGCTCTACAGTATCAAAACCTAACGAGTTTTTGTTTCATTTTTTCTCTTTTGTTACTTGGTGAAGGGACCAGGCGATACCGACCTACCGACCGACTGACTGACCGAAGCGCCTCATAAGTAGATCGAGCAGAAAGAGGCAAAAGAAACGAAAAATAAGGCAGACACAATTTTCACTTTCATCAAACTCTCAGCTCTCAGCATGCCGACGTCACCTTCACCTTCACCGTAGTGACGCGGGACCCGGCCTGGCCTAGCCGTGCCGTTCCTGACAAGCGAATGTCATGGGCCGAGCTGTAGCGCAAACGGACGCAGCATTACCACTCTTCTGAAAGACGCCAATAATTGTCTGCGTCACGTTTTATGCTCCCCTGCTTGCTTGGCCCCGACGACCGACCGCTGTGTGGTCACTACTATCTTTAGCAGTTTCTTTCGCTGCTGTGTGCGTGCCCGATGCAGGTTTGGTGTTTACTTTCGCCTCGTGAGAGCCCTTTTTTAAATGTGTGCGCTCCTTTCGTAGGGCCAGCAATTGGTAAGCAAACCAGTGCGGCCAAGTAGGTACCAGAACGGTTTCAATTGTGCCGGGGGTAGGGAGAGAAAGAAAAGGGCGTGAATGAAAGTTTCGGTGAGCTAAAGTAGGTTTATTTAGCTATCGCATTATCGTTGAGGGATGTAAACTAATTTCATCAATTTATTGGAAGCAAAATTGTAAAATTAGCAGTTTTACGAATATTGGTAGGTTTAAAATACATATGAAAAACGTAAAAAATCTTAGCTGTTTCCGCCCGGGATCGAACCGGGGGCCTTCCGCGTGTTAGGCGGATGTGATAACCACTACACCACGGAAACAAGTAGTTAAAAGCGTGCCAATTTTAACCGGGGATTATAATGTTTTATCAGCAAACAGTAATTAGTACACTTGTTTGCGTTGTTTGTAAATTACAACATAATGTCCTTATCGGTATCTGCTGCAGTCAAACACTTGTGATGCCCACAAAATTTGTGTAATTTGTTTTATTTCGGTTCGGTATTCTCCTATTTTTAGACTCCCGAGCCGCCCGTCTATCAGTCGCTCTGTGATAGACGGCTGTCAGATTGATTATTCTTCCTATTGTGTGTTCTGCGCGATACAGCACATGATAAGCAGCATAACCGTCTCGTTCCATAAAACGGGCCACCTTGTTGAGAGACCCTTGAAAAGCAAACTATCATCACTCGCACAGCCATTTGTCAGTCAACTGTGGGCCACCGACGGGATACGACAGTGCTTAAAAGTCTGCAAACATTACCATTTGGTGATGGAAAACAGGAACAAGATTTTCCTGTTACTGCTGGTGCAATGTTTGCTTGTCGGTACCGGGGCAAATCCAACCGGTTCTAAGCAATCCTTCTCCAGCCGGCATTCGACCCAATGTGGCTATGAGGTGAGAACATATAACACATAAAAGCTGATGGCGAAAGTGTGTGCGATCGATGGTGCTGTGATCGATGAAGTGATGGTCGTCATCATTTGCTTCCCATTTCGCTACAGGGTTGTCCGAGCGTGAAGGAAAACATGCTGAATGTGCACCTGGTCGCTCATACGCACGATGACGTTGGGTGGCTTAAAACCGTTGATCAATACTACTATGGCAGTGAGTTAACATAGGAGATGGAACTTGAACTGGAGACTCTCTAAAGATGTGGTTTTTACTGTGCTTAATAGGTCGTAGTAGCATTCAAAAGGCGGGCGTACAGTACATCCTCGATTCGGTGATACAGGAGCTGCTGAAGGATGTGACGCGAAGGTTCATTTTTGTCGAATCTGCTTTCATGCAGAAATGGTACATGGAACAGAGTGAGGAGATGCGAGAGATCGTAAAAAATCTAGTTAATGAGGGACGCCTAGAATTTATCGGTGGTGCCTGGAGCATGAACGATGAGGCATCGGTACACTACCAGAGTGTCATCGATCAGTTCACCTGGGGACTACGTTTTCTGAACGACACGTTTGGCGAGTGTGGACGTCCTAAGGCAGGCTGGCAGATTGATCCGTTCGGACACTCTCGTGAGCAGGGCTCACTGTTCGTGCAGATGGGTTATGATGGGTTGTTCCAGGGTCGGCTAGATTTTCAGGACAAAAACAACCGTATCGCTCAGAGAACGATGGAGATGATGTGGAAAACGAGCGATAGTTTGGAGAGTAGCGAACTGTTCACAAGCGGACTGTATTACATATATGCGCCACCGCCTGGTTTTTGTTTCGATGTGCTTTGCAACGACGATCCGTTCATTGATGGTCCTTACTCGAAAGATAACAACGTAAAAGAGAAGGTAAGTGCTTCAATATAATGACGACGTTTTGTACTAAAGTTTACTGTGTCTTAACCAGGTGGACCTATTTCTGGACACCGTCCACAACATGTCCAAAACATTCTTGACCAACAACATTATTCTTACAATGGGTGAAGACTTCCACTATCAGGATGCCAATATGTGGTTCAAGAATTTGGACAAACTGATAAGGTAGATGAAAGTTACTAGAAATTGGTATTTTTGCGTTTAGTGACTAAGTGTACTTCTCTCTTGATATCGGCAGGTACACAAATGCACGCCAAGCGGAAGGATCACTGGTGAACGTGTTTTATTCTACACCTTCCTGCTACCTAAAGGCAGTACATGATGCGCAGGTGGAGTGGCCCACCAAAGCCGATGATTTCTTCCCTTACGCTTCCGACCCTACTGCCTTCTGGACTGGTTACTACACCTCCCGGCCTACCCAGAAGCGTTACGAGCGAGAAGGTAATCACTTCCTGCAGGTTTGCAAACAACTATCGGCCGTTTCTCCTGTGAAAGAAGACTTCTACGAAGCGCATCTCACTGCGCTACGTGATGTGATGGGAGTGATGCAGCATCATGACGCGATCACCGGCACTGAGAAGCAACACGTAGCGGACGACTATGCTCGCATGCTGTATGAAGGTTTCGAGGCTTGCAGTGCCAATGTCCGGTCGGCTCTAAACCAACTGACTGGAGAACGCGAGAACTTCGCTTGGGAATACTGTAAGCAGGCAAACATCAGTGCTTGTGCATTGACCGAGAACGCGGAAAGTACGATTGTGTTGCTGTACAATCCTCTCGGACACAGCTCGAACGATTTCGTACGGCTGCCGGTGAAGGAAGATCACTATTTGGTGCGGAACGATCGCGGACAGACGGTTCTATCCACCTTGATCCCGATCCCGAGCTCAGTGATCGATCTTCCGTTCCGAGAAAGCGAGGCTACCCATGAGCTTGTGTTCCAGGGTGAACAAGTTCCACAAGTTGGCTATATGGCGTACTATGTATCGAAGGAGGAGTCCAAGGCCTCGTCGTCCTCTGCAGAGATGCGCCAGGACGATAATGTGAGCATCGGCAACGAGCATCTGACGGTACACTTTGACGAGAACGGATTCATGAGCTCGATAACGGTGCAGGGGGAGACCCATGCTTTGAAGCAAAACTTCTTGTACTACGATGGAGCTCTTGGAAACAATGAGGAGTTTCGCAATAGATCATCTGGAGCGTACATCTTCCGGCCAAACGGTACCGAAAAGACTGTGACCGATGTGGTTGAGATTCAGGTGGTGAAGAGCGATGTCGTCCAGGAAGTGCATCAGATATTCAACGAGTGGATCAGTCAGGTGATTCGAGTGTATGCAGGGCAAGAGCATGTAGAGCTGGAATGGTTGGTGGGACCAATCCCGATCGATGATGGTATCGGCAAGGAAATAATCTCTCGCTTTGAATCTGACATCAAGAGCGATGGTGCGTTCTGGACGGACTCGAATGGACGAGAAATGCTGCGTCGTGTCCGCAACTATCGTGAGACGTGGGAACTAGATTTGGCAGAACCAATCCCTGGTAATTACTATCCAGTGACAACCAAAATCGTCATTGAAGATGAACATCAGCGCTTGAGCTTGTTGAACGATCGTGCCCAGGGTGGATCCAGTCTGGTAGATGGTCAGCTCGAGCTGATGGTTCATCGTCGGTTGCTTCGCGACGATCGGTTCGGTGTAGGCGAAGCTCTGAATGAAACCCAATTTAATACCGGCCTCGTTGCACGAGGAAAGCACTGGCTAGTGTTTGGTTCATCACACATCGATACTACTCCTACACAAGCAGCCAAAGAACGCTTTCTGCAGAATAAGGTCCATCTACCATCGTGGATTTTTGTGACTGCTTCTGAAAATTTCAGCTTCGATCAGTATCTTAATGAATTTGAGAAAAATTTCACTTTCCTTGCAAATCCTCTGCCTCCCAACGTTCATTTGCTCACGATGGAACCGTGGAAAGATGATGCCGTTTTGGTAAGATTCGAGCATTTGTTCGCAAAGGACGAGGATCCACAGTATTCGGTGCCGGTGCAGATCGATGTCCAGGATCTGTTCGCTGGTGTAGATGTTATTAGTTTGCGTGAAACTACTCTGGCAGGTAATCAGTGGAAGGAGGAATCAAAACGCATGAGTTATGGACTGGGAGGAAAGGAACAGACCAGCCCAAAACAGAGGAACAATAACGATCAATTCCTCGTCGAAGTGAAACCGATGGAAATTAGAACATTCGTTGCTCATTTTGAGAGGAAATTGAAAATTTAAATAAATTACCAAGATTTGTCCAATTGTGTTATTGAAATATATCAATAAAAATAGTGTCATATCACATACACTGTGTAATGTTCTTGTGAGAATTTGACGTAGTATTTGTATTAAGTATTTGGTTTTGATTTTGGAAAAAAAAGGTAAAGGTTCATTTTAATGAACCTTACCCATTAACCATGAATTAACCATTAATTTTCCCAATAAACTTTTTTAAATTCAAGCAAAAACTTATCTAATAACTATATGAAGTTTATTTCAATGTTCATCTTTGAATGACCAAGTTCATTATGTGCTCATTTTATTTTTGTTCTTATGTAGATCAAGTAATTCTAGCTGCTTTTTACTACAGCTTGATAATCGATAGCTCTAATTGATTCGCACCAGGTTTTTATTCTTCTCTTGCTTGCATAGTCCCAAGAAAACTCATCTCGAACAATAACAAGCTTCTTTTCCCAGCCCTCAGTTTTTGGTTGATCAACAAACAAACGTTACATCATTTAATCATTTATCAATAGCAAAGATAATACCTGCAAACCAATCCAATAACATGTCTTGAGCAATGAAATACGCTAACTCACTGTACCCCAAACAAACTCAATGACTTGACCATTCGATGGCTTCGTGCAGATGGCTAGTAAGCGTCTGAAAATATCCATTCTACCTGACAGCTGTATGCTAATACCATTCAATCAATCCTGCGCATCCCTGCAGCTTCTTCTTGCTACTATCAGTACACACACACAAACGCTATCTGGTCCTTAGCTGATAGCTCTGATTAAAGAGCTCGGTGGGGTGTCGTTGTCAATTACAGTGTGTCTCTATCGCACGCTACAATCGGCGTTACTTAAAATGAATTGATGCTCACACTGCCTCACACTCATCGGTGTATGGGTTTCGGGCTTTGTTTATGTTATTCTAGAAGCGTAACGCGCCGCGATAATGACTACGCCGGTTATGCTTTATAAACTAAACCGAACGAAAAACTGGCGGCAAACGGCCAGCGACTGTCTAGTAGCTGTGTTCGCGGTGGCAATTGAATATACAGTTTTTGTTGTTGTTCTAGTCTGTGGTTTCAGCTTTCCCTTCCTCTGCCCACGTGAGACGCTCACGATGGCAAGCCGGTGTTTAGTGTTAGCGTTGTTGATTGTTTGTGGCATTGTTTTTGCTGCGAACGCAAATCCACATGGGCATAGGAGCGTCCATCAGAAGCAGTATGGATGCGGTTATGAGGTTAGTTTCAGTACGCGTCTTAAATTGTGGCTCAAGTATTCGTCATACGGTGATCCTCATTACAGGGGTGCCCCGCACCACAAGATGGCATGATCAATGTTCACTTAGTTCCGCATAGTCATGATGATGTCGGGTGGCTTAAAACTGTCGATCAGTATTATTATGGCAGTGAGTATTCTCTGCTAAGCTTACGTCATGAAGTCGCAGAATACACTACGAATACTAATCTGTGCCATTCTGTCTAGGTCGTAACAACATCCAGAAAGCCGGTGTGCAGTATATTCTCGACTCGGTTGTGCATGAACTGCTGAAAGATCCGAACCGTCGTTTCATCTACGTCGAGTCGGCATTCTTCCAGAAATGGTACTTGGAGCAAACTCCAGAGTTGCAGCAGCAGGTTCACATGTTGGTCGAAGAAGGACGCCTGGAATTCGTCGGTGGTGCCTGGAGCATGAACGATGAAGCAGCCGTACACTACCACAGCGTTGTCGATCAGTTTACCTGGGGCTTACGGTTTCTGAACGACACGTTTGGCGAGTGTGGACGTCCACGCATTGGATGGCAGATTGATCCGTTCGGACACTCGCGTGAGCAAGCGTCACTGTTCGCTCAGATGGGCTACGATGGTCTATTTTTCGCACGTCTCGACTATCAGGACAAAAACAATCGTATGCAGACGAAAACTCCGGAAATGGTGTGGTACACTAGCAACAGCTTGGAAGAGAACGAACTGTTCACTAGCGTGCTGTACAACCATTATTCAGCTCCTCCGGGTTACTGTTTCGATGTGCTGTGTAACGACGATCCGATGATAGACGATCAGCAGAGCACTGATTACAATATTAAAACTAAGGTACGTAATTTATTTATGTCTTTGCGGTGGTGATAACAGTAGATAGCCATCGAAATCAACGTGGACCTCTTTTCTTTTGCAGATTGACACATTTATCACCTGGTTGGAGAAGATGGCCGAATCTTATCGTACGAACAATTTGATCCTCACCATGGGTGATGATTTCAACTACATGAACGCCGTAATGAACTTTAAAAATATGGACAAGCTTATCAAGTAGGTTCGCTTGGTTTTGTGGGTACTGTTGGAACTGTACTCTTGATTAAGAAAATTAATTTTTATAGGTACACAAACGCACGGCAATCAGAAGGATCAAAGATAAATGCATTCTACTCCACGCCCTCCTGCTATGTTAAGGCGGTTCATGCTGCGGGTGTTGAACTACCCACAAAGTCTGACGATTTCTTCCCTTACGAATCAGATTATCATTCATTCTGGACCGGTTACTACACTTCTCGACCTACCCAGAAGCGTTACGAGCGAGAAGGTAATCACTTCCTGCAGGTTTGCAAACAACTATCGGCCATTTCTCCTGTGAAAGAAGACTTCTACGAAGCGCATCTCACTGCGTTGCGTGATGTGATGGGAGTGATGCAGCATCATGACGCGATCACCGGCACTGAGAAGCAACACGTAGCGGACGACTATGCTCGCATGCTTTATGAAGGTTTCGAGGCTTGCAGTGCCAATGTCCGGTCGGCTCTGAACCAACTGACTGGAGAACGCGAGAACTTCAAGTTCGCTTGGGAATACTGTAAGCAGGCGAACATCAGTGCTTGTGCATTGAGCGAGAACGCGGAAAGTACGATTGTGTTGCTGTACAATCCTCTCGGACACAGCTCGAACGATTTCGTACGGCTGCCGGTGAAGGAAGGTCACTATTTGGTGCGGAACGATCGCGGACAGACGGTTCTATCCACGTTGATCCCGATCCCGAGCTCAGTGATCGATCTTCCGTTCCGAGAAAGCGAGGCTACCCATGAGCTTGTGTTCCAGGGTGAACAAGTTCCTCAAGTTGGCTATAAGGCATACTATGTAACGAAGGAGGAGTCCAAAGCCTCATCGTCCTCTGCAGAGATGCGCCAGGAGGATAATGTGAGCATCGGCAACGAGCATCTGACGGTACACTTTGACGAGAACGGATTCATGAGCTCGATCACGGTGCAGGGGGAGACCCATGCTTTGAAGCAAAATTTCTTGTACTACGATGGAGCTCTTGGAAACAACGAGGAGTTCCGCAATAGATCATCTGGAGCGTACATCTTCCGGCCAAACGGTACCGAAAAGACTGTGACCGATGTGGTTGAGATTCAGGTGGTGAAGAGCGATGTCGTCCAGGAAGTGCATCAGATATTCAACGAGTGGATCAGTCAGGTGATTCGAGTGTATGCAGGGCAAGAGCATGTAGAGCTGGAATGGTTGGTGGGAGCAATCCCGATCGATGATGGAATCGGCAAGGAAATAATCTCTCGCTTTGAGTCTGACATCAAGAGCGATGGTGCGTTCTGGACGGACTCGAATGGACGAGAAATGCTGCGTCGTGTCCGCAACTATCGTGAGACGTGGAACCTAGATCTCGTTGAACCTGTGTCTGGCAACTACTATCCAATAACTGCGAAGATCGCCATCGAAGACGAACAATCCCGATTGGCGGTGCTGAACGATCGTGCCCAGGGTGGATCCAGTCTGGTAGATGGTCAGCTCGAGCTGATGGTTCACCGTCGGTTGCTTCGTGATGATGCATTTGGCGTAGGGGAAGCCCTGAACGAAACGCAGTACGGAGCCGGATTGGTAGCGCGTGGAAAGCATTGGCTCATCTTTGGCTCGTCACAGAATGACGCGAGCCCTACGCTGCAGGCAAAGGAACGATTCCTACAGAACAAAGTACTGCTTCCGATTTGGCCGTTCGTCATTCCTGTTGATAATTTAGTGACCTTTGACGATTACCTTGCGAACCGCAACCTTTACTCGGCTATCGCTCAACAGTTGCCACCGAACGTGAATCTGCTCACGCTGGAACCGTGGAAAGATGGAACGGTGCTCGTACGGTTTGAGCATCTGTTCGAGAAGAACGAAGACCCAGTTTATTCGCAAGCCGTGCGCTTCAACGTTCGCAGCGTGCTGTTCGCTCTGAACATCGAAAGTATCCATGAAACTACCCTGGGAGGTAATCAGTGGAAAGCGGACGTGAAACGTTTGCAGTTCACTACGGAGTCCGACAATGAAATTTCTCCCAAAGATCAGGTTGAACATATGCCGGTGGTACAAGACCCTACGGACTTTGATATTGAGCTGCAACCGATGGAGATTAGAACGTTTGTGGTGCAGCGGCGTTAGATATAGGGAAGGGCACTGGTTTGCACTGAACTTTGTCACTAGATAAGTAAACAATGGAAGATGTTTGTTAATAATAAATCAAAATCATTTTAAAAATAATTCACAATTGTTTTGAAACTTTTTAATAAAATTCAAATAATAAAAATTATGGTTTTTATCATAGAAGCGAAGAAGAAGGTTATTATTTTTTAAACTATTTTTAAAGATGAAAGCTGTTTGCCGTATGGTCAACACCGCATGTGGTATAAATTACATGTTTTTTTATTTTTGTAAACTAATCGATCATTTGAAAAGCGTCGAAAATTAAACCATTTTACAAACATACAAATAACATTACATTAATAACAATGGCAAACATTAAAAAGTTTCATGGGTATTACAAATAGATTAACTAAGAACTTAGTATGTACTAGTTGTACAAGAGTAATACCTTTCAAATGGATGAACTTATATACACATATGAATAATGTTTGGCCCATTTTATTCCAGTTGTAAGATTTCAAATAAATTCAAAAACCAAGCATGAAGCATGATAATTTATAACAATTCTCCTCCTTTAAGATCCAACAATTGTAAATGTATTTATTCACAGGAATTTTCCAATCTTGACCATCCAGCAAAGAGCCGTCAAAATTATTTCCCAATCTAGTGTGCAACATATAGGTCAATATGATACACAACCCATCGTTCCCGAGCTGCAAGTCTTCCATCATTTTCATCCGTCCTTACGAAATCTAGCATTAGTTTCTTAAAAATATTGATAGCATTTGGATTGTTCCATGCTGTTGACATATATAACCCACTTCAGTCACATATCTCGCATACCATTGATCTTTGATCTAATTAGGGCAACCGGGGGGGGGGGGGGGGGGGGGTAAGCAATTAGAGATAATATGAGGAACAACAAAAGACAACTTCATGAGATATCGCTTTCTGTGATGTAAGTGAATCAAACGCGATAAGAACAGTAAGAGTATGCTTTGTAGTATCAATACGTAAGTAGAAGGGTCGTTACGTGGTTACACAGTCAGTCACCCTTACAACGGGCTCGTTGGTCTAGGGGTATGATTTTCGCTTAGGGTGCGAGAGGTCCCGGGTTCAAATCCCGGACGAGCCCACCACTCTGATGTCTTCTGCCTGCCTGCATTCGGAAGATTTTTTTTATTAAGGTTGAAGCGGGTTTGTGGGCCGTACAAGGTGGTATGATATTTTAAGGATTTCCAGGAATTTACTTTTAATTCGCCAACAAGATTACGCTCTATGACTTGCAACAAACAGGGCTAAATAAGTGTTTTCCACTTGAATAACAAATTAAATAACAGCGAAGTACCATCACTTCTGATGACTTATCGCTCATTGCCATTAGATTACCTTTTGTTTGTAAGCAGCTGTTCAACTTCAACTGCTTACTGTTGCGGTTAAGATCCCTTGCCTGATAGCTTTTCTTCAACGGCGCCCAATCAGCTACCGCTTATCCCTACCGACTTTCGCATCACGGGCGGATGTTAAGACATGTTGATCGGGTTTCATAGGTGAAATTATTGTGAAAAGAAATGATAAATAAAAATTAATCGTAACAAACAAAACAGCGCACACTTTCTGCCATCATTTTCTAAGTCTTTCAATTTTTTGCCGGTTCCCTCATTTTGGAGATGATTTCTTGCCCGCAAGAAAAAGAGCCAAAAAGGGGCAAAAAAAACACAAACATTTTCGATCGCGTTCGATCTGGCTGCAGTGTAAGTGGCAATTTGGGAAATAAATTTTGCTGTTCGAAATTTCCCACCTAATAGCTAGGGGCTACTGCCACCTTCACTTTTCTTCACGGTGCAAAGATCCAAAATGAACCAAAACTTCCACAAAACCCAAAGAAACAACATATGTAAAGGCGTGTGTGGGGCCTGGTATCAATTTCGCTTTCATCTGTTCCCCGACAATTGCGCCGCAAAGGGGGAGAAAAAAAAGAAATGAACCTAAAGCAACGGCTGGCTGGTACGATAGAAAAAAAAGCGTACGGAAACGAACAGCGCAGAAAAGAAGGAAATTAATGCTGTACGCGTATTACGGCAAGCAGAGCCCAAAGTTCCATAGCATAGTGGCTACTTGAGAAAGGAGGCAAAAACGCAACAAAGCTGGCACTGGCGGACACGGTTCTCAACATATGATCAAGAAACGGAGCAGATTCGTAATTGGGATTCAGTGTTAATCGCGAACCCACGGGATGGTGAGTGTAGGAGAAAAAGTTCATTCGATTGCGATTGTTCATGCGTTGGCACTCAGGCATTGCGTATAGGAGAAGCACGGATGGATATGAAGTTGACGGACTCTTCTCAAGATTACTTACAAGATATTAATGATACAAGTTAGCATTGTTTAATTTAATCTTAAATTTTTGGGAAACCTGCATTACTGGTCCTCTGAACCATTCATTCAAAATCATAGTCCAACATAACTTTGAATCTGTTGCTCAAGGAAAATCGCTCACCAATGGTCTAGTTCATTCGTAAGAGAGTGAGTGCGTCCAATACATCGAACGCGTTCGATTGTGGATGCAGCTCGGAGCAGCATCAACCCCGAAACGTTCATTTCACCCCTAGCGACGACGCCGAACGGACGTGCATGGACGTGCGGTGATGATCGCGATCGCGTAGAGTGAAAACAGGTTTTTATCCATAGCAAACCCGATCTCTGGTCAGGGTCAGTGTAACAGTGTACACCGGGAGAGATTAAGAACTTCGGTGTTGTACGAAAAGTCCAGCGGCAAGTGTAACAGCGCAAGAACCGGCTTCCTCTAATGCAAAACTGCAGCATTGCAGCGGGATTGAGGTCTTCCTAATTGCGCCATTGTTGGCTCATTCCACAATCTGTACGACGAAGATCTGCCGTAAAGTGAGCATAATGCTAGTTGACCGTCCGACAGTGTGGTTGGTGTCGATCGTGTGTGTGGTGCTTGGTGTAGCGAACAACCTGCAGCACGTTTCCGCCGGACCGTGGCGTGAAGGGGTGCGTCGAAGCGGTAATGAGTTTGTCAAGCGAATGTCGGAAAGTGATGAGTATTTAGAATTTGGCCGAAAGCTCAAGCAATCATGCGGTTATGAGGTGAGTGAACTTACGAGCATCGTTGGTTTTAAGTTGTTGTGCTCAGTGTAAAACTGATGATGGCTGACGTCTTATCAGCTGATTTTGATTGCAATAGTTATAAAGGCCAGCAGTTCAGTGAGAGAAGGTGTTGCTCGTAGCTTTTTTTTTAAAACTATTGGCCATAACTATCAGCTGAACTGCTTATTGAATTTAGCGTAGTTAAAGCCTTGCGTTAGTCGGTTGAGTATATTGAAACTTAAAACATAAAAGCTAATTTTATTGGGTGCGATAACAGCCGACAGTTTAGCGTAGAGCACGTTCAGGAGACTCACCCGGAATTGGTGTGTTTACGATTTTTGCAAACGATTGGTGTATACGTTTTGACCGATACAAGCTTCAGCAGCAGCGAGCGTTGTTTATCACAAGCACCAAAACAATAAACACTCAGTCAAAACCACTACAAAATAACTGAACCGAACGTTCTTTCCAGTCGTGCCCGAAACCAAAGAAAAATATGCTTAATGTGCATTTGGTGCCCCATACACACGACGATGTCGGCTGGCTGAAGACGGTCGACCAGTACTACTATGGAAGTAAGTTCCGGGTGGAGTGTACTGCAGCAACAGCAAGCAAGGAGTTCGATGGTGTACAACTGCCCTTTTTCTTTCGTAGGCAAAACAACCATCCAGAAAGCGGGCGTCCAGTACATCCTCGACTCGGTCGTACAATCGCTGCTAAGCGATCCGGAGCGCAAGTTCATCTACGTCGAGTCGGCATTCTTCTTCAAGTGGTACAACGAGCAGACGGTGGAACTGCAGCAGCAAGTTCGGATGCTTGTCGATGAGGGACGGCTCGAGTTCATCGGTGGCGCTTGGAGCATGAATGATGAGGCGGCGGCACACTATCACAGTGTGGTCGATCAGTTCACCTGGGGCTTGAGACGGTTGAACGAAACGTTTGGCGAGTGTGGACGTCCACGCATCGGTTGGCAGATTGATCCGTTCGGGCACTCGCGTGAGCAAGCGTCACTGTTCGCCCAGATGGGGTACGATGGGTTGTTCTTCGGGCGGCTCGATTATCAGGACAAGCGGGAACGAATGACGCACAAGCGCGCGGAAATGATCTGGAAGACGAGCGCTAATCTGGACGATGTTGATTTGTTTACCGGGGTTCTGTATAATTTGTACCAAGCGCCGCCGGGCTTCTGTTTCGATATACTGTGCTCGGACGAACCGTTCATGGACAGTCCTTACTCGGCGGAGAACAATGTGAAGGCAAAGGTATGACGGGGTGGATGAGTTGCGAAACATACTTCGTTGACTAATGATTTCTTAATGTGCTCCGAATCAGGTGGATAAGTTCCTGTACTACGTGAATCTCCAGGCGGAGAGCTACAGGACAAACAATATCATTCTGACAATGGGCGGTGATTTTACGTACATGGATGCTAATGTTTACTTCAAAAATATGGACAAGTTGATAAAGTAAGTAAATGGATAGTTTTGTGTATTATTGAAAAATGTATTAGCTAGTTCTTCACAAAATTTTTTGATAAATTGCCTCAGATTTCTTACGTTTTATTAATTATTGTGTATCATCACAAAATGATGATCTTCGTTAATTAAATTAATTTGCAGTTTGTATTGAGAGCAATCAAAAGAATCCATACTCCGCTTGAAGCCTAAATCGTCGGAAGACCTCTCTTGTGATTATTTCATTGGGCTGTAGCTGATATGATATGATTCTCCAATTTAAATTATTCAAAACCTAAGGTATGGGCTTCATTTACATACGTTGCCCGCCATTTTGGATAACCGCAATGGGCCAACATGTTTAAGAACATTTGGCACTAAATTTCGTAAACTTCGGATCATTTCAAATGCTTGTATGTTGGGACCTAGGACCGAATATTCATCAAGAAAATAAAGAACCTAGAAAAAATATTATTTGGCGCAAAAGTAAAACTGTTGTAAATACAAGAGTGAACAATTCGTAAGGACAAACCGGACCACCGAACCGCAGGGGCGGGTCGGTGGTGTAGGCGACAGCGGCGCCGGTCTTCAAATGGCAGGACCGGGGTTCAAATCCCATCTGAACCGTCCCCCCGTAGTGAGGCAGACCTCACGATGACCTTAGAGGTCGTTACGCCAAGAAGAAGAATTCGCAAAGATAGAAGTAAGAGAAACATACATGAAATAATTAAGATATTGTTTTCCTCCAAACATAGGTACACAAACGCACTTCAAACAAACGGATCGAACGTGAACGTCTTCTACTCAACACCTTCCTGCTATCTAAAAGCCCTGCACGATATTGGCATCACCTGGCCAACGAAATCGGACGACTTCTTCCCATACGCTTCCGATCCGCATTCCTTCTGGACCGGTTACTATACATCCAGACCGACGAGCAAACGCTTCGAGCGTGTCGGTAATCATTTCCTGCAGGTGTGCAAACAGCTGACTACGTTGGCACCCACCCGAGAGGCACATATGGAACCGCACCTGAACATACTGCGGGAAGCAATGGGTGTGATGCAGCATCACGACGCCATAACCGGGACCGAGAAGCAACACGTCGCCAACGATTATGCTCGCATGCTGAACGTAGCAGTCAAGGCGTGCGGTGCAAACACGAAGGCCACACTAAATCAGATCGTCGATCCAAAGTACAAGCGATCGTTACGCTCAGCCGGGTTGCCTGTTGCACATACTACGCCGTATCCCGAGTACACGTTTGGTTTTGAATCGTGCCATCTGTTGAATGTGAGCAAGTGTGAGCTTACCGAGTCAAAGGACAGTTTTACCGTGACGCTTTACAATCCGCTGGCACATGCTGGTCACGAGTACGTTCGCGTTCCGGTTACCGGTGGTAGATACATCGTGCGGGACTATCGTAACGTGGAGGTGTCATCGCAAGTAGTGCCCATTCCGGAGTCGGTCCTAAATCTTAGCTATCGATTCAGCAACGCTACGTCCGAGCTAGTGTTTCTCGCCAACGAGTTGCCACCGTTGGGATTTAAATCATATTTCGTAACTCGCGCCATAGATTCTTTGGATGATTTTATCCACGAAGTACCGGTCGCTGTAGCTACGGGTTCGGTCAGTGCAGACAAACCTTCGGGAGAGCAATCGGCATTGTGGCAGTCGGAAGAGGTAACGATCGGAAATAAATATTTGAACGTGTCCTTCGATAGCAACGGCTTCCTGAGCACCATTACGATCGATGGTGTTACGAACCGGTTACGGCAAACGTTCGTCTACTACGAAGGAGCACTGGGCAACAATGAGGAGTTCCGCAATCGATCGTCGGGTGCGTACATCTTCCGCCCGAACGGTACGGAGAAAACTGTTACGGAAAATGTGCAGGTAAAGGTGGTCAAAGGTCCCACGGTGCAGGAGGTACATCAGGTGTTTAACGAGTGGATCAGCCAGGTCGTTCGAGTTTATGCGGACGAAAGTCACGTCGAGTTTGAATGGATGGTGGGTCCGATCCCCGTTGACGACGGGGTAGGAAAGGAGATCGTATCACGGTTCTATACCGCTGCCCAATCGGGTGGCGTTTTCTGGACGGATGCAAATGGGCGTGAAATGATCAAGCGAGTGCGCAATCACCGGGACACGTGGAATGTGGACCTGATGGAAAAGATCTCGGGCAACTATTATCCGGTAACGGCGAAAATAGCACTGGAAGATGAAAATTTGCGGCTAGCTGTGCTGAACGATCGTGCGCAGGGTGGTTCCAGTTTGGAGGATGGATCGCTCGAACTGATGGTACATCGCCGGTTGCTGCACGATGACGCATTCGGTGTAGAGGAGGCGTTGAATGAGAAAGCGTTCGGTAAAGGATTGGTTGCCCGCGGTAAGCATTGGGTAATTTTCGGTGCAAAAAAACCGATCAGTCCAACACCGGAGGCACGTGAGCGTTTTCTGCAGAACCGTGTGCTATTGCCAAACTGGATTTTCTTCAGCGATGTGACGGAGTTTAAGTACGAGGATTGGCAGAAACAGTACACCAACATTGTACGTTTACCTTACCAGTTCGCTGTTTGTGATGTGTTTATTCATTTATTTCGTCTTCAATTTCTTTCAGTACTCGGCACTGTCGTTGTCACTCCCGTTGAATGTACATCTGCTTACGTTCGAACCATGGAAGGATAACAGCATCCTGGTGCGCTTTGAGCATTTGCTCGAAAAGGGCGAGGATCCACTCTACTCCAAACCGGTACGATTTAATGTGCAGGACGTATTCCGTCAGTTCAGCATTGAAGAAATTCGCGAAACAACTCTCGGCGCCAATCAGCTAAAAGAGGATTCTAAAAGACTGAAGTTCAAACCCGATCCTGACTACATCGTGTACAGTTCTGTCAAGCGGGATGTAACGACCGAACATGCTTCACCATCGCCACCGTTCGTACAAGCTTCACGATCACCTTTGATCGAAGAAATGGTTCGCAACGTTGCTGACGATGGGTTTGAAATTATGCTCAAACCGATGCAGATCCGTACGTTCATTTTTCAGCTAGAGTACAAGCCATAATAACTAGTAAATAGAAGATTTATTTTCTTTTCATTAAGTTAGTCCAATAAAGAACGCTCAAACAACGCAAAACGCACAGTTTTGTACATACATGCGATCTGTATACTCTTATGCACTATCGTAACAGCTTTAACCAACTTATTTGCTAGATGTGTGTGTCGGTGTATTGCAGATTATTTGTATCACTAGTTGATGGATTGATATGGTGGCAACGGGGGCCTCAAGCTCTCAGAAGTCAGCATCCCACCCGGACATTTCGTCCGGCGGAATGTCTAAGTCTTTGGGGAAGATATCGAAGTTGGACATGTCCAGCGGGCCTTGCAGATTCGGTTGCAAAGGAGATTTAAGTGTCAGTGCTATCAAACCGTCCCAGTCGAAGCCCTGGAACCATCTGCAGAATAAAAAAAATAAAAAGAAGGGGAAGGGAAAACAAACGATGAGTCCTTCAGAGCAAAAGTAAACTGCGCTAGAATAACATTACTTGTGCTTTTTGATGTCTTGAACGCCACCTCGTTGATAGCCCAACCGTTCGGAAGGGACGTCACGACAAAGTCGCTTGATAAGGCTAACGGCAGCACGGGACATGTGCTTCGGGAAGTTTACCATGTCGATACCTTTTAAAATTATGTTGTACGTTTTCATGGGATCTGCTGCAGTAAACGGTGGGCTGTGAAAGTATGCAAAAAAGGTTTGTTTAGTGTCTTTCTTGAAGGAAATTATTTTAAAATTAGCGAAGAACTTGTAGCTTACATTCCGGTCAGTAACTCGTGTATAAGAATACCCAACGCCCAATAGTCGACTGATCGGTCGTGTCCCTTGTTGAGAATTATTTCGGGCGCCACATACTCCGGGGTACCACAAAACGTCCAGGTTTTACTGCTGTAGCCAATAAATTTCGAGAATCCAAAGTCAACCTTAAAATAAATTTGCAGAAATTGTTGCGTTAAATCATGATGCTTTACGAAGGAACTTCATCATTCAACACTTACCAGTTTGGCATATCCCCTAGCATCCAGCAGTAAGTTCTCCGGTTTCAAATCTCGATAGACAATGCCTCGTGCATGCAAGAAATCAAACGCTTGCAAAACACACGCAACGATAAACTTGGCCGTCGAGTCCTCGAACGTAACACGATCACGCAGAATCGTCCACACCTCTCCACCCATGCAGGCTTCCAGTAGCATGTAGACAAACTTGGAATCCTTGTACGTACGATAAAGCCGACAGATGAATGGGCTTTGGCAGGCCAGCATAATTTTCCGCTCGCTGTACATATGCTCCTGCTGTCGTGTGTCCACTATGTGACGTTTTTTCATACATTTTAGTGCGTATATCTGCGTATCACCGTTGCGTTCCAGCTTAACTAACTCGACCCGTCCGAAACCACCCACTCCCAGTGTTCCTACCACCTCCAAGTCGACTAAGTTGACGTCCAGCAGCTCTGCAACCGGAGAAATAATTACCATAAACATAAACGGAACTACAAAGTTGCACAAGCCGCAGTGGCTCTCAATTCTCACCAGGTTGACACGATCCCAGCGATGGATGAGTGTTCTCCAGATTGCGGAAGGCCAGCACCCGTTCCTCATCACCGTAGTTCTTTTCCTGCAGTTCACACAGGTCACCGATGTGCTTGGTGAACGATTCTCGATCTAGCGTGAGACACTCGACACCGGGCGACATCGCAATAATGTTGGCCGTCCGCTTATCCTCCCTAATGAGCGCCTGCTCACCGAAGTACTCTCCACGGACGAGTATGCGAATTTCTTCATCCACCGAGCGGCCTGTGAAGTTGGAGTGGAAAAATAATAAGCATCGTACGGAGCACCAGGCGCAGTCGATGAGGTAACACTTACCGGGAAGTCGTTGGGTCACTTTTACCGTTCCTTGGCTAATTAGAAAGAATGTGTCACCGGCGGCACCTTGGCGAATGATGAATGCTCCAGCGGGATAGAATTCCTTAAAAAAAAAATTGCGGAATTTCTGTATGTGATTTTTTCTGAGCCCGAGCATGAGAAAACAATCAAAAATGACGTTTGAACTTGGACCTTTTTTCTTTTAGTCAAGAAGCATTATCCGCAGGGGTTTGCATGGGGTTGTTGTTTCTGCTAATTATTGTTGTGCCTACAGACTACTTACCACCTCAAGCACGTCTGCTATTTTCGTAAGGACATCATTGCTTAGATGTTTGAGCAGCGGTACCGACTTCAAGAAGTTCACATTCTCCTCTATCCGCTGCATTCCCGTGCGCATCATAATTTGCTGGAACACTCGCCGATCCAGCACCCACACACGCGAATCACAAAGCACTTAAAATAGGAAGTGATAGAAAGCTCGGGTTAAAAATAACCACCCTAGGCCAGGAACATGCGTCATTTCGTGATCGTCCATCTACCTACCCCGTATCGATGCCGTTCGTGTGCAGTTGTACAGTATCGCCAGCTCTCCGAACGCCCTGCCCGGACCCATCACACCGAGCACCTTACTGTCCTTGATGACTTCGAACTCACCGGACGCAGACACGTAGAGATGTGAACCGGCCTCACCCTCGTGTATGACGTACTCACCCTTGCGAAACTCGCGACTGTACATCGAATCGACGATCTCCCTTATCTGGAGCGAGTCGATATTTTTGAAGAAATCGTTCTCCATGATTGCATCCTTGATCAGCTGCTTCGCACTGTGACGACGGAGATGTTAAATTGATAAGCGCTGTGTTCGGGTTTTGAGCCACCCCATCTACCTTACCTGAAGTCTTTCTTGTACTTTGGTATCTTAATGTCGCTCGATTGGCTACCCATCAGGTCGCAGCTTTCACCCGACACACCCTGCTTCTTCATTGCCTGCAGCGTGATGCCTTTAACGGACTTCATCTGATGAAGCTTAAAGCTGTTTCCCGAAATGCCGAAGAGCTCCGACAGGGGCTGTCCGGCCATGGCATAGTTAGCCTGGATGCTGGAGAGTAGCTCTCCCTCGGCCACATGCTGGCCCTTGTGCGTTGGTGTGCTGGAAGGACTGACGAGTGCGAGCCTTTGTTGACCAGGCTGGACATTCGATTGCTCGAGACTGTTGACAGCTTTTTGCTGAAGAACACTCTGTAGATGAACAGAAGCTCATCAGAAATGGGCATTTAGAATGATTGCAATGGTTACCTTTAGCTTGTCGATTTCTCGCCGTAGCTTGTCGATCTCATCATCGCGTGCTCTCAGCAGCTTACGCAAACCGATGATCTCCTCCTCGAAACTGTTCGGCTCTGTGCCACTGATCGTCATTGAGCTCCCGTACGAATGAATACTATCACACTGCCCTGTAAGTGATTTTCTGCGATCCTCGGTAAGCACTTTGCCCCAGAACTTTACCGAATTCTTACGTATCTGTGGAGACAGAAGAACCACACGTTAGCATTTACTGATCACACCTCCACCTACGATCGTCGGATCAGGTTATACTAGAGTGACCACCCCTAAAACCATCTAACTGTTTAGCACCTCCATTATTCAACCCACGATAGCTGTACCACAAAACCATATCGCATTACATACCCGTTCCTTGACCGGTGTGTCAATGTTCGGGACAATCTTGGAGGTTTTGCGCATGAGCAACGACGACCCATTACCCATCGGACCGAGTATGCCGGACTGGATGAGATACTCCTTGGCGGAGCAATCGAACTTCGACGGAATGACCGGGCTCAGCAACAGTGACGGTGGACTCGGTGGACTGTTCTCGGCACTACAGGTTCCACCCGGTCCGGCGTGATGGTGAGCGGCCTCACCACGTAGATGTGCCTCACGGCCACTGTCAAGGGAGACGCTAAGCTTGGCACTGTTGTCCACAAACAGTTCCCTGCCCTTGCGCACTGGGATGGCACACGCGTTGCTAACTTTGCCAGTATTATTGCTGTTTGATTCAATTAGCACCCCTCGGCAATGTCCGCTAGTGTCAAGGGTGCCACCCGTATCGGATACGTTAAATATGGGCGGTTGTTGCGCTGAGCTCGTACTTTGCCTGCGTTCTAAATCTTCCAGCGATCCAAGCGGCAAAGGTACACCGATTTCACCACCTTCGCTAACCGGGCCCACCTCGTCGATGCTCGAAGCGTTCGAGAAGGATTCTTTGAACCGTTCGGCGCCTTCTAGTCCCGGGTAAGTGGTGCTGCTTCTTTGTTTGAATACAATTTTCGATGCACTACGCACTGGTTCCGGTTGTGATGCAGGTTGGTTGAGCTGGCTGTTGGATCCGTTCGCAGACGATCCCGTGTCTAGCTTCTGTAGAACAAACTCGGGATGAAAAGCGTAACCAGTCCCGATGGAAGGAGTGGAGTAACGTTTGGAATGTGTTGCCGCGGCCGTGTGGAGGATTTCGTAGTCTCCGTTAGCTGTTTGTGCCGTGGGTATTAAGGCACGGGTCGACTGTGCCTTCTTTACCAAGGCATCCTGGGCGTTCGCTTCACTAAACACGGTCGTCGGGCTGTCCGGGTGTACGAACGGCGGTTTATCGAGTCGTGGTCGAATCCGCCGAATGTCCTTATCCGACAGCGAAATGGGCCGTGTGCGTGGTTGCTGTCGCTCTGTATCACCACAGTGTCGATGCTGCACAGTCGGCTGGCTGGTGGTTTTGAATGTGTGCGGATCGTCGCCAGATTCCACGGTACAGCCACACTGCACGTACAGGCTGCCACAAGTGTTGGACTTCCGAAACCATGCACGGTGCGACGTCGGCGCCTGGGGATGAACTGATTTTTCGTTCTGTGGCTTTCCTTGGTCGACCACCTCGGCGAACAGTGACGTGACCGGATCGACGACGACATTCGCCGTCGTTCGCGGTGGTAGTATTTCCAACGGCGATTGTGTTGGTGGTGACTGGTTAACGACGACGATGTTGCTACCACCCATCGGTGGTAGTGATGGTGTTGGGCCGCCCATTGTAGTGGCCACCAGTTTTCTATTATCACCTAGCTGTATATTTTCCCTCTTAATCGTCTCCATCGTCATCGGGGTAGTCCGATTAAGGGGTTTTCGTAGAGCGCTCGCGTTCTACTTTAATCGGACGACCTTGGCTTCCCACCGAGGAGGTCTTGGCGGGCGGGGAATGGGACGGGATGTGCGCCTGCTCAGGGTTAATGGGTAACCCGGTGTGTTGGGGTCACGCTCGGGCACCGTGCCGCATGTGCTCTGTGTGGGTCACTAGCACAGGTGAAGTTATTCGCATCAACACGCACGCCAAACGAATGCCACTGAAACATGAACAATCGAAACCAAAAATTACTTTAAGTAGTACAAAATGATGATTGAATGGAATTTCACTTTCTAGCCTGTTTATATCTCAGAGCATCTAAGAGTTGTTTTACAAGTGACTAAGGAAATTCCGCGTGAGTCAGTGTCGCTGTGCTCAGTGCCCGGGGGCGATATGAAGTCGTTGTATTAATATTTGCAAACTTTCATGCAAGGTTTTTCTGCAACATCTTTCCATCGTCGGTCGTTAATGTAGTTTCACTGTTCATTGATTGGGTGTTTACTGTAGTATTTTACCGGGAATGATAAACGAACTCTTGGCGGGCGTGAGTTGTGCTTTCAGTTGACTGTTTGGTCTTTCTTTTTTATCGCTTCAAGTCAAATGTCTGGCGCTTTTTCAAAGATGGGAAACGTTATCCTAATCAACTTTGTTCTAAATTTTGTACATTCAACGTTTTCAAAACACAACAGGTCAAACGGCAACGACTGCATCGGTCATACACGCTTGTGTCGTCTATTGTGCTTGATATAATCAGCGACTTGTGATCTTTTCTAGCATTCATTCGAGCTCTCTATTGACAAACGAACTTCATTCATATTCTAAACTCACGCTTTATTCGGTTTGCTTTTGTCGATTAGGAAAGGTCGGTAAACCATCTCCTGCAGACATGTTTTCTTTGGCAAAGAATAGAATTAGCATAACATTCGATTTTTGTCATGAAAAATGGCTTACCGTTAGATGAACTTTTCTAACTATCAACTCTAGCTATCACTGATATATTAACGGATTAATAAGAGAATTATGGATGTCTTCGTGTCCTCATTTAATCGTTCAGCAAACTGAGCAGCTAGCCATGTTTTGTTTGGGTATGGGTACGAACGAAGATACGGCAGCTTGGAATGGGAAACACAAACAATCCGGCCGCGCTCGTCCAGCCAGAACGGCGTTTGACATCAGCAAGGTGCTAATGAACGGTAAGCAAAACATGCTGCAGGTGAATGATAGGTTTTGTGAGCCCAGCCAGTATCATTCAGGCATAGGTAGTAATCGTAATGTTTATATTTGCTTCTAGATTTGATTAATATCTTTTTATTCTGTTTGTATTTTGCTGCACCGTTGACTTGAATGTATCTTAATCAACAATGTTTGTTATAAAAACTAAAACGTGTGGAAAATGTTATCAATCATTCAACGAGAATGATGATGATGCAACAGAATAAAGGAGCTATAATTTGAATTTGTCCCACTTTCGTCCTTCTACCCTTGAACGGTTCGGATAACACGTAATCCTGACCACAGTGAACATGGACATGCGATGGTTTGGTTTGATGCAACGCAAATCAACCTCGACGCAGTAGAGGTACGACGGATTAAGAGGTTAAAAGTGCCGCTTGAGTGCCAAGTGCTTCCGTGATTAGGCCATCATTAAAGCATGCGATGTACGTGTTTCGTGTGTGTGTGTGTTTTTTTTTTGCGTCAGTCGTAGTAAGGCTATGAATGAGTTAACTTACGATAATTTTATTTGGTTTTTCTGTAAATTAGACATAATGGATTCCTAGAATCAGTGCAAGTCCTTTGTTTATTTTTTGCGTTGTTATTTCCTTTGAAGAAGCAAAAAAGGACTCGTTTTGTCACGCCATGATCTTTTGTCACGGGTGTCAAACCCAAATGATATAATTATGTTACAAGCGTAGTCAACGTTGACTCTCATACGTTCGTTCGCTTCGATCAACGGAAACAAATTCTTCACTACGGAAGTTGGACGTCTCAACAAGTATCATCCGTGCGTCAGAATCCAGCCTCAATGGAACGATCGCGTTAGTCATCGGCCAATGGACAATCTTCTCCCCTACGGAAACAGATGCATTCTCCTTCAACAGTTCAACGGAAGCCAACTCCCCTCTGCAGATTGGCGATCGTCCAGCAGCCCGTTCCCCACGATAAGAATGCCTGATTATAATTTGTCCCTTCGCGATAGGTATAAAAGAACAGGGAACATAGAGCTCAGCGCCTCATTTTGTTTTCTAGTTTTGTCATAAATAGGAAGTGGGACCGCGTGGTGCCATTTGTAATCAATAAAAATTATTTTTTTATTGTGAACTTGTGACCAACCACATAATTATATATTGCAATATTTCTCTACCCTCTACTAAGTTCTTGTACAATAGGATATCGAATCGAATAGGATATTATAATCACAATATGAAAAAATAATGCAAATCTAGCTTAAGAATTGGTACGACATTCGTCACCGTTTTTCTCTAATATCAATAAATAAAATATCTTAGAGAACACATGCTTTGAGATGAATTTTTAAATAATTACAATCGTCGTTAAAATATGTTTTGCATTTATTCGCTTGGTGTTACAGGTGGCTGAGTGGACTAGGCGATAGCAACGCCATTATTTACATGTAATGACTTGAGGTCGAATTCCATTCGTATCGCTTCCTCACACACTGAACTGTTTCTATCCAGCTGCTGGGTATATTCAACTCAAGGGAAGCCAGTAATGGCCGATCCAGACCTCCCGAGTTTGTAGAAACATATAAAAAGAAGTCCGTATGCTTTATGTTATAGGTTGTTTTTTCGTTAAATGACAATAAAAAGATGAATAAAATAAAAGATATAAACTTAAACTGGACAAATTTAACAAATAATCTGCTTCTAAAACTTACTCGTCACACCAACATAAAATAAAAATACGCAATGTTCGACATACTTGCAACAAGCGTGAGCAAAAGCAAAAACCAAAACAGGAAAACAAAGGGAAATTTTGAATGAAAGTAGCAGAATACTCGCACTTACGCTGCGAGTGTTTCGTGCCGGGAAACATTAGTCCCGTGTGTTGGGGACACAAGCGAGCGAGCGAGACCGAAAGTTCACGGACATTCGGAAACCATAACCTTAATGAAAGCGACATTCACGTGCATGTCAGGCAAGCAAAACAAAACCCAAAACACAGAAATAGTCAACCCAGACGGGTTGACTGCTGGACGGTGCAAGCTGTTCCGCCGGAGCTGACTAAAAATAGTCGCGTAACAATCGACTGTTTCCTACCGTCGGAGCAATCGGAGCGAACCATTCTTCAATTCCGTGACATAAAATGCCACTAAAACCCCCCGGGCGTAATGTTACCGGGTAGTTTTTCCTTGCCTTAAGTGTACTTTTCCCGCTTGGTTTCCGTGCAGTGGCCGAAAAGGCTGGACCCAGCCAACCACTATGGTGACTCAGGGTGCTAAGTTAGAGTTAAAAATTGTGTCATTTTGTTGTCCATTGTTTTGTTTCAAACTGCTCGAGGTGCAACCGAAACACAATTGATCACACACAAAAACCGGCATTCGACATGCGACGGAAACATTAGGTTAAATGTTCTTCCATGTTCTAGACACGATCGGCAAACGGTGGAGAGAAAAGACGTGAATAAGTAAAGGAAAAACATTTCCTTGCGCTGCCGAAGGTGAATTGCGAGGAAAAAGTAAAAACGATTCTCGCTTCCTACAAGTTCCACTACAAGTTTGAGGTTGAAAAAGTGAAGACATGAAGAAAATCTGCGCACGCTTTCCCACTTACGGATGGAGCAGAATGTCACGAAAATGGTGTCCCACTTTTTCGAAATTATGACCCAATGAAACACACAAATAGACAAACACAGACACACACACACTGACTCCACCGGCATGGCATAAACTTTGGATGATTTGTGTATTGTTTCGCTTGTGTTCTTCGGAACCGGATTTTCCCTCCGGTTAGGAAAATGTCAATACGCGTACACATGCTAGGGACGTGACGGTGGCCAAACAAGGAATGACCTAACCCTAGGTAAGTATCATTCACCTTGATATTCCACTGTCAGCATTGACTGCATTGTGCCAGTAGGCCACAGATTGCTACTTTATGGCTAGGACAATCTGTGGTCCGACTTTGGAAATTGAGGCTCAAGGTAAAACCGGCAAAATATGTTTTGCTGAAGAAAACTAAGCAATAAAGCTCGCCGGTAAAACTGTATTTTAACCAATGCACCGAACTACTGCCTCTGCATACCAAACAACAAAACTCCTAAACCAGTAAATGTCACGCTAAAAAAGCAAATGGTTGTCGCAGGAACCCACTCGAAGCCCAGAACCGGGGCACACACCGTACGAAACGGGCGGGCTGGGCGTGTTGGGAAAATTCGTCCGGGTTGGAATTTATTAAAGCTGCTAAACGAACACAAAGGCGGATGCCGCCGAAAGTCGTGCCTGACAAAACGCGGCCGGAACGAGATTTGTTAATTTTCGACTTTTTGAGGCAAGCGCCTTAAAATAGATCGTTACGGGTGCGTTGCGCGTCCGTACTGGTAGTTGGCTTGGAAATATTCGACCCGTGAAGCATGGTGAAGGTTCGTACCGAATGGCAGCCACATGGAAGTGAGAATTGTACTTCGACATTTTGAAAAACCCGAAAAACTCTATCGCGTTTGGTAAAAATTCATTACACAATTATGCAACGAAAATGGTTGCCGTCGAGCACGAGCCTAAATTAGCGGACCCTTTGTAAATGTTTCGCTTAATACTTTTCTGCACTCTCGCCCGCCCGCTATTAGTGGACAGCGCTGGGCAAGTATAAATATCATCACTGATATGAAGAAATTGTTATCTCCGCTTGTGTTGGGTGTAAATCGGCACGCTGACTGTTTGGCACGTGATGAATGTCAGCGATAGCGGAGTTAATCGTGGCAACAATAAAAAAAAAATGAAGACAGAACGAGAGAAAGGAATGGAATATAAAAACATTTATGAATTACGGCTTCGATTGTCACCGTTGCACCGACAAGAAAGAGAATCCTAACGTTGCTGCATCACAATGTGGTGTGATTGATGTTTCCGGTCCAATTAAAGTACCATTAACCCTTAAATGTAGATACAATGGGAACAAAAGGTATCGCAATTGTGCCGTCTGACGGGGTGGTTGTTAATGGACATGTAACACCAAGTATTTGTTTGCATATGAAATATTGTTTTCGTTTAAAAGAGCAGCTTTTTAAGCTGCTCTAGCTCTAGAGCATGTTTACGAATCAATTAGAACTATGACCAGTTATGAATCACAATGTTGAAATGAATTATACCTGTTGTTGAGATTCTTCTTTCCGATTTTTTGGACATTTGAACCAAAATACAATACTACTAACCAAACACAAACTTCGAACTACTCAAAATTGTTCTGGATTGTACCAAAAATGACTGAAATCCTCCGAACTTATACCAATACTCCAGTGAGTTTATTAATTTGGGATTTGGAACATAATCCATATGTAATAAAGGTTTCATAAGGACCAACGATTTCGTTTAACAGTATGAGCATGTTTTTGCCTTATTGACGTTAATATGAGGTCTCATGTTGAGCATGGACTTTGATGATGCGTTACCAGCAGATTGTTTTTTCCCCTATTCTACACTAATACTAATGCTACTTACTAATGACTAATTACTAATTATTAATTACTTACTAATTATATTATCTATACTAACGCTATTGTGCCTATGGATAAGGCTTTGGGTGGCGACTATGGATAAGCGCGAAAGGAGAATTCCTACAACGATCCCGAAATTTTGCTGATACAGTTTCCAATATCTCTTTTAGAGGATTCACGTCGGCTATCGCGTATATTTCCGTGCTTCGAGTGAAGCGGTTTGTGTCAGTAATCATGCGAAAAATTTTGTTCAGCATGACCTGGAGTCTGCAGAGGTGAGTCCTCGCACATGAGTTACGAAACTGGTGCCGCATACGTAACTACCGGCAAGATAATTACCTTGAAAATTGATATTTTATTTGGCATTGATAGCTGGGACCTACGGCAGATCAATGGGCATAGAGACATTTCAAAAGGAAATGCCCTTTTTCAAGGATGGTTTTAATATGCCCTCTGAACAGCATTTTGTAGTCTATCGTAAGTCCCTTGTATCATGTATGTATTTTTGGCTCCCGAACTCAAAGGTGGAGTAAGGCTTCTTTTTAAACGATGGGTAAAAATCATTGAAAAATCAACGGCATACCTTAGTAGAACATCAAGACACCGCTGCAATCTGCTTGTCAACTCCACCAGACTCCTACCTTTAACCGTAATGGCAGTATCGTCTGCGAACAGGAACTACTGGCCATCGTAGGGTAGAGGCCGGACATCCGTCGTGTACAGATTGTACAACAGCGGAGCCAGTAGACTTCCCTGGGGGACGCCCGCTGGAGCACTGGTTGAGTTGGAGAGAGCAGAGAGCAAAGCCACCCTGAAAGTTTTCTGGGTAAGGTAGCTCCTGATTATTTTGCGAATACAAGTTGGGAAATTGTATTCCGCCATCTTATATAGGAGTCCATCGTGCCAAACAGTGTCGAAAGCCTTTTCAACATCTAGCAAAACAATAGCAGTGGACTTTGATTCCATCTTGTTTTGCTCGACACAACTTTGAAGTCTTGGAAGTTGGTAAACAGTGAAATGGCCAGAACGGAAGCCGAATTCTTCAGGTCGTAGGATATTGAGTTATATCACCCAGTTATGTAGACGATTTAGAATTAATTACTCACAGAGTTTGTCCAGAGAGGGGAGCAAGCTAATAAAGCAAGCTTTCCTGTTAAATAGATTTGTTAATAGACAGAGTGCCTTGGCCTGTAATACTCCAGTTGAGTAGTTGAGTTGAGTAGAGCCCACAACGATGCCGGTCTTGACATGGTAGGACCCTGTGCTTGATCCCTGTCCAGACAATTCTTCAGTAGTGAGGACTGACTGTCCAACTTACGTGGTATCTATTAATAAGTCTAGCTAGCAAGTCATTCGATGGCCAGTGAGACCAGCAGGTCGTTAAGACAAAAACAAAAGAGTACAAATACTTCACATTGATAAGATTCGGCCGATTTTTGTGATGATCGTTCGTATATGTAATGCATTTCAGTATAAATGTGAGAAAAATCTACTTTCATCCTTTAGTTCCGGTCTTGTAAAGCTAATTTAGATTCTACGACTTAAATACTAGAAATTATTATTAAATTTTTGCACTGTTCAGCACTTATTACGTCACTTAAGTCCCCAAAAAACTGTGAACGACTGCTGCAAGTTCTTCAGACTGCACGCAACTAATAAGTGTTCTTCCAAATAGAACCAATCCCCAAGCAACTGCTTCCGAGCATCGTACCCGTAATGAAATGGTTTTCGCTATTTAAACGAGGACCATTCGTGAGCTTCCTAGAGCTTGCTGCCACCTTCACAGCTTCCTTGGTAAGTGATATTTAATCTAAAGACATAAGACTTGGGCAAAATATTGTGCAAAATGACATCATTTCAGCTTGACTTGACTTGAGTTGATCCGAAGAATACTCCGGCGAAGTTACTGATATGGAATTGATCTGACTGTGATTGACGAGCCATGCTACCTAACGATATGAAGGTCTTAGCCAAAAATATCACAGTAGAATCGATTCCATGATACAATTCATATAAGACATATATCTCTACATTCATTACTTTCTTTTAGGATTATTTTACTCGTAGAAATCATTTATAGCATTGATAAAGCAATCGATTATCTTTTAAAATAGGTACCTCTCGCAGAGCTCTTGCAAGAACCTCATCGTGGACCTATTGGTTTCGTTTCGCTTTGCAACGACATACTTTGTTTCAAGCCAAACCATTAATTGCTCGATCGCGGGATCCAATACTTCAGTCATATGTTTCCTTATCACCGTACAGCCAAATATTGACACTCAATATAATAAGGTGTGCAATACATTCATTCGCAAACCAAACCAATATGGTCACCACATTATGGACCATCGGCAAATCGGCACGGGTTTATAATGATGCCCACCTAACATCTGTCTAAATGGTACTTCAACCCCATCTCCCGGCGGTGCCCGATAACACTAACCTAGCCGGAATTACCAAAGTCAACAAACCCGGCCACGGTCCGTTGTTCGGTTTCGCGCGATCGCGCTACGAAATCGCTCTCCCCAATAAACCAATCCCGATGGTTCCCCGGCAAATGGCCATGAGTATTTCTGACAGATACCTTATTCAAATACTGATTGATTGGCAACTGGGCGGTAATGCTAGGCGCGTCTGGAAGCACCTAGTACAATCTGTATCAACCTACAACAAGCTTATCATAGCGGGGTCGCTTATCGTTGCGCGCCCCGTTCCCAAATGCACATACTCTACGCGTGAGAAGACTTTCCGACCAAAGTTTACCCCGTCGTCGTCGTCGATGTCTGGTTTACACCCTTTCCGGTAAAGCCAGAGCGTCAACTACTATCGTGCCGATGATTATCCGGCAATGGTTTGGGATTATCGTAGAGCGCACGATAGCGGGCGTTCGAACTCGGATCGAACTCGGCTGAAGGCCACTGACATGCAGCCTGACCTGAGAGTTCTTTGATGGCACGCTTCGGTGCCGCTAAACAACCAGCTGGCGTGTTTAGAGCTGTTGTTCGAGCGAGTCACCTACACGAGTGACGCCATTAACGGAACAAAATCTACAACAAAAAGAGGAAAAAAAGACCTGGACAAGCTTAATCTTCCTCCGCGGAAGTCCGCTGGGTTCTATTTTATCTTTGTTTATCGTGTTTCAAGGGTGCACAGGGGATGCTTGTGTATGTGTACAATACACCTTGGCGTATTTCATTTGGACCTGAAGAAAGGAAGAAACGCACCAAGCAAAAAACCCTCGGGTCAAGCGTTTGAAACCAGCTGTACATTATCATCGAGGCCAATATCTCGCGCAAACCAGCCATTCTTTGCATTTTTACGATCACATTTTCGAACGAACAGAAGAAATTGAGGCAAGAGATGACTTACGGTCGTGGAATGTTAGTGGCAGAATTTTTATACACAATCCCAATACAATATGTAGGCGTGTGTCTGATGATTAAGATTGCACAGGCGCGCGTGCGCGCCCGTGCCTTCTCTAGATCCACAACCACCGACGAGAGCAAATATCAGCTGAAGAAGATCAATGGCATTACATACTGACGCTGAGGCTGACCGCTTATCGTGCGCAATGTTTTTCGCAACTCTGTGGCTGTGTTTTTTCTTCGCATCTCGCATCGCACCTGCTAAAGATAAGGGGAGATAAAGCTGATACAACGGAAGCAGACCCTCGCGCCATTTGCACGGTGCAAGATGTTCGATTTGGAAGCAACAGGGCAAGCAGCAGCAGCAGAGCTACGCTACACCGACAGTGTGATGCTGCGCTATAGCTTATTTTAGTTGCACATTCTTCCCGAACTTGCTAAAACAGGGCTTAAATCGTGGCAAATGAAGCGTGTGTGAAGCTAAATAAATAATCAACTGAATGAACTGTTTAAAAGTTATCGCACGAAATATGGCGATCAAGTACGTTAGCAAATACATCGTTGCACATGAAACAGTTTTCGTAAATCGTAATCTTTGCCCATTGTCGATCGTTTCACAACTTTCCGATCCGTTCGATCGACTGCTGGTGGATGGATTTCTTGAGTGGTATACAAAAATAACACACCAGCTTCGGTATGCTTTAGGGGAAGGAAGAAGAAAATCCCCGGTCAAACATAACACGATCAAGGGAAAAAGATTTGTTTAATTTATGTTTATTATTACAACCGTTGCTTCTGTAGGTTTAGATGGGTCAAGAATCATTTTTGCTTGGGAGAGAGCAAAAGGGAGAGTTAGAAAGAAGAAAGAAAAAAAAAACGCATCGCCCCTCAGTTTGTGCTATTCTTGGCACGCGTCTAGGTGATCATGTTGGATTCAAAATTTTAAAATCTCAATCGAACCGCGAAACAAATTTATAGCACACTAATTAATTGATCTATATTTAACCCATGGATGTTGGGTGTGCGCGCCTGTGATGGCGCTTACCACCCGCATGCCGTGGAGAGGTCAGACACACCTTTCGGATGAGCTGACGAAGAAGGGTTTTGCTTAAATCAGGCTAGTTTGTTGGTACTTGTGCTAATGGGACGCTATAAATAAGAACGAAGAGATTGGTCTTCATTCGCGTGCTGAAAACTGACCGTATGGATGGTGTGCGATGTCTGCTCCGCGGCATCATAACCGTCCACGGTCCACAGTGGGATAATAATAACCGGTGTTAATATCAATAACGACTATTTCCTGGCAAGTAACGAGTAACGACGCCCTACTATCGCATGACAAGGTCTGATGCGAGCTGCCACAATCCGCTGTGACACTCTCGTTTTCTATTCTTCTCGTAAGAAGATTAACCACTTAAGCGACACGGACGCGAGTTGACGATGGCTGCATTCCGATGTGGATAAAAGTGATCATGAGGGTAGGGAGATACATGCTTCGGGTGGTTAATATTTCCTTCTCTACGTCTCGAATCAGGTCACTCCGTCATGTTTTGTTTGGAACTTGAACCTCAAGAAAACTGGAAGCAATTTTATTCAGAAAAACGTTTTGTGACTCGTGTTAACCTTGGTTTTGCACCGAGATTCACTCTCAAACGTGCTGCTTAAGGTTGGTAAAACACACAAGAGCACTCAATAAAAACAAAAGAATATCTTGCAGCTTTAATATGCCGATAAGAATTTAATGGCTCCACCGATAAGACACCACTACGAACGGCGCGCACCGTGCCAAATGTTGTCGAAATCATCAAATCTTGCCTCTGCCATTTGTTATCGCATCGTATTAGGGGTTGTTACAGTGTGGCATTTTTTTTGTGGTAGCTTTTACAAACAGACACCCTTCCTTGCAGGTTGCCAAATTTGAATTTAGAAGATAGCTCTTTACGAAAGAGAGTACCTTCTGGAACTTTCGTTGCGATTATTGCACATTGTGTACATAAAATCAAATTGTCATTTAGAAAATATTTAATGCAAACTCTTTTAAAAACATGTTTTTACAAAAATTCCAAAAAAAATATAGTTAAATTATGACACATGGGAAAACCACTGTGCGATGGAGACGCTTGGTACCTCAGTGACTCAGCGTTGACAATACGCGTTAGGGGCAAACCATGAACGACCTATTCTTTCTTTTGCTAAGCGATATAATAAATCACAGCTCGCAATTGAGTAATTAGTAATCGGTTTTTAATATCTCACTTATCATCTTGATAACGCACGCAATTGGTTTGAAACCCGGTAAACAATAACCAGCCATGACCGGAAGGGACAAAAATAAATCTTTATCGTAAAAAAGCAAAACAATAATGACTGAAAATAATATACTTTGCATTAAATTTAATCTCTTGTGCGTGTGTGATGTTACCTCTAGATAGCGTTGGGTGACTTTAACCGCTGTAAGGCTGAGCGATGCGACGGTTGCGACTCCTTGTCAGCTGGCAGGACAGTTGGGCCATATGATTCCGTATTTAGCTACGGGCGATGTTTGTTGCACAGCATGCAGTACTTTAACCATTTGCCGACCACGACGACGAATGCACATACGGGAAGGCTGTTCTTACGGTTGTGGAATTTTCTGCCTTCCGATTCGTAAAGGAGTGGGCACACTTTTTCGCAAAAATGTATCCAAAATTTACATGGTAAGGATAGCTTATTAATCCATTAGTGAGTTACTGGTTGAAGTGTATTTCACTGCACCTTTTTGTAATAGACTTCGCCTATATTCCACGCATAAATAGTACCATGGAGTAATTATTTGCACTAACGCTTAATTAACATTAATTCGCGTTCTCTTTCTTGCCCGTAATTTCGCCACGCGAACTATAAATATAAACATCAGCTAGTCATCGTCTCACTTGTTTGAGCACTAATTTCGGTACACTTATCTCATAATTGCTAAGATACAGCACGGCTAATGTTTCGTCTTGTGCTTGAGATAATGTTTTAGTCCTTCGAATGTCGATTCACTTCTACTGGTTGAAATTGAAGACTTTACACGATCACAGTTCACTGTGAGAAGTGAAAAGAACACCAAAAGCAGAAAAGCGAAATCTCACGGCCTTATCATAACTAATCACGTGATGAAAATGAGTAAACAAAAACTAAACACCACTAAGCACGTGTTAATCACGCGAGCGCTTCTTTTGATCCGTGCGTTCCACTCCAACCTCTCCCATGTCTCTTGCCCAAAAAGGAAACGATTGCCACAGTAAACGAACCAAAAAAAACGTCACAAAACCGAGACGTAAACGGCAAAACACAAGACAAGACTCGGCAAGAGACTCGGTTCGACCGCTTCGCTTCGCTGATTCCGGCAGACTGAACCGGTGCGAACCGTTGTTGATAAGTAATTTCGTACCCCCGTTTTCGCCATTCCGATTCGTGGCGACAGTTTTGTTGTTGTGTGGTGCGTCCCCCCCCCTCTCTCCTCCCACACATGGTAACGGATCGTTGCTATGTGTGTGGTGGCCGCATGTGCATCCCATCGTACGCATGAACGGCTGGTTGTGGTGTGCGTGTGCGCGGAACGAAAGTCACGCTAAGGTACGAGCGCCACTCGCCATCGTCTAATTTTCGCCCCATTTTCGCTCGCGCACGCATGTTCGCTGCAGCAGCTGTTTGACGGCACGGTGAGTGACGGTCGCTGTGGCAATCGCTGGCGGTAGAAGTCGCGGGAAACCGGTGACATTGTGAGCACACGGTTGCTGTTTTTTTTGTTTTTGTGAATGAAGTGCGAATTTCATGTGATCCGCCTTTTTGGCGTTACTTATTTCCTGTGCAGGGATGGCTAAGATAGAAGAAATTAAGCGACACCGAGTGCGAAGGGAAAAAAAATAAAAAAAATGTTTTAAGGGGGTGGTGACCGATGGCCGGACAATACATATGTAAAAACGTCAAGCACGTGCCTTTTGCGTGTGCAAATGTATGTGAGAGTGGAGTGAGGTGGACGCTTTCCATATGATCCGTTCGGTAACGGGTTGACGCGGTGGATGTGGCGGGTGTGTGATGGCATGTGCCACCCTTCAGCCAGTGTCATCATGATACGGGGTGGAAAATGATACGAATTGTTCGCATAGATATGTTACCGCTTTGTTGTAAACGAGTCGGGGGTAAGGCGTAAAGTGACCATAGGGCGATATTTGCGAAGGTAAAATAAGTATGATAAGGGCACACTTTAGCTTTATCATTTTTTTTTTGTTCGATGCTGAGAAAAGCTGTGACAGATAAAAACTAAAAAAAATATACTTAATACTAAAAAAAATATTTTATAACTTTATAGATTTTTATACATGAAAAATAATAATTTTGCGCATCTTTAGTCGGAATGGAAACAAGAATGTGGTTTATCAATCGTTCACCAACTACTTACCAGGTTTGCTTTCAGATTATCAGACTAGAACTGACCTATTTCTGACGGTAAGGATCGATAAGCATTATGTGCAGATTAAATTGGTTTAAATCAAATCATTCTTAAGCTTAATCAACAATCCACAATAACCTACCGTAACGTTGATTTTACCCTCATTTTTCGTGTTTATTGTACTTTGTCATAAATTCAGCAGCACCGAGCTGCTAAATATTTGACGAACCGAAGAGTATGGGAAAGGAAAAACACTATGTGAAAACAACAACAACAACATTCAAACAAACCAAACACTACCAAAAACGAAGGCACCGTCCAGTGCCAGCGAAGCTTTAATAAATTTGTGAACTTTTTCCGGAGCAACAGCTAAAAAAGTTCTACATTCTTAGCGCTGCTTTAGGGCCGCTTGTTACGTATGAAGGAGGCGATTTTTTTTTTTGCTGTGAGGTTGGCGAAAAACAGCACTGAAAAAAACTGCTTTCTGTTGGGTGTTTGTTTGTTTAGTTGGTAAGCGGCTAGCTGCGCGTACGTTTTTGATTATCGTAACGAGTACGGTAAATATATGGTCCCACAAATCACGACAAATAGACAATGGACAGGGGGCGTGACGGGTTGGCTTCGTCGTCAAAATCGGATACTGTTGACGAATGGCCAGGGTTGTAAAACTATGCCGTGTCCAATAAACAAGGACACGACAATAAATAAATAGTATAAAGGATGTTGCCACTTCGTTCAATTGATTAGGCACATAGTAAGTCTATGCTTATTCCAGCAAAATCTTGAAAGATAAAAAAAATTCTCCAACACCGGTCATTGTTTCACGGTCACTCGTTTCAATTTCAAAAAAATTAATGAAGCTATAAAAATACAAAAAAACACTCCTTGAGCTGTTTCCGCCCGGGATCGAACCGGGGGCCTTCCGCGTGTTAGGCGGATGTGATAACCACTACACCACGGAAACAGATACTGGTAAACTACGTTAGGTAAAAACTCCGTGCGTTGGTTTTATGTTTTAGTGCTGTTTTTTTATGTTTTTGTGCGGGAGATCAAATTAATTTTTATTTTAGTTTTTTGTATATACTGTACTGTTATTGTGAAGAAAAACAAAACGTATGCAAAAACGTTAACTTCTGGTAGAAAAGATTTAAATAGAACATTATGTAAACAAATAGGGTTATGTACAATTGAGCATTTTTAACGTTCAACGTTGTCACATGTTATGCTGAAAAATACTTACACCACTATAAAATTATATAAACTAGAGCTAAAATAAACGTCATGCAGAAGTTGTGAAACATTAGGAATAATAACAATATTAACCAATTATTTCTTAGTAAACAAAAGCTGAATTGTTTAGAAAATTTCCTTACAAATTTGTTTGAAGAATGATAAAAATCTTATTTTCCCTTCTCCTCTCTCCTTTTTTACTCCTCTTCACTAGGGGACACCCGGGTTTGAACCGGGGACCTCTCGATCTGCAGTCGAATGCTCTACCACTGAGCTATATCCCCACTGACAATGCCAGATCTGGAGCACGCAATCAGAACAGCTTGCTCGTTGAAACGCCGCGATGCGTAAAGAGTTGTCATGCTTACGTCACGCAACTGAAATTCTCGCTTACTGTACAAACGATGCGATACGATCGCCCGATGAAGTATGCTCAGCCGGTGTAGTTGGGCATACATTACCCGAAGTGAAGGTTCTTTCATTAGCACGACATCAAGACACACACGGTGGATGGATTGCACACATTGCACTTAATTTTTTGTCAATTTTTTAATTTATTATCAGAAACGTATTTTCAGAGTTCACACCCTTCCTCTCCTCCTTCTGCTCAATTATCATCCCGCACTCCTATTTGACTATCTCCTTGTCACTACTTTTTCGCCTTCTCACGTTTTTTTTTCGTATTCGTCGTCTCTTGGCTCTCTAGAGCTGTTCGGCAATCTAATGTATGCTGTCGGTCCTGAATGGATTAGTGTTTGTGCTGCTTGTAAGTGTGTATGTGTGTTTGTTTTCTCGTTCTTTGATTTACTACTTTATGTTCGACACACTGTTCACTGTTCTATGCGTGTTTTGTGTTCAATTTGTTAGCAATTACAAAAAAATGTACTGATTTTTGCAAACTATAATTCGATTTAGTTGTTGTACCGGTGTCCTGTAAGTCATTTGTCGCTCCTGCACTCACTCTCCCTCTCTCTCTCTTTCTGTGTGTGCGCAATGATTTTGGTTCCTTTACTACATACCGAAGTGGTAGTAGCTACTGTATTGCCATTTCACTTTCCACAGTGGTACCATTTGCGTCCATTAATGCGACATGCCCGTTACTAACGCAATTGTGTTATTAAGTGCATTTCGCTTATATTTCGTGTAATTTTCGTAACAACATTGGCTAGTTTGAATTGATGAATTTCGAGCATAAATCTCGTACAGGATTTGCTTTGCTTAGCGGTTAACGATCGGGCATTATCGTGATTTGCCTACAATTGTCTCGATCTCTTCTCTTAAGTAAAGGATCGGGTAAAAAAAACAATGATCAATAAAAGAATATCTGTAGCATGTTTTGACACAAACACATTTCATACTCATCAATTTAAGCTACATGAATGTTTGCTCAGAAAATATGCTTTTAACTCATTGTCAATCTATGCGTGTTTTTTTCCCGGTTGTATTTGTATGCTGTTGCTCTCAGTGGGTTGGTTTGGTTAATTCCAGCGTTGTTTACATTTGGTTTTATTAGTTCATTTATCATGAACAGCAAAACATGATGGTTTTCTAACTGGTTCTTTTGCACTTTGTCATACTCGGTTTTTAGTTTTGCTATGGTTTTGTGTACAGGTGGTTTGCTTTTACTTTGTTTTTTTATTTCTGTAATTCAACATATTCCATATTTTGCTTCCTTTCTCTTTAATGCGTTGACCAATTCTTTCAATTCTTAGTTGAATTTCATTGTTTTGCATATGAACTTGCAAATTGCTACACTGTGTCTGTGGTGGTGGAATCATTTTCAGCTTTTCTAGTGACTTTGTTCTTTTCTCTTTTCTTGCTTTGTTAATTGGTTTTTCTGGCCAGGTTTTGCATTACAGTACGTTTGCAAGTATCGGTGTATCTGGTTTGTGTATCTAGTTTATTGACAGTGAGAGTAGGAAAATTATCTAGTAGCTACCCAAGGCCTGGACTAGCCTTTATGGTCTATATTGAGCGTACTGCTCATACTGATATGGTGAACCAGTGTTTGTTTTGCTTCTTGCCTTTGTTATAGTGATAGTTAATTTATTTCGCTTCACTTTATTTTACACTAAACGTAACAAAACTTTCGCCAGCTATTCGAAACGCTTCTACGACGACGATTTACCGGATGTACGGGGACAACGTGTTGTTGTTATGTTCTGTTTTCTCTTCCTGTCTCTCTCTCTCTCTCTGTGTATTTGTGTGTACGTTTTAACGGTCGTAGTGTTTCGTAAGGGGATTGTTTATTAATATTTCTGTCTTGCTTGCAACGAAACCATTTGCATTTTATTCTTTAATATTTCCTGTTGATTTGTTTTCACTTGTTTTTATTAAATTTTATAAATATTTTACTCTGCAAATTCGCTTAAATTGTTTTTATGCATTTTTTGGGGGGTTTTGTTATTATGTTTAATATATCTGACGTACGAAACGATTGACATTCGAAGGTTGGAAATGAGTGACACCCCGCGAACCCTTGTGCATTCCTCCCGTTTTGACTGATGGCATTTTCTTGTACCCAGTGAAATGACCAGATCGATTCCTGTTTTTTTTGTTTGTTTTTTTTTTTTTCAAATGTATGATTAACGTACTCTTAATTGGTTTCAATGTCGCCTCTTGTCCGTACCTTATTTTTTTTTGTTTTGGTTTACCGCGACGACTACACTATATACTCTGGCTTATGATTTCTTTTTGAGTTCCTAAGATTTTTGTTTTTGGTTTTAATATGTACAAAATCACATTCGCCTAACGGGCAGACCCATTTCGCTTTGCTTCAAAGAGAGTTCGAACCACCAGCGCCTGGCTGGCCAATTGCTTGACGAGAAACGATTTAACTACCGCCACTGAGACTCGGCCTAGCCTGTACTGTACTGCAGTGTGTAAGTGTTCCTTTGCTGTGTCCGTGATGCCTGAAATGTTTGAGTTAATGTAGGGTAGCTTGCTAGCAATGCTTGTATGTTGTCTGCTTCATTTGCTTTCATAGGGGATTTTCAAATCTCTTATTCACAATGGCAGTCCATTAGGTAGAATTTTAGTGTGTCTCTGTGTGTCCTCCTGTGAATGTGTGTGATGCTTTCAACCGTGTACTGATATTTTGCCACTCATCTCTATGCATTTTCCCCTCCTTCCCCGTGGTTCTGTCCTGCTGGACACTGACTCTTGCTAACAGTCCCAATTGCGTTAGTTCTTCATTTAAATAATTCGATTATTAATTTGTTCAATGTCATATCTACAAATGGCGATGCAGGTTCGCATGCTGTATCGTGCTTTGGTGCCTTGCTGCGCATTCGAACGCAGAAACAAACCATCTTTTTGTGTGTTTTTTTTTTGTTTGTTTGTTTGTTGGTAATTTTGTGATAAATTTTGAGACCGCCCAAACCTGAATAGGCAGGCTTCTCTCTTCATGCGATACTTAATTTCCGACTTTTGTCTCGTTACTCATGTTTTAATGTGTGTGTGCTTTTTTTTTTTATTCAACACGCAGTTCCAAATATTGTTTTACTTCGTTTTTGTTTTGTTTACTTTATTAAGGATGCATTTGAATTATTGCTTAGCAAGATGCTTAAATCTTACGGGAGATGACGTGAAACCGAATTATAATGAGAGTGATACAGTGGGGGAAACCGCCCGTCCGATCACGGACGGTGCAAAGAGAGAGAGAGAGTGAGAGTCATTGAATCAGTTAAAACCGTTCTTTTACATTCGAGAGTGCTTTATTTTGGCACAATTTTATTTTAGACTAATGCAAAATGAAAAACTAGTGTATTAAGGATGGGAAAATTTTAAACAAAGATAGTTATAAATAAAAAAAAAGTAATTAATTTTGACATATGATAGAGAAATGATCAAAACAAATGAGTAAAAATACAAAATTGATAGAAAATATGCCCAATAGAGGGTGAGAGATGGAAAGAAAACATTAAAATGATAATAATAAAATAAAACAACTAAAATCTCTCTTCCGAATCATGTTTTTTATTCATCTTTATGTTTCAGCTCTGTTTTGTTGCTGCTCGTTTTATTTAGATGCTCTTAATTATCGTTTCATTTTAAGCTTCTCTTGCTTTATCATTCTTCTTCATTATGTGGGTAGTTTTTTGTTTGTTTGTTTTTGTGTCTGTGTGCGTGAATGTTTCTTGACCAGTGTGGTAGGACATGTTGAATTTCCTTTCATGGATGTCGTTTCACTTCTTTCTTCTTGGTTAGGTTTCCTTTTACTAATTAAAATATTCACATTTATCAAATTTATGTAAACTGCTTAGAAAATTGTATGTTTGAGTGTGGTGTGTATGCGTCTGTGGTGTGTATTCATGTCGTTTCTGTTTCTGCCATTGGGTAATGTGTGGTATAATTAGTATTAGAGTAAGAGTTTTTTTTTTGCTTCTAGCTTTCTACTCCTAACGTCCGATTCCACTGCTCTGACGTCTGGTGCATTAGTGTCGGTCGTGCTATTAACAGACTTTAATATTAGGTGAGTTTCTTTTTTTTTTCGTGGGGATAGGATAGTGTCAGAGTAATGTGTGTATATGCGTGTGTATGTACGTGTGTACGGGCTTGCAAGAGGGCAATAAATTTAGTCGATATCTGGCATCAGTCCTGGGGGTTTTTCTTTTGTGGGTTGGTATAAAATTGTACCAAAAAATATACATTTCTTTGCGAGGGCTATCTCAACCAGTACCGGGGCACGGTAAACATAAAAACTTAAAAAAAAACCATCTTCTTATACCTTTCTGCTTGCATTCCTGCTCGGATCAGACTCTGTGGGGAAGCAAAAAAAGCCTCCATCAATCTATACCATTGGGGCTAATAAAATCACACCGTGTGAGACAGTGTGAATTCCTACTTCCTACCGATTCTTACTACATTCCCATTCCCGGAGGGAACAACAACAACACTAGCTGCGCATTTTCCTGCGTTCCACCGAGGAGAGTTTCCACACCCAAAAAAGGCTTGGAACTAGTATAAGATACAAATAGGTGCGTTTTTGAGGGATAGAAAAGGGAGAGAGAGAGAGAGAGCTTAAGAGAAATAAAAACTGTCTTAAAGATTATTCCAAATTAAAAAAAAAAAACTATCAAAAGGTGTTAAAGTCTCCTGTGTACAACTTGAACACCGTTGACAGTGTCTGGGCCTCAGTCAATTACGATAACGGTGGTGAAAATAGCCAAAGCCTAGCCAAAGGGCATAATTGCGTAACTTATTTGACAAACGTCCTAGAATTCAGGTTCAGTGCCTTGTTCGCTGCTTCTCTTCTTGCTAGTCTAGGAATCATTGATTCGTTTATCGTTGGGATAGAAATCGGTCGTCGGATCGTTCAAAGGAAGGATGGGCGTTGGGAAGGGAGCAAACGAAGGAAGTGTATTGTATCCGTGTCATTTAAACTTACTGCAGTTACTTCCCGATGCACATGATATGGTACAATTTTCTGTCTGTCGCGGATCGCGCAATTTATCTTCCTCACATTTTTTCCTGTTCTTTTTTTTCATGTCTTGTTTTACATCTCGGTCGTGTCTCCATCACTCCTGGAACTGTGGGACGACAAACAAAATGCAAGTGCAACTTTTTGTTTGCCGTTGCAATAGACGTACGTTTGTGTGAGAAAACAAAAAAGGGTGCATTAGTAAAAGTGTCTGGAAAAAGGGGCCTTACACTACGTAGAGTCATTCTGATTTTTCTCTTACTTTTTCTACACACAATTCAGAAAACAGATTTATTTTTCACCGTGCGTTGAATTTGTGTGTGTGTGTGTGTGTGCATGTTCGTGTGTGCATGTTTGGGAGCTGATTGCGTATGTGTTTGCTTTTGTTTTGTTTGTTTTATTTGAAATTCGATTAATTTATGGGTTTTAGTTGCGTTTTTAAATGTTTCTTTTTACTCGCACGTTTTCCCCATTTTTTTTTTTCGTTTTCTTTTAACAGCACACGATCTCACGGGCTCACTCTTTGAGTAGGAAAAAATGCATCGAATTCTTCAAACGGATAAAACGATTACATTACAAGGATGCAAGGATGCGTTTCTTTGTCGTTTTTTTTTTACGTGAAAATTTTCAATCAATGGTGACGCACTGGTGTTGGTCGTATTCGTGTGTTTGCGTGTCATTCATCAGCTGTTTGGCTTTTCTTTTGCTCGACTTTTAGCCTTGACAAACAGACGCGCACACACACACAAGTTCCCTTGCCGCGTTCGTTTTGGCTTGGCACACATTTCGCAGGTAATTCTCATGCTCTCAGTTGTTTTTGGTTTTGGTTTTGTTTACGTGTAACTTTAAACTTTAGTTTTTTTTTTTGCAATGCTCAGTAAACCTTACCTAGTAAATGTAATTTTTCGATTCCCTTGGGTTATTTTGTTTGTTTTTGTTCGTAACTGATCGCTCTTCCTATTACACGCTCTGACCTCCTAGGCTAGTGCTTAAGAGTTAAATTTTATTGGGAAAGGGTGGCACAGAACGGATCGATTGAATTCACCGTCCCACCCTGAATTGTTCTACTATATATTTCGATCTAATAAATTATCGCTTAATCTCGATGATTGGCCACCCTTTTTTTTTTTGTTTTGTAATTTTTAATATGTTTAATTTTCGAAAATCGCTCACTCAACAATATCGTCATTTGTGTCCTCGTGTTCACCGTCTCGCGAACCTCCACCTTCGCCCTTAACCGCTAGTAAACTGGGTAAGTGTGCGCACTTCCAGTGCCAATTTACCGGGAGTGCCCTGCATTCCTTGCATTTGCTACCGCTTCGCGCCCACTCTGTCCTACAATTCTCTCATTCGCTAGTCTAGGGTCGTAAATCTATATGAGTGAAAGGATTCATTCCGATTTGATTTAATTATTACCGTAAGTATGCTATGCCTCTTGCCCTTAGCTTTCCTACCTTTGGGCTGGGTTTTTCCTAAAGAATTGATTATGTTTTCCTTACACGCTAGCTGCAACTTTACAATTTGGTTTACTTTTACTTTTTATGAAAAATTCATAGAATTTCTTAATTAATTTCAGCCACCGTTTCGGCATCACCGGTCGAGTGATTGGGGATTGCGGGGTCGGGGTGGGCGGCGCTGGTTTTGGCTTGGGGCGCAGACAGAGACAATTTTGTCAACTGGCAAGACCCAGCCATCCAACTTTATCGCACAGGTCCGAACTCCCAAAGCGCTAGCGCCCTCCATCCCCAATAAAACCCCGCACCACTTTCACCACGCCATGCCTACTGCGGATGATACTGAAAGTTGGGTGCTATAATTCACGCTCAAAACGCCTCGATTTGCTCGTATTGGAACGGGGGGCATGCCCGACGGACCGTGCAAAAACTGAAGTATTAGCTACCGCAAAAGGACTTTTGCCGTTCGCGCCCGCACGCCCCCCTCCACCAGCCAGTTGATGTAAGACCATGTGCGACGGGGTCGCTCGATGGTACGTTTTTTTTTTGTTTGTTTATCCTTAGTAATTCATTGTCCTATAATTAGTGTGTACGCGGTAAGGTAATGTATAACTAGTTATCTATATATATATGTATATTTATGTATATATTGTATGTATATAGCGTTTATATTAGATTTACTTTTTAGAGTTTTTAAACGTTACGTTCACTGTATCATCGGTTTCAGGGGTGTGTTGGGTTTTTTGGGTTTTTTTTTTAAATCTGTTTTCATCTTCTTTTCTTTTGTTGGTTTGTTTAATGTTTAGCTTATTAATTTTTCTTTCTTTTATATTCCATTTCCGTTTTTTTCATTTTTAATACTTTCTTCTTCCTTTCTTTTCAATTAACTACCGGCTTATCTATGCATAATTGATTGAAAATGTATGATTTACGGGTTTTCCTTGTTTTCTTTTTTCTTTTAATTATTCTACTCTGTGTCGTGGAATTACCTCTCACTCACACAAAAACACTCACACACACACACACCGAAAAAGGAAAACAGGATGCATCCTTAGCTTCGACATGTGAGGCCAAGGAATCAAGAATTATGTACAGGCCGCTACACCACTATACGTTCATGATAATATGAACAGAGGTTGGTGCAGTTGCGGTTGTATCGTTGATCGGAGTTTTGGTTGATTTTTTGTTGTTCTTGTTGTTGTTTGCCTATCTTCCTTTGACGCGTTTTTTACTTTGCTGTAGGATTGTTTTAATTTGTCTAAATATTCTTTGGAGACAAATGCCAACACGCGTCTCTACTATATCACTTTTGCTCATTCTCTTGTCTCTTCGGAACTGATGATGCTGGTACACGCGCTACTAACACGAGCTAGAACTATGCACTTTTTAAAGGGGTTTTTTAAAAAGATTTTTTAAAGGGAGAAAAACGCTTACACTTAGTACGATCTCACGCCAACTAGTGTACAACGAAGAGGAAGAAGAAGTTTAATAAATTGTCTTGGAGTAGTTATGCGTGTAGGTGTGTAAATAGTAGGAAGCAAATACTTTGGCACCATCCAATTGAACAGGAGCGTATGAACACAACAAAGTGCGTCAAAATCTATGATAAACTCTAAACAGTAAAGTTGCTAATAGAGTGAGCAATTCTCTAACGCATAACGATTGTGATATCTATTTTTTTATATTATTGTTTACAACAATCAAAATGCAAACTTAAAAGCTGGCCCTTTGCTCTTTATAAATTTTGTGAATAATTTACGTAAGCATTAATAAAAGCAGAGAGATTTTAAGTACATTCCATGCAATGTTCCTGCGTCCCATTTAGCTCTTAGTAAGCTCTGTCCATTGTCCAAATCAGAAGATTTAAAGCAACTAGAACCAACACAGGCCCTTTGGAAGGTTTTTTTTTCGTACTATCAATCCTTTTCCAAAGCAACGATGCTGCACATTGTGTGGTACTTTCTGACGAAAAGTGCTACCAGCTTCGTCGACATCGTCTTACGTCTGAAAAGTGACAAATACGTGCAATTTAGGAATTAATCCGGTGACTTAACAGTGTTTTGCAACACTACAAATGCACGAATGACTGAGGAAAAGACCTGAGGCTGTCCAAGCAGCCGTATCATGAGGACAATTTGATCCAGGACTGATTATTCGTAAAGGATGGAATTAAGGAAAACTCTGTTGGATGATCTTGTTTAATTATTCTGCAGCCATAATTAAGGGCTCGCCAAGGGCAAAACATGAGTGTAGATATTCTAAGATGCCTCTTATTGGTCAGAAGGGCTGCTTAGATCTTTAACGTAGGACCTGATTTCTCTGTTGCTATTTTATTTTAATGCACACGATAACAAGTTTTGTAACCGAATAAAGCAAAGGAACAGCTTACAACAACTTAACCAACTAATTGTCCCACACACTGTTTGCTTCGGAGATTGCATTGCTCACTTGTTGGGGTATGAAAATTAGCATAAGCAGTAGTAATGTCGATGCCAATTTAATTCTTTTCTGTCGTACAGTGCACCACGGTGGAATTAGACTGTGGAAAACGTGCACCCGCGTACACGACTGGCTTTTTTCTATTCCCATTTTTTTTTGCTGTCGAGCATTTAAGTCTTACGTTCGAATATCAACTTTGAATTTTGTTACATTTTTATAAGAAATGCGACTGTAGATTTTCTTCCATCGGTTGCCACAGATTCGGTCCCAATGTCAACGGATGTGTTTTCTTAAAACTTTGCTTTTACGCACACTTTTTCCCCTTTTTCCCCCCCCCCCCCCCACAAATCTGTGCTCGCAATGACAAAATGAAAGAAATTTACTGGTTTTAGCGAAACAACAAACCAAACGAAACAACAGATTTTTCTTTTTTTTTTTTGTCAACGGAGAAAGGGTCTAAATTCTGCGAAAATGGAAGTTACCTTAATTGGCATCACGTTTAGGTTTTAAAATGGTTGTATAATGTGTCTTTTAACTATATGAATCATTTGATCGTTCCTTTGCCGTGTTTCGTTTTCCCATCCATGCTATGCTTGATATATTTTTCCGATCGTTTTGGAAGGGTTTTCCTTTGTTGCTCTTTGTTTGCGTGTGCTGGCTTTTTTATTTCTCAGTTACGAGTTAATAATAATACTTCCTTGCAGTTTTCTCATGTATATCACAGTCTTGCCGCTGGTGATAATTTTGCGCATAGTTTCTTTTTGCTTCTGCTTCTCACAAGCACTTGATTTGTGTGATCTATGCTGTTGTTGTGCTTTGCTTTTAATCTTTTCGCTTTTTTTTTTATCTTGCAACGCTGTACTATTCCATTCAGTTCTATGGAGTTTTTCTTTTCTCTCTATTTTCTTTTACTCACTTCTGCTTTCGCGGTTATTTTACGTAGATCCAATTAAAACTTGGGTTTTTTTTTTGTATGTTGGGTTGGGTGCACTTTGAACGAATATTTAGTATTCGGTAGTTCTGCCGCTCGTGTACGCGTGTTTAAGTAAATATCTGTGCATTATTGTTGTTTTCAACTTCTTGGCTACTATATGGTACAAAAGGGTTACCGAACCCTGTCCGTGATGGGGTGTGGTTCCCTGACGGTTTCGTGGTGTGAGATTTGTTTTTTTTTTGTTTTCTTTATTACTTTGTTGTTTGCTAATAATTTAATAATACAACTCGTTAGTTTAAGGATGCTCTTGCTTGATCTTTTACGAAACACCGTTTCCGTATCTGAAGGAGAAAGGCTGGCGCGATTAGTCATCACGCGATGAAGGTGAAGGGAGGTTACGAAAAGTAAAGCAGGATGAGAGAAAGAGAGTGAGAGAGAAAGAGAGAAAATGAAATAAATAAAGTAAAATTAAATGTTGCATAAAACTAAGAAAAATAATCATTAAATCAATAATTTAGTATGAAACAAAGAAGCAAAACTGAGTGCATGTATGTCAATTACAGAACATATTAATAACGCAAAGCGGCTTAAATTGATCAACAAAAATTAGAAATTTTATCTTTTTGAACTCTAATGGTTATAGTCCCTTCCCCACACCGATGTGACTTTCATCGTCGCCTGACCAACAATAAAGCTGGCGCACCTTGTACCCTCCAGAGCTCCATCGACACAAACACACCACAACTACACATCATGGCGGGCGAAATGTAGTGCTACCCCTACCCGGCTCCATCTCGCGAGCGGCCATTTTCCCGTCGGCCCTTTGATTAGTAATTTAGAAATTTCACTTTACTGTTTCGGTTGCACAAGTTTCGCTCTAAGCTCGCCCAGCTCGTCCAGCGATCGTTCGCGCACACGTCTGCGTCCATCGCCAGATCGTCGTTCGTCGAAATTGGGGTTCGAGACTTAGAGGAAAGCTGGCAGCACTAATAAACGATGTAACACAAAAAGAACCATTCTCTCCCCGCATCTTTCACACTTTGCGCACACACACACACACACACACGAAAACTTATTGCGAGTGTCCATTTGTCCTTACACGATAAACTCAAAATGGCGCCATTTCGGTGGCGACATCTTCGGTGGAAAAGCGGCAAACTAGTCCCGCTTCACCATCAGTAACCCTCTCCCTGTAATGTCTTTTCCCCTTCTGCTTGTTCGTCAGTCGTATCTTGGCTACGAGAATACGAGGATACGCGGTGTGTGTTTGTATAGTTTTGTATTCTTAAATATTTTGCTTTAAATAACATCTTTGCTTTCCTCTACGCACAGACCGCGGAAAGTATCGTTCCTTACCTTCTGAAGGCAGTCTCTGAAGGTACATGAAGATGTAGTTTTCATGGTTTTGTGCGTATTAAATGTTTCCGTCGGTTCTCTCTCACACACACACACACACATATATCACACGGTGGCGTCATGGTTTTTACCAGCATCATTAAACATCCTTGTGTAGCCATACAAATGTCTACGCAAAACTTAGGTTTACAGTTTTCTACACGAACAAGTATTGGTTTTTGCCATGCGCCAGAAACTGACGCACAAAACTTCCACACAACGAAAGTAAAATTCCTAACGTCGTTTCCTGCTGTGTCTGTCTATGTTTTCCGATCGTTCCATTACGATTGTTCTTTTTGCCAAGTGGAAACGTTATTAAATTGAATAAAAATACTATCAACATATTTACGAACTTCTCACGAGTCAAGCCCGTGTGGAGCAAGTACAAAAACTGTGTCGCCATCTTCCCACGGCCGAGAGCGTGACAATGGTGCGTAGTGAGTATGGGAAAAGTTAATTCTAGTGTAGAGAAAAATGTACATTTTTTTTTCCTTGGCACACCTCACCTCATCCCACCCATCCCTAGCCTATCATCTAAGTGAGACTTTCCGATGTTTGTTTTGTTTTATGTGCACAGGAGCAGTTCCGTCTCTTGTCTCGTCACAATTCTTACGCATTCTAGCTTAGAGCTACGATTTTTGCAGATTGTTGCATGTAGTTTCCACCTTCTTTTTTTTTTTTTGGTTTAATGTTCTTATTGCTTTTGGTTCATTATTTGAAATGCTACGGAACAATGGGGTGGCAAGGAAATTTTGGAAACGCAACGGACATGATAGAAAACAGAGACATCAGGAAAACAAACAAAAACAACCTTTTACGATCAAAAGGTCGTACCGTACGAGTTATTAGCCAGTAAAGTATGGTTTTTGTTTTTCGCCACTTAAATGTGCTATTTGCGTTTTTCGACTTAAAATAATCGTTTTACCTACATCCCTTTTGCGTTTGTGTCTCTTAAGGGACGTAATGCCTTGTATGTGCCTCACCAAAACGTTTTGTTTGTAATTGCGCTTGGATTCTGCACGATCTGGACGCAAGATCCTTGATCGCATCGAATGCTATTTTGTGTCTGCCTGTCTGTATGTGAGTGAGTGAGTATGTGTAACATGTCTCTCAACTCTTTGCCAATTTTTACTTTTACCACTATATGTGCAATGGCAATACGATTTCGATTCGTTTCCAACTATTTGACTAAGTACCGGTGTACATGCGCTCACTGCTTAATCCCTATCGTCAACATACACGCACACACCTAAACAATTGCCCGTTTGGGGTTTCTTCCATATTGTTCCCCCCTCCCCCCCTAGCTCCCCTCCCCCCCGACGGGGAAGTTTTACAACTAAAGGGTAGAAACTAAAACTAGTTCGATCGCTGCCTGCGGCTGAATCGGTGGAAACATTTATCTATTGCAATCACGATCCCCGTGCTCGGGCCACTGATCGCTTGCCACGCCTGGCTTCTCTTACGTGCTGGCCTTTCTTTTTTTATTCTTTATATTATTTGCCTAACTTTGCTCTATACGTTTTTTTGTTGTTGTTTGCTTTTGTTTGGTCGAAAATGATTGCTGGTCGAATGTCTTGCCCTCCTTCATTAGGTAAAGCTATCATCTGTTTCGCGCTCCTGTACATCGTACTACGATACCACCAAGCTGTCAATACACAGGATGCGTCTTTTCCGCGGATGCTGGTTGCCGTTTGCCTGGATTTTGCTGGCGTGAACATGGCACTCGTAAGGATGCTCGTCCAGGATGTACTTTAGCAGCTGTGTTTGCTTCTTTTTTTAATTGTTTTCGGGTTTGTTTTCTCTTTCTGCCTTTTTGTTTTTTTTTTCACTCGCGATGCACGTTTGGCGTGCTGCTGTGCTGCTGCTTCCATCATTGGTATTTGGTTTGTTCGTGTTTTCTTTTTTTTTCGTCCTGTCTTTCGACCGCTGACCGCTTCACCGACCGGTACAATGCGACGCGCGACGCAATGGCGCAACGAAGAATTCATTTAAAAATTCTTGACAATAATTTAATTAGTAACAAATTGATTTTATGGAAAAACCAATAACAATAGCCCTTATCATATGGCTACGAAACGATGATGTGCGGAGCCGAAAATAGAACAGCTATGGTTGCCACTATTGTGAAAAACGTGAAAATTATAAGGCACAATCTATCAACTACCATTGCTGCAAATTTCCAATCCTTCGCAATATCGCTTTCTTCGTCTTCTTTTCGTATCTGTGGAAGAGAGATAAAGATGCGAAAGGGAAACAATGAGCGGTAAGAAGTAACGGCGAAAAAGCTCCGTTTGGAGCAACAGGCGTTTCTAATGGTTAATTAAATGTATTATTGTTTAACGATTACACATACGTATGTTGGAATCTTCTCTACTTGAAAATGTGTGCCTAAAAATGTGTAAGAGACGTTTGTAAAAAGACGTATTTGGTTGTCAAAGGTAAAGAACTCTGCCCTAGATTGTGCCTCAAGGTTATGTTTGAAAAAGAGGTTGAAAAAAAAGTGCCTTGTAATATGATGCAAGCTAATATTGAATAAAACGTACAGTGCTTATCATATTTATATGATTTTTTCTTCATATATTATTTAAAAAGGTTTAAGAAAAGAGGCTAAAAATTAGAAATAAATGTTTTCAAGAAAAAAAATTTCTAAAATTTCAAGCTATGCATGAGAATGGTGTTTGATTTAGACATAAAAATATCGGGTTTCATGCTCTAATAAAAAGAATAGAAAACATGACACATTCTCCACAATTCCTGCCACAATTGCAATAGTGAAGCCACAGGACGTTTAGTAAAGAAAAAATATTTACCATAGCTTAAAACGTTTAAGGAATCGGTGTTATTGAGTAATGCATAAAATGGTTTTGTGTTTTAAAACCTCAAATTTTTGGTAACCGTATTATACAGGGACGGACAGTATAATAATAATAGTTTTGAATTTTTCCCAGTTGTTGGTTAAAACATCAATTATTCGATGAATTCGGAACAAAAACAAAATAGCAAATGAAAGCTAAGATGGAGCTTATTTTTCCATTTTTTAAGGGATTGTTATATAGTTGTTCTAAATACCAACAACGATTGATTCAAAAGGAATTGAAAGAGAGATCTTAAAAACGGTCTGGCCATATTGCCGTGAAAGCGTGTTGAATCGTGAACTAGTGTTTTTATTTTTTATATCTTCTGGCCCTTTGCTTTGAATCTGTAATTTTTGTTCGTTACTAGCAGTGTTCGTACAATCATGCTACGCACTGTATCAAATTGCCTTCAATATTTCTTTAATTATAATTAAACTCAAGTTATTAAAAAAAAAATTAACCAATCAAAAATTCAGAACTGCTAAAACCACATCCTAAAATACACATTTTTCTTTAAAAAAAAGTCATCGAAATTCGATTTACGCCTCCAGCATCGAAGAGGATAAATGATGCCGTTTTAAAGATCGATTTAAAAATAAAAACAAAATAACAAAAAACCTTCAACCCACCCATAGAACAAAACCCCGAATAGATACGCTTGATCGATTGACCAATTAATGATAGATGGTTATCGCTAGGAAAAAGCGGGCAGCAAACATCGCCCTAGTCATGTTTGTCGCCTTTAAACCACAGCTCGGTGGTATGAAAGAGGAGCGATAGAACCCGCTTCCGACACATGCGTCCGGTTGGATTGTGCACGAACCGCACGGGACAGTTCTTTAAACAACATCAATCTTCCTAACCTTAACCGACATATTTCCATTTATCAGACAACGCGGGAAGATGACCAGCCAGCAGCCAAACGGAACCGCGAAGACGAGCGAACGGAACGAACGGATCCCCGAAAAAGGACCTTCGCTTTTATGGCGTGACGTGACAATAGCGAAAGTGGACGAAAGGAGCCATCCAGGATTATTGATGACCAGCGCGCATTGCGCGTAAAAGGGGCGTAGAATGTGTGCGTAGGATGAAGAAAGACAGTGACAATGGCTTCTCTAATTGCATCGCTTGCGGGATGACATTCGCGTTTTCTTGAGCCTTGATTTGGCCCTACATTTACCGACGCCGGGCCCACTCGATCATGGAGCAAAAGCGAACATCTTTTCCACGTCTACATACCTGGTCGGTGATAAAACGTATCTCTTTCAATATTAAAGCTAGTTCGTAATCAGCGGAGGATGTGAAACACGTGTGTGGTGGCGCTATCGCATCCGGCATTCGATTAGTTCCGATCGGTCCGATGCTTCCATCATCACTGCTGCAAATACGCACGGAATCATCGTTTGTGCATGAGTGTGTCATTTTACAAAACGGGTGGTTTAGCTTACCTGTAAACAGTCCTGAAATATGTTGGATTATGTGGCAGTGTACCTCCAGGGGTCAATGGTCTACAGTTGTGACGAAAGTCATCATCTATATCTAATACGTTCGCTAGTAAGGACTTCGATGATCTGCATAAAGGTGAGAATGGTTGAATTATAGTGTGTATTGAGTGAGCGAAAAAATGGCGAAGCTAGTGACTTACCGCTCCTTCAACTCGACGTCCTGTATGTGCGCTTTCCGCTCGGAACTGTCCGACGTTGGCGTTGGTGGATATTCCATCGATAAGTCTCTACCGGGTCGACTCATTCTTAAAATACATGGCAACCAGTATAAAAATATGATTCTAACCTGTAAATTGGAATGTGGAAAAAATGATATCAGTACAGTGATCAGTCAGTGGTTTGCGAAAGTTTAGCAAGTTTAGCAAAACAGCTACAAAATGTTGAATACCCTAACTAATTAATTTACACTGCATTCAGCGTCGAGCGATTTACGTAGCGCGTGATTTAACATCTAATTTGCCAACTTTGCTATAATATTGTGGTACTTTATTTCATTTATCGATGCGCAATTGTTATCAGTGGCGGATCAGACCCTTTGGAGGCGGCGCTAGGCAGAATGCAGAATGACAGATTGAGAATGATTTTCTACAATGAAAATAAAAAATGAAGCCCCAGGGGAGATGTACCAATAAAATTTTTCGCATGATTGTGTCGTTCTAACATGAACATCCGAAACCTCTAATACGGCATCGGATAACACAGGAGGTCCTTACACGTGGCAGCGGTTGATGGCCTAGTTGGCTGCCTACTCCATCCATCGTTAAATTTTGCTACTGATGGTTATGTACAGCTTACTATATTTTAAAGCACACTCAGGAATATTATTCAAATTCCAATAACCGAAGTGACAATTGAACAAGAGAACAATTTGAAACAATATATTAAACACAATAGGGACGGCACGGTGGTATAGGCGGTGGATATCGATGCTGGTCTTCAAACGGCAGTAACGGAGTTCAAATCCAATCCGGACCGTCCCCCCCCTAGTGAGGACTGACTATCCAACTACGTAGTATTTATCGGCAGTTTAGTAAGCCATCGGAAACCCAGCGTGATTTTAGAAGTCGTTAAGCTAAGACGAAGAAAAAGAAGATTTAACACAAAAATCTGACGGATATGTATGCAAACATCAAATTATGCATTATTATTTAAAATGTAGTAATATCTTTTGCAATTTCTATTGAAAAATCGAGCAACTGTCGAGCTGTCATTCAGACAACCGAAACTGCCCGGGATAAGGCAAACGACAGGGAGAGGACATGCTTTGTGACATTTTGGTAAAACAATTCTTGTTTATAACGTAGTCAATACCAGCGGTGTTGACAATACGGCGTAGCGCCGCCGTATTAAAATAAATAAATAAATAAAAAGCTGTCGCTCAGCATTTATTTCCCAAAAACTTCGGGGAATGCACCTAGCCGTTGTGCTGCAATTTATTTACGCTATGCAAGTTTTAGTGGTTTTGAAATGCTGAAGTACGATTTATAGATATATTGTAGCAAAATAATAAAGGAACAAATAATGTGCGGATAGTAATATCCTTATGTATTATTTAAAATTGATCTCAGAAATACTAAATATCTATTATGTTTGAAAAATCCATCAAGAATCCATCATCTTTACCAAGTTCTTGGTTAGAAATCTTTCAAAAAGAGATAAAAATTAAAAATAACAAATGTAGTAAAACTCTTAGAACTAGAGTAGAAATCTATGAACTGGACGCTGCGTACTCAACACATCTGCAACCTGTTCAATGTTACGGGCCTTGTGAGATGATGTATGCATATAGAAGCAAGAATAAGGTCTTTAAAGCCATCTCTCTTGCCAAATAATAGCAATTTCGTACCTAATATTTCATCAAACATATTTGTTTCATCAAACGTATTGCACCTTTTGCCTAGGCATCATTTTCCAGGGTGTGTATTTTCATCACCATTTCCAAAAACTACCTAGCTTCCCCAAGTGCCCGACCCACGCTTACCCACTAGACAAAAAACGCATCTCGGAAGATCATTGGTAGAAATAAATTAAATTAAGCTACTTTAAACAAGGGTGAGAAGCGTTTTGAAAAGAGAAAAAAAGCACAGGGGATGATGGTTCACAATGGATTCCTTCCTCTTTTCACAGTTCTCGCTATCCGTTATGAAAGCGTGTACACGCTTGGCACAGAAGCGCACACACGCGAGCGTAATGAATTTAATAAACTTTCCCATAAAATTCTCATACATGAAAAACTGGAGCACACGCGGTCTGCTTCCCGCTTCGGAACGGAAGAATTGAACGAAAAGAATTACGCCAAACCGACATGATACGGTTGCTTTGTCCTTTCAGTAGGCTCACTCTCGTGGCTAGGATTTTTTTTTATCGGAAAAGAGGTAAAATGGGTAAAGCTCGTGCTGGATAGCAAGCGTACAGAAGAGCAAAAAAGGCCTATTTTCCACGCTCACTTTCCTTCACAAGCCCGCCCGCAAACGGACAAGATTGAATTTTTCGCCAACCTTCAAACACACGCGGTTGAAGGCGGGAAAAGCTTTCAGCCTCATAATGGCTTTAAGCGCATATGGCACACACACACACAGAAAACCGTGCTGCTGCTCGAGTTGTCTGTGCTGTGGCGAAGAGACCTGCTGCCCGACGTTTGACTTCACCACTATGGCAACCGTTTAGTCGTGTAGCGTTTGTTTAAGAATTTTCCCGAAAATCATTCATCCACCTCAGCTTTTGTATCCCCTCCCTTTCCCCCACCAATCGACACGGTTTGATCGGGTTCCGGGACTGCTAAAGATTTTCCACCGTCCAACAATGTCTTTGTGCGGTGTGTGTGTGGTCTCCACTTCCGGTTTCACTTCCCATTTCCCAACCGGGAATTCGTCAGCCGTCAGCGAAGTGGTGGGTAAAGTTGGCGGGGGATGGGTGAAGAAAATCATCATCCTTCACGGGATGTGCTTTGAATAAATAATCGCACAAGCCGCGCGTTTGTTTGTGTATCTAATATGATTTTAAATAATCCAAGCATGCGTTGCGTGTTTTTTGTTTCCATTGCTTGTGGGGCGCGGACTACACAGAAGCAGAACACGGGACACAAGATTACTTTGCTTACGATTTTCCATCGTTCCGTGCGTTTTTTTTGCTGCTGCTGCTGCTCGCCGAACGATTCTTGATGAGATCCACTTTCGGCAGCTGTAAGCTAGGCGACGAAGATGCCATCAAGAGCCAGGGAGGGCACGATCGGGCGGGGACGAACGAGTTTTTCGTCTCGCGTAGGCGTCATCGCCGTTACCGTTGACAGCCATCGTACCTTATCTATCATACCCGACACGACGCGCAAAAAGGGTCGACAGGGTGGAAAAACCGATCGCCATGACGAAAAATGTCTTTCAAAACTCAAACCGCTGCTTCTGCTCCCACTGTATCTCCTCTGGTCGCAGAAAACAAGTTGACAGGGTACGGTGAAATCATCGGGTGCCGAGAGTGGGATCAGAACAAAACATTGAAAGAGAAAAAGCGATGGAAAACGATGGACAGATGACACGGATCGCGTTATCTGCTTTTCTTTCATCATTTGACATGGTAGAAGGACAGGCCGTTGCTGCTGTGCTCTTCTCTGCCCGAGTAAACGTTATCAGCCCGGTAAGATAATTTTCGCTCACTCGACGCAGTTGTCAACGAGGAGGAAGACGATTGGCTTACGATTGCCTTGCCACTGCTAGATGGACAAAAAAAAACGAACGTGGACTAACGTAAAAGTGGCAGTACTTCCATCACACGGAACTCGAATGGAGTACACAGCAGCCAAAAGACTAAGAATCAACAAACAAGAAAGAAAAAATGGGAAAAGTATGTAGTAATAAATAAATCTCCATCTTCATCATGAGCGACAAAAACCGCAATACAGCGAAGTGGGTCGCGAAGTGGCAGCAGTACCAAACATCAAAGATAAAGAAACGGGATAGAGCGTAGTGAAGGATCGAATAAAAGGGCCAAGATACATAATTCTGAAAAAAAAGCAATCATCTACTAAGAGAATGGCGTGGTAGATGGGTTGAAGTTGGTGAAGATATCCAAAGCCGAAGATTTTGTTGGTGGATTCTTAAGGCGGTGTTGTAAGGCTTCCTATTCCAGGCTAGGCAAGGACAAGATTTTGGACGATGAAACTTTAATGATGAACAAAAAAGAAATATGTTCTTGCATTTCAGAGTGTGCCTTTAACGTTATTCTTGGTTATAGGATGACGATTTCCAATGACGATTTCATATGCGTTATCGATTTTCAATTCGACTGCACAAGGAGCGCCCATGATTCGTAACTGGATCTTTGGAATTATTTGGGAGTATATAAGATCATCGACAGAACATATCGAGGAGCTAACATCGACTCCGATCACCGCTTGGTTGGCATGGTGATCCGGTGTAGAATATTCCGAAACCGCACGCCTCCGAAACAACTTCATACCTAAGGCGAACTGCTGTCGCAACAAAGATGGTGATCTGGTCAGTTCACCAGAGGAGCTCAGCCCGAGGTCCTCTTGCGATGGGGTCAGTACTTTGATAAAATACTTAACAACCAGTTAAACGAACAGCTAGAGGCTCCGTTAGCAGACGGTCTCGATGTACCGTCGCCACCTGACATCGAGGACACGTGCAATGCTATTCGTCGGTAAAAAACTGGTAAAAAATGGGGGTGCCTTACTAGAAAATGAGGTACATCAACTTGTTACTGAGGAATAGGATAGCGAATAGATGCCTTGTGATTGGAATCTCGGTATCATCTATCCCATATGCAAGAAGGGAGATGGCAGTCCAACCACAAACTACAGGGGTATTACGGTGTTGAATACCACCTAAAAATTATCTCCCTAATCTCACTAATCCTTCAGGATAAGCTTTATTCGTTGAACAGATAGTTGGAAAATATTAAAGAGGATTTTGTAACGGAAAATCTACCACTGACCAGATCTTCACCATGCGGCAAATCTTGGAGAAGAGAGCTGAACAGCATCTAAACACGTACCATCTCTTCATAGATTTCAAGGCCGCTTATGATAGCATAGCCAGAGTAAAACTCTACGAGGCCATGAGCTCTTTTGGAGTCCCAGCCATGACCAACGTCACATGCTAGGTGAAGGTGGATGGAAAACTCTCAGGGTCCTTTGCTACCACCAAATGCCTGCGTCAGGGAGATGGGCTCGCCTGTCTCCTATTAAACTTGGCGCTAGAGAGGGCCATCCGTAACTAATTAACGAGGCAAAGACCAAATTGATGGTTGCACCATCAGCGGCCCCTTCTAAGAAATCCGGAACTACGTGGGGGTGATGCGCGAATAGGTGATCTCCCTTTTGAGACGGAGTTGCGCGTTAGGATGCTGGCGGCCAGCCGATCATTCTACAGCCTGAGGAAACATCTCACCACAAAAAACCTGTCGAGACGGTGGAAGCTGGGACTGTATCGTACCACGACGGCGCGGGACTGTGAGTGGTTTCGGACTCTGCTGCGGCCGGCCATGACCGCAAAGCGGTTTTAGCGCCTGATAACTAAGTAAGTAAGTAAATGAGATCATCAATTTTCGAACTGCTTTGTGAAGCTTATAAAGCACATTTAAGAGTTAAGAGGGAATCTTTTTTTTCACGACTATCTTAATTATGGAACGATGCCTATAATAGTAACAGAAATGGACCTATAATTGAGATGACAGACTTGTCTTGTCAGTGCTCATAAATATTTAAAAAGGGTTCACTCTATAATTCGTGACAGAAGTTTTACTTATGTCTTATGAGTTTTTCTCTCTGCTATTTTATGTGTTTAACTGACGGCCGGTCATTGAAACATGGTTTCAATGGGGGTTTCAATCCCCATAGATTGAAGGGGTACGTCCACACAAAAACCAATTACGATGACTTGCCTCAAGACAACCTTTAGATGTTACCTTTGGAGAGTCATTACCAGGTGTATGTGATGCAGAGTAAATGTCTAGAATGCGAGAAACCGTGATATCGGTGGCTATAACCCATCAAATAGGCAAATTTCGATCGTAATTGACGAGGATTCAAGCAGATAACTTAAGATGGTCCATACAATTAAGTAGCATGAAGTAGAGCCTGTCCGAAGTCCTTGCTACTGATGAAACTTAGAGGTCGTTACAGCAGAGTGTAGTTAATTGAAGGTGAAAATGACTTATCCCGAAGGGATTCTAAGACAAAGTATTATCTTTGTCTGATCATTCATCAAAATATTTTGTTATTTTACAAAAAAGAATCAATACCCATTATGTATAAACGCTGCAAATCACAACCATTCAAACCTCATCACAACTCGACAGTAAAGGTTCTTCGCTTCACGCTAGATAGCACATTGGAGCGGAAAGACACTTGCCGGTTTGTTAATTTGCAGTTCACTTCGAAGCCGCCAGTTCGTTACGCACAGTTCACAGCAAAGGTACGCAAAGCTTTGCAATCGCTCGGTCAGACGCTAAACCACCGTACTGCATTCCAGTTCCTAGTCCAAACTAGTCGGTGTACGGGCAACTAGCCATTGTTCCCAAAAGTACTGGGAAACCCCCACCGGGGACGATACTGCAATCTCGACTGCCAGTCGTGATTGTGTGTCGTCGTCCTTCGGTCAAAATGTGATTCCATATTTCATGCAGAGAAACATGTCGAATCCATCATTCTGACAGTGCACTGACAATGACTTTCGAACGCGATAGTTCAAGCGTTGACCGAAGGTATGGAATTGTTGCAGGTGACTGGAACGAAGAAAAAAAGCACGCGCACACACCGTGCCAACTCCGAATTGCATTTGGCCGCATCCGCGTACGGCACCGCAATCGTATGTGAGGCATCCCTAGGGGTTGTCAGGCTTCGAAAACTCGCATAAGTATTCATTAAACCGTGCCCGGTATGCCCTTGCCACATGGCATGCATTTGGGAATGATTCTTCTTAGACGCTTTTGCGGAACACTGTTGAATGTGGCGCTCTAGGTCATGCCGATGCTTTCACACCACTTCATTTAGAATGACTTTTGACTGGAATGGCTTTTGGGGTACGCAATCGCAAAAGGGAGAAAATTTTACTTCAAGCCGATGCGTTGGGCGCATCGGAACGATGTCTGCAGTTTGCATGAATCAATGCTTCGTTATCTGTGTTGGCGTTTTTGCCCGGTACTTACCCAATCAGACATTTCGTGTGTGTCCGCATTTCTATGATGATAATTTAAAATTAGAATCGTCGAAACAACGGATGATGCAACCATAAACATGATGCAGTTAAAATATGTGCCTGAAATAAGAGAGACAGAAAGAGAGAGAGAAGAGAAGGAAAATTTAATGTTAATATTGGAAAATTTCACCTTATTAACCAAACTTTACCTAAAAGTGGAACAGCATCCGATGTGGCTGGCATTGTTTCAGCAACCATATTTAAAAATACAGTCAGTGATAATAAAATTGTTACGCCTGTAATGGAAAAGTTGAATTCAAAAGCATTTTACTTAGTAAAAATAGGGGATCCTTTGCTATAATTTTGCTGTAAATACAACAATCCGTAACCATACAAGACTTTCTACCGCATCTGTGCAATTGATCATCAAAAAACAATACTGCTTCTTCCGGGTACTTACCTAATGATAACTTTTCGCCGGAGTCCGGTGGCAGGGTGAATCCTAGCAGTGCCATCGACGCAATCAGCACACACGGTACGATCAAATTAAAAAAATAGTACAGTGTTCGCCTTCGTATGATGATGGCGAAGGTGATGTCGATGTAAGGCTCTGGACAGCAGTTGTAGTAGATTTCGTTACGCTTGCCGGGAACACCTTTGCAGCGCAACACACGACCGAAGGGAACACAGGGACATAGACAAAGGTGCGATAAAATAACAAATAATCCATCGCAACAGGAGTACGCAAACGCAATTTGCAGGTATGTAAGACATTGGCATAAGGAAGTGTATAATTGTGCGTGTGGGAAAATTTTCCTTTAAGGGTTCGTAATAAAATGTTACGACAACAAGTTCAATTTCGAGTTCTTCAAACGTGATCGAGCACGAGCTTTGATCGTACATCGACGAGATATCAAATCCAAAACTGCTGATTGCACAGTGTTGTTGGTTAAATTCCAGTTCTTCACCATTCCAATTTTATGGCAGAAGCATGTGTATGTGTTTTTTTTTTCTCTATGGCTACAGTCTTTTACTAACGGTCAAACAAATTCCGTACCAGTGGAATGTTGGTTGTTTTTTTTTTTTTGTTTCAAACAGAAGAAAGATGATGTCATTTTAAAGTCTATGGTCTATGGAATGAAGACTGATCGTGAAATTGTTGTTAGCGAGTTATGAGCAAAATAAAAATAGTAAAATTGTGTTTTTGAAAATGGTTTGAATTTTCCTCACAAAACGAAAGAAAGAAGCTAGAGCTATAATACTAAGGTAACTAGCGCAAGCTAAAGACTGTGATACTTTTAAATTAATTTCTGCCTCTGAGCTCCTTCTAAGTTATTTAGCAAGAGTCTTAGTGGGTTACAAATTTTACCACAAACAAAAAAATCTTTCACATCTATAAATGCATCTCTGAGAAAAATGCTTTTGGCTCTAGGAATATTTAGGAATACCACAAAAACTTTCGATGCTGAATCGTAGTTACCGAAAGTAACGCTTCCATTATAAGTTTTGCTCATTAGCTCATTTCTTAGCTACAAACCAAAAAAAAAAAAAAAACCCTAGCCCATCCATCTTAAAAGCTAATGCTTTTCAACCCGGGGTTTTCTCTCCATTTATGGGACAGTTACACCTTTGGACAGCTATTAATTGAATTAGTTGTGATCCTTTTCCGGCGTGGTTATTGAATATTTAATCTTGTCAGTGCCCTGCTCTAACCAAAGCCATACACATATACACACTCACACGTCCATGTTCGCCTTGCGCATACATGCTCACAATTCTACCCCCCCACCATACTGGACAACGCGTGGCTCGGTGCGCCGCACGTGCCCGAGTAACGTTTGAGGACGAACTTCACCAAAACCCGTGCGCTCACCGGGATCCTTTGGAGGAATTAAGTTTAATGTCCTTTCGTGTGCGAATGTTTTCTTTCCCGCACGACTTAGCGTGCTCACTTCGCCGTACAGAACGTTTCATCTTCTCTACTCGGGTAGGACGGATGGTCATCCGCCAGACCGCTGAACTGGGGAGAAGGCGAGGGAGTAGTTATGGGACAAAGTTTTCCATTCAACAACAATTCTCCACTCCCCCCTCCCATGGGGTGGAGACCACACACCACCCGGACGCTAGGGTGTGGGATTAGTGATAAAGGGTTTTCGTAATAAATTTAATCACTTTGCATGTTTTAACCATTCATAACCGGATGTGCACGGTAGGCATTGTGTGAGTTGGAGGTCCCCCGTCGCTGTCCATACACACATACACATACACATACAAACACAACAAAATCTTGATCCGACTGCATATCCCGTAGCAAGCGCTTGAGCCACTTCATTAGCCCTCCGTCGTTTAGTGGCTCTCGTGTGCACAACCATGGCAATCCCAGGGCTTGCGATCAATAAACCACCGGCCAACCGGGGAGAGTGTGTGTGTGTGTGTGTCAGGCGATCCGGAATGCCGTCCGGAATGTCCTGCTTAAACGGGAAAGGTTCAAATTTATTCTTCGCCTGATGGGCTATAATAAACAAAAACCCCAGCCCGTTTGAGAGGAGTCACGCGGTAGAAGGTGTTAGGGAACAAGGAACAAAAGGTTCTTCACATTCCCGTTTCCCGGGAGGGAAACATTGAGTAGTACGGGGGTAGCAGAAATGAAGGGACCGGGCGCGGGTTAATAGTTAATGGCATCTTGGCTGAGGTTATGCAAAAGTGCCCGCCAGTAACAATGTCTGGGCGAGCGTCCGGATGGATCGGCTGTCCGGGCTCGACGGGAATCGATAAAATTCGTCCTCCATCATGTCTTAAACGATTATGGCAATTAGTTAGCAAATTGTTAAATGCAACGATCAACTCCCCGAGCGGAAGTTGCGGGCTGAGGGTGAAACGAAGAATGGAATTAACTGTCTCGGTAGAATTATTAAAGCGAACCAAGCTGCGTCCAAGTAAGCTTCACCCTATGGAGGCAGCGTGGCCGAGCGGTCTAAGGCGCTGGTTTTAGGCACCAGTCAGAAATGGCGTGGGTTCGAATCCCACCGCTGTCAAGATGTAATTTTATATTTATTTATTAAATAACGAATGAGAAGTGTATTGAGCTTTTTAAGCTTTTTTAAAATGAAAATCTTGGAACCGTTCTTGTATGCGCAGTATGTATGTGCAAATAAAAATAAATATTAACAATCCCACTGACAATTAGCAGCTTTAGCTTAGTTTCGTAGCAGAGCGATAAATTTTTGACTTTCAACTCTCAATAATAAAAGAAATCTATTTAATTTCTTATAAAAAATCACTTTAACTGTAATGAAGCGATTCTGAACCATTTAAGACGATTGACACGCGACAGGATACTTTGAATTGGGAACAACTTTAAACCGTTTTTTTTTGCGTACGGGGCTAATACACGTGAAACAGACTCTGAAACGAAAACAAGAATATATCTTACTGATTAAATTGAACCGCGGAGCCCTGTCCAGTAGCGAACCTTCCGCCGTATCTACTCGGAACCTTCCCGTAAGTACTGTGTCGCACCGCCTAATACTGAGCGTAAAGCGTCCAGTTATTACGGGACGTTCGGTCGTAGGAAAGTACCGGTGGGGGGAGGGGGACACCTACTACATGTCACATTTTCGCACGGGACTACTTACCGACAGTCTCCGAACCGTCAGTCAGTTCTGCTTATAAACGCACGTCGATCACGCCGTATTATCGGTCTTATGCTCTGTTTTAATCTCTCTCCCTGTCCCTCTCTCTCTCTCTCTGTTTCTGTCTCATTCCCGGTTGGTGGGAGGGGGTCAGTGTTGCGCTCACAGGGGGTGACACAGATAACGGGGATGTGTTTGTCGAAGACAACAGTGGTTTCGTGACGATTGATTTAACGCGCTTAACGAATGGCGCAATCTTCGTGTATCGCGACTACCAGCTGAAGGTGAATCACGTTTGTCAGCGCCCAAATTGTAGGGCGGAAAGCACCGCCAGAGAAGGGTGTGACACCTCTCTGGAAGGACAATTTTTGAGGACGTCGTCCCTGTTTTTTTGCCTATGGTCCAATCCCTGTTTGCAAGGGTGCTCGTTTCCAAACATCAAACTACGCGGCTATTAGCTTCCAGGAGCAAGCTTTTGGATGCAGTTTCGATGGGAAACGAGCCTGTTGGCCGGTACGGTAACGCTTTCGACACTTTCATCTTCCAGTAGCAGAAGCGGAAAGCCCTGACAGCCGTGGCTCAGCTCCTGGCGGGTAGTGCACGATGGGGGAGTTGTGCAGTACGTAGTTTAATGGTTTTGTTTTTTGGTTTTTGTTTCCGTTTTGGATTTATGTTTGCGTTACGGGTGCAGTTTAGCGGATATTTAGCGATTTTTATGGTTAGTTTTTTTTTTGAAGTAGAAGAACAAATAAAATCAAGTAATTGGCTAACTTAACACGGTGTCCGATGCAGAACAAACATAAAAAGTCTAGAAACGGGGCTTCTAATTAGCACAAATTTAACGGTGGCTCTGTTTAGATGGTCGTGCGTTTTACATTGTCGTTTCCTTGTTGTTTTCTTCGTTTACTTGTTCATCACATCCGTTCCAGTGCTTCGTTCAGTTGAGGTTTTGTTTTTTGTTAACTAATTTCTTAACAGATGTTTTTTTTTTTTTATTCTTGAAACTTTAAAAACCTTGGCTAGCCATCGACAAAAATGTTGTTTTAAAACAAGATTGGTTTTATAGTCCCATAGCTAATTGAATGGAGCATATGATAAGTCCTCTGGGATAAAGAAACATCGACCATCACCAATAAGGTCACAAAATAAATGCACAATAAATTAATTAACCTCCCTACAAAGTTTACGAAGTTTACGTGATTTCCATTTTTTTGCTTGAGTTTTTTTAATAGTATAAGCTTCACTTGGGCTAAGAGCTGTTGGTAACAAGAATCAGCTTTCGAAAACCATACAACGTAGAATCGAATAATCACTTTATCTCTTAAACCTACGATACAACAATGTTTATTTCAGTACTACTCGCTGCTCTTGCGAAACTTCACCAATATAGCTTTCATGTTTCGGTTAAAGTAATTACCATGGCCCATAGCCCTCGCTTTGTGCAAACTATCCTACCAACGCTAACTTCTACGAGAGTGTGCGCAAAACTCTTAACACAATTTTTCCCCCTGGTTCAATCGAAAAAGGGAAAGCAACTTTTCGGTTCCTCTGTATGCATACACGGTGCACGGGCTCAATGGCTGAGCTTGATGAAAATCGAAATCTGTCAACGACAGACTTGACAAAACGAATAACCCAAGAATACGTATGGTCACACACAGGGCAACCACCCATTCCGAGCACATGTCGAAAGCAGTGACCGAATCTTCGAACCGGCGACTTAGAGTGTCCACATGCTTTTGGGTTTCTTTCCTGGCTGAACCGACCGTATGAAGACAGGACCAGCTCACAATGGTTTTTAGCTTTTATAGGAAATGTTTTTCCGTTCAGCATGACATCAAGTTTGGTTGCACCATTTTGGGAGCGGACCCACAAACTGTTTGCAAAACTATTAGCGAAGTAAATCGGTTTGCTGTTCTTTAATTCTTTTCGCTAAATTCAAAATGCCACGCGTTAAGGGGAAAGATCGATTGCTATAAAAGCGTACTGATTGACGTCTGTCATTTTATGGGTAAACTATTATCTAGACCTCATGTTCCCTATCTGCTGTACGACCGAATTCAAAGTGGTGAAGAAAAAACGCTCAAATTTTTTCCAATATCAGTAAATCAAAAGCAGATATCAATAAACAGAATCGATGGTAGGAACAAAAATTACATGTACGACGTTTAAATGTGTTTTCTTTTAGCAGTTTTATATGAAAAAGTGATATGAAAGGTTATGTTAATGATGCTTTAAGCTTACTAATGTTAATACGGAAGCAGTGACGTTACTACTATGAAGCCATTTCGCTGGATGGATGAGTCGAACAATGAGCTTTCGTTTTGATTTGGACGCTTGATTTTGACTTTTTTGGAATATTTTCATTGCAAAAATAGTGGATTTTTTTTTACTTTCTTCCAGAATGCATCCAATTGATCCGGTTTCATTGTTTAATGTTTTTGCAATAAAAGCCCATCAATGCGAATGAAGTGATTGTTTTCTTTAAGCAAAATACATGAAAATTCCCGATTCCATTTTTCCTGTTTCCGGTTCAAAAGTTCGTTTCCAGCGATTCAGATTCAGATTTGTTCGTGCCATATTGTTATCGATTTTAAGCTACGTTTAGTATCGGTGCCTTACCTAGAAGATCCCATTCACCATTCGTCACGAAACTACTGACATCTCCACCTGCTTCATCTTGCAACTGTAAGTCTAACTGTAATTGTCAGAGAGAAGAGAAATTGGTGTATTAGTTTCGTTCCTGGATGCAGTGAAGTTGCTGTTGGACGGTCACTAATTGTTGTGGCTACTCATAGTTCACAGTTCACAGTACTTGTTAGTAAGAGTAGGCATCGCTAGCTAGTACTGCATAATAAGCCAGACACGCATCAAACCTACGACCACTCACGCTTCACTCATAAACATTTACAAGAAAAATAATTTTAAAAAATTTATAAAACGAAAAATTTTCTATGTTTTTTATACAAATACGTTAATCAATCAATCACTCTCATCACTCAATCGCTCACTTATCACATTCACTCCTAAGAACAAACACACACACATGTACAAAAGAAAATCTAGTTTAGGATAAATTAATAAATCAATAAAAATAGAACAGAAAATAATTTTTGTTACGTCAGGGGACGTGCATTTCAACCAATACCGCTTACAATGTAAAGCACGTCTAATGATCAACACAACAACCAAAGGGCAACAAAAAATGAAGCCAATAAGCTCAGTGTTATGAAATTAAGTTTTTCAGAGTAAAATAAAACAAAAGTTTGGCTAAAAAAAGAAACGCTGAGAAGTACGGTTCATCGATTTCACCGAAGATGCCTACGATGGTGACCTTTACGGTCTTAGCCGCATCCTGTGTTTGGACCGACGAAGTTTGGAATTATTGAAACGTAAATTGGAAGCATCCTTGCGATCTTCCCACTGCAATAATATGCACTTTCACCGTGCGCTACTTATCCAATTTATCCGATTCCGGAGAGATTTCTTCGCTGCTCAGCTTGGTGTGTGATCCTTCAAAATCGTCGTATTGTTCCATCAGGTTTGTCTGCATGTATGTGTGCTTAGTTTGCAAGTTTTGCTTATTACTGTTTCTGTTTGCTCTTGCTTGCTTGAGACATAACATTCAACACATACGGGCGGGCCAAGTTAAACTCAGGCTTTAGAGCTTTCGTTTTGAATGGAACATGATATGATTCTCATTCGATAGTTCGTATGATGGTTTTCTCACATGTTCTTCCCGACAACCCGTGCAAAAACCGTATCGACGAAGAGTTTTTTGAAGCTGTTCCCGAACTGTCAAATGGCGCACGCATTTGCACACGATGTTGTAGGTTCACGGCGTGGCGTGTGGCAAAATCCATCCATTTCCTTCCCCCTGCCCAACGAATGCTACGGGACGAAGCAATGCTCGGTGGGGAGGGAGGTGGCCATTCGCCAAACGGGAACGATATTCAAAAAAGTCTTCGACGGTCACAGGTGCTGCTGGGATTCGCGAACTTTTTTTTTAATTCAATCTCGCACTCTGGTCTGTTTGTGTTCCTACCTGATCACTATTTGTTTGGGCTGCTCATGCCGGGAGATAGTCTTTGTGCTTGATAGTTCCGATTGTTAGAAAACAAAAACATTTTTCCTCTGCTGCTGGTCAGGAAGAACATGAATTTGTTTTCTTTTTCGGTTAGGTTTGTATTATTTTATCGAAATCTCACGGCATGAGCATGTACCACAAAAATCTTTTGCCTAGGTGGGGTTTTATCTTAATTTTACATCATAAATCACCACTCCTTTTTTGTTGTTGTATAACAAAATTAAAACCTAAATAAACGCTTTCAAAATTATGAACAAAACAGATATGAAGCCTTTTTTTCTATTGTACTTTTAAAATTCTAAACACTCTGTTAACACACATCAGACTGTAGCTAACGTATAGAAAACTTACAAAAACGAAAAGTTTTTTCTTTTTTCAACAATACGCCTATGGACAGGGAGCAACACTGAAGAAGAAGGCTTCGCAAGAAATGAAAGAAAAACATGAGCCGATAATGTTGTCAATACATTTTGCACAGGGGACATTTTGGAAGCAACTAATTTAAGCAAACAGCGTGATAAATTAATCTATGATTTGCACAAATCGCTAAAAGAAATCTAATTTGAGTATAGGATTGATCTGCTAAAGAAGATTGACTTGTTTTTTTGCTGGTGTGATTCAAGAAGGAAGTAGAGAAGGCTCATTTCGTGAAGCAAGAAATTGGAAAAATACTTTTTGAGCTAGATTCTGCTAATAATTGCATGACAAGAAAAAGATTCAGATGCCAAACAAAGCAATTAAAAACAAGGACCAATTTTGAATACATCTAATCCATCTAAAACACAATTTTCTAGAAGCAGGTGGCAGCATTCGCTTTCATATCTGATTTTCGTAGCGAAACAATAGAAACAAAAGCTTTAACAACCAAAACGACATAGTCCTACCGCAGAAAGGACTAATCTCAACACATTAAAATGCTGCCAAAAGAATCTAGAACTCCTTCAGGAAGCGATCAGCAAGAATACCAACTCTCATTGGTGCAGTTTAGTTATTATTTAGCATTACAACTCTGTCAGCTTAATGGTCCAATTTTTTGTGGCTTCAAACTAAACGGCAAATGTGAATTGATTTCCTCTGTGCACGATCGCTCAATAGCTTGGCAGGCTCTAAAATGCTAGTACATCTCAGTCTCGAAGTTTGCGGTAAGTAACAATAGTGGTACAGTACGGTAGGTGGCACATTACTGCTATTGGTTAATTGGTTATACATGAAAGTTTGGCTTTGCTGGTGTTTTGCCGCTACGTATATAAATATGTATCATTCATCTGTACAAATATGTGTAATGCATCAACTTTACCTGGAAACCATCATATGTCCAACTACCAAATTTCATTTCACATCTTTGATCGTCAAATGGAAACCACGTTATATCTATTTTACATGTTGATTTGAAGATTCCTGGTGGCACATACAAACAAGAACCATTATTGCGTACGACTACGTTTGTTGGGTATGTGCCATCAAAGCCTTCATCAGCACTAAAATATAAATATACGGTAATGATGAGTACATTTCAACTGCCGGTCGGTTGTTCGGTTGATAGAATAGATTAGATAAGTAGTTTAGTTAATAAAAGGTTTGGTTAGAAATCGAAACAATTTGGGTAGAAGTGTTTTTTTTTCGTTCGTGTTTAAATTTTGTTTATTTTTGTTTAATTTTTGGGAGTAGGAAGTACTCATAATTTAGAAAAGGGGGAATCGAAACAAAGTTGGTGAACGAATGAATCAATTAGGGGGAAAAAATCATAAGATAAAAAAGGAATCTTAAAACGAAAAAATGGTAAAAATTTATGGAAAGATCGCAAATAAATATATAAATAAATAAATAAATAAAATAAAAAAATTAAATATTATAAATGAATCAATTAGAGGGAAAAAATCATAAGATAAAAAAGGAATGTTAAAAGCAACGAAGAAATGGTAAAGATGTATGGAAAGATTGCAAATAAATTAATAAATAAAATAAAAAAATAAATTTGAAATATTAAATATTATAAATAAATCAATTAGGGGGAAAAAATCATAAGATAAAAAAGGAATCTTAAAACGAAAAAATGGTAAAGATTTATGGAAAGATCGCAAATAAATAAATAAATAAATAAAATAAAATAAAAAATTAAATATTATAAATGAATCAATCAGGGGGAAAAAATCATAAGAAAAAAAAGGAATGTTAAAAGCAACGAAGAAATGGTAAAGATTTATGGAAAGATCGCAAATAAGTAAATAAAAAAAATTAAATATTAAATATGAAATATTATAAATGAATCAATTAGGGGGAAAAAATCATAAGATAAAAAAGCAATGTTAAAAGCAACGAAGAAATGGTAAAGATTTATGGAAAGATCGCAAATAAATAAATAAATAAAATAAAAAAATAAATTTTAAATATTAAATATTATAAATAAATCAATTAGGGGGAAAAATCATAAGATAAAAAAGGAATGTTAAAAGCAACGAAAAAATGGTAAAGATTTATGGAAAGATCGCAAATAAATAAATAAAAAAAAATATATTAAATATTAACATAGTTGAGTACAAAAAGTAAGGAAGTAAAAAAGTATTATTTTATTTTAAAATTGAAAATGAAAACGTAAAAACCAAAATACTAAACAATTGAGATCGATCGAGGATGGGATTTGTTTTTGATGGATTTTATGCAAATCGATTTTTTGTTTGTTTATTGCTTTCCTCCTTTAGTTGTTTTGATTTCATCAGAAAAGGTGTGAGGTTAGTTTAGAAGAGTGAATAACAACCTGTTGTACATCAAAACATCTGGTTTCCATATCCGATGCGGTGGTATCCGGAGATCTCGCACACCACCATATTCCGATGTGTTCCACCTTAAATTCATATCATTCCATTCCTGAGTTTGGTTGTTTTGATTGAAATGTTTGTTTTTTGTTCGGTTAAGTTTTAGTTGCAAGAAAGCGAATCATGGCAAAATAGTTTGTTTGATTTTGAGGGATTTTAATTGGTTTTTGTTTTTTTTTCGCCCCCCGTAGAATTCGTTGTTGTCGTCGCGAATTTAGACAGTATATGGAGACGCAGGATTGGTGTTGTTTTGGGGGGCGAATGTTTGTCCACACCAACCACCCGGGTGCATTTGGCAGAATTTGGGGCGTGATTTTTCACAACCGATCAGAAATGTTTGATTTGATTTGTTTGTGCATTTGTGTTTTGTTTTATGCAAGTTCAATAATAGTCGCCCCATGCATCGGTGTTTTTTTTCGTATTATCAATTCGCACACATACATACAAACAATTTTCCAGAGCCGGCGTTAACACCAGATGAAATGAAATGAAATACGTTAAAAGAGAGAGAAAGAGAGAGAAAAATCACGTTATAATAAACACATCTCGAGGAATTCCAGGATTCCGCTACAGAGGTAGGAATATAATAAATGTCAACATTAGGAAAATTTATTATGAAAATGTTTTGTGTAGATGATGAAAAATCTAAAACTATAAAATTGCTTTTCCTGTTGCAAACCCAATCACTTTGCCATCTCAACTCGATCAAATCGCAGAAAGCCGCCAACTGATTCATCTGTTTTCCTATTTTCCTATTCACATGCTGCTGCTGCTGCTGCTGCTACTGCTGCTGGTTCGTATGAAGAGATCATTTTTCTTTGCTAGTGACAGACAGTTTCTGTTTCGCTCGGTTGTTTCTCGGAAATCAACTCCCACCGGTGCTTCTGCACGAACAACAGTTCTCCAAAACGTGTACCAAACGAGACAAGGGTTTGTCACTTGTTATCTAATCCTCATCGCCTTGAACGGGGATGGTTCTCGCTTATTCTTTGGTTGGAAGCAGCATTTCTCATACCACCTCATAGATCGAACGAGAAAAGGAGCAGGAAACGGGGAGACAATATTCAAATTTTCACCCCAACACCACATTCGTCGGATTCGTTTGCTGTTGCTTGTCTTATAGTGTTTACCGAACCGCATGAATGATTCATTCCCGAGGCGTGATGAAATCGATCCAACCCGTGAACAGAACGATTCTCCACCAACGCGTCTGTGCACACAGATACACACACACACACACACACAAATTAAGGATGGCAGTGTGACTACTGACCGCCTTCCAGCGGTGACATAAGCAAACTAGACGACTCTCTAGCGTGTGTCCCATCCCCGAGTCAGAATCCCCCCTCCCCCCAGAGGGAGTTCCAGCAATGGCACAGAAGGACAAAAATACGATGCTACTCTTTCGGACATTGTTTTACCCAGCGAAAGTCAGTGGGCATATTGTTTCGGGGCGGAAAAAAAAGGAGAGCGCCCCGTCGGGATCGTTCTAACTTTTTTGTCACCTCCACGCTTATATGTCTCAAATATTGTCGCCCTCTCGCTCTCTATCAGTACCTCAGCAGCAGTACCCAAAAACCCGCCATGAAACACAAACGACAATACGCTACCGGAATGTCTAATTCGATCACGTGCACCGGAAACCGGAATCATCCATTTGCGACGGAGGTCACCGTAAAGGCTAGGGCTCTTTGCCGTTCCATTTCATCGACCAGTTACGCCCGTGACCCTTGGCATCGCAAAGAAATTGGTCTCGATTCGTGTTCGCTTTTGCTCGGCTACAGCTAGCTGGAGAGCGAGTGGGAAAATTTAACATTCAAATAAATCGACCCCGTGGTGTGGGTTTCGGGCAAAGTCAAACTAATCTAATTTTAAATTCTGCCCAAGAACATCACACAAGAGTGTCGTTGCTCGAACGTCGGAGAACGTCGGAAAGCATTGGTGAACAATTGAAAAAGTGCAATCCATACTCGCTTTCGGCCAGATTATGTTCGGTGCGGGTGATAAACATTAAGGGGCTCAATTGTGTGTATTAGCTTGGTCGGGCGGGTGGCGAATGAATAGTGCTACTTGAGTGGAATTTTAAACGGACACAAAATATAGCCGAGTGCGAAGGGAATAAGAATGGGCCGCCGGTTGAGCTTGCGAAGAGATGGACTGAAGGAGAAATTGTTAAACATTGCAGCACATTAGGCGCAAACATGTATTGCTTACGCATTAACATATAAAGATAATGCAGTTTGATTTATAAAAAATAACAATGAATAATAATGGATATATATAGTTTTGTGTGTGTAACAGGTAATAAATATAAACTTGTAACAATAAACGGCACTTTTTAAAACTTATTTACATTAAAGCTATTATCATAAGCTAGCTTAACGTGAGCTTGATTGAAACCCTAAGATTCATGCAGCTTTAAAGCTATTTAAATGGCGAAGAATTACAAAACGAACAAGGAATGTTTAACAAAAATTCACTCGCATTTCCATTGTTGTTGATAAATGTTTATGAGATGTTAGGCGTCGATTTTGACATGATTCTGAAGTATAAACCGAGCTGCACATGAACAACATAGGATAATGTTCATCGATGCACTCGAGAAAACCAGCAATTGAATCTATGTCGACCAGTTTAGACTAGAAGCGGTTGATGATCTTGACCATAGCATGGCCCGATGCTGTTGTGTTGTGTTGGAGTTGTTCGGAATTGAATTACAATCGGTTCGAATCCTTCAATTAGCTACTCATTCGATTCGAATCTTCCTTGGAATTGAGTTTTCTAATCTTCCGAACCCCGAATCTCTCAACTTACTTACATTACTTATCAGGCGCTACAACTGCTTTGCGGTCTTGGCATGCCGCAGCAGAGACTGGAAATGCGATTGATGGCGGATGATTCCACGCCATCCTCCCACCTCAATGTGGGCCTACCACGCCTCCTCTGTTCTTGTGGACGGCCTAAAAGAACTTTCTGTGCTGGGTCGTTCGGTGCCATGATCCTTCTGAGCATCTTCCTCTCGAACGCGGCTAAGAGGGCTTCGTCTGTTTTGGATAGGGTCCATGTCTCAGAGGTGTATGTGAGTACTGGGACTATAAAGGGTACGATACGACAGGTTAAATCTGTCAATATCAGACCAAATAACCATCCAACCTGACTTGTACCACAAAGTAGAGTCTTTATACAATAGGTTAAACCATCATCAAAACACATTCCTGAGCAAGCTGACGATTCGCTTCATAGTGCAGAAACTAACTAAGAAAACAGTGTTTTTGTCTTGGTGGAACTTGGATCCAAGGGTTAGCGATGTGGATCATTCGAGTATGGATTCTCGGAAGATCCATAAACCCTTTCTCTCTTCTGCTCTTTTGACAAATATTGGGAAGATCGGTTGTTTCAAATTTGTTGATTATATTGTCCAAGTCCTGTATAGAAAACGCTTACCATAAACGCGTGCTCCATAAAACAGGCGAACTGCCTATTTTCTAAATCAGAAATCTATCCGTAACGTAAATATTTCTCGAGAATGGTTTTCGTTTTTAACGAACAGATCTAGAAAGATTTTCGGGAAATGTTCTATCCTTTGAACGAGTTTAAAATTCAAATAGAACAGCTTCACATAGGAATCTGTTTCACACAGAGCTGATTCTTTCCATTCTGGAAGAGGGCCCCTTACAATGTTTAGGGCCCTCTAAATACTCAATGCTTCTACGTCTAAACTATGGAGTCACCTTCCACGGATTGGTGATGGATTTGGAAAAAAACATCACCAGCTACAGCTGGTGCACAACAAGGTGCCACACAGACTGCTGCTCGGCAGGATGAATCGGACTCCTTTAGCCTGTTCATTCTGCTTCTAGCCGGAGACTCTGGAGCACAAGTTTTCCCTGTGCTCTAGGGTGTCTAGTGCTTGAAGCATACTGATGCAGGCTATGGAAGTCATCGTCCTTAAATCCTTAAATGTTGTTTGTAAAACCTGTAAGTCGTCCCTGTATGTAACCCACTTTTCTTTTATAAACTAGTTTTTAAGTTGTTTTAAATAAACAATGTTTTATAATAAAAAAAACTGCTACTTATAGGAAGAACGCACAGTGTTGGTTCCCCATGATAGTTCGGCGTCCCAAGTATCTGCTTAGACGGCTTTTACTATGATCCACCCCTGTTGGGATCTCTTAATTTTTTCACCTTATGTCATAGCGTGGCCTAATTGGTGAAAAGTTTGTTGTTTTGTAGATTTATTTGATTCGATTTAATAATTTTTTTAGCAAAACAAACATTGCAATAATCAGATGACATGTTGATGATGCTTTAATCAAATTTGGGATCGTTCATACCAATTGCAAGTATTAGTTTCAGTAGTTTTGAAATTGTATACAAAAGTAAAATCTTTTAGCTTGCAAAAGATGATTCTGTCAAAATTATTCTTATATTTAAATTAAAAGTTACTTTTAAAACCCCTAAGTAAGCAATTTCATTACAATTTATATGAAAAGACCAATTTTAAAAGATAAATTCAAAATTAGTTTATTTCTGCTTTATTCTCACCTAAAGCAGCTAACAAAACCGCAACGATATCATAACGTTGCAAAGCATGCAGTACTATTCGTGTTGAAACAAATTCGAAAAGCAATACAAGCTTGCCGACAACGATCGAGCACTGAAATTGACACTTCTTTTACCGCATGTGCAAAACCTGGCCGATATTGAACGGTAAAACAAATAGCCGCTTGAGAGCATGCAAACCATGTCAAACTTGTTGTTTCCCGTAAGCAACAACCATCAGTGCCGGAAACGCCATTGCGAAACAACATCGCTTTTCACCACTGCAGTTGCACGTACACATCGTCCGGCGAGAAAAACCAGCCCGAGCCACCAGCAGAGCGAAAGGCATAAAACACCGCACGTAAACACTAACAGCCACACGCATTCACTTCCGCTTTTCCACTCAACGAAAACGCAAAAACTATCGATTCAGTTACATGCGTCCGTTTGTCGCTGACAGCATCCAATCGGACGGATGGATGAACCCGGGTGGACGAATATATTTATACAAAAAAATACAAAAAAACGCTGCAAACGACAGCTTTTTCCACGGAAAATTTCTCTTCCCAACCCGGCCATCGTTCACTGTGCGACAGTCACAAACCCGCGCACGAGAGGACAATCGGGAACAAATTGGCATTTTCCAATCGAAGCTCGTGTACCCTCGAGGCTGGCACAAAACGCACATGGCGTATCTGGTGTTGAGGGCTTGTTGGTATTTTTTCGACAATATTCTCCTCTTCACGCTTTATTTCGTTGCGCCTTCAATAGTAGGAGTTTGGCTTTTGTACCATGTGCCGTGTAGTGTGGTGTGGGTAAAAGCTTTTTCATCGCTGTTGGCAACGTGTTCTAGATGAGCTTTTTAACGCTTTGATCGTTTGTTTAGTAAATGCTTTGTGTTAGGGGCATTACAGTGTACTTCAGCTATGAAATGGCAAGCAATCGGTAGCCAGAATGTCATAAAACAGACGACATTTATGGCCAGTTGCCAATGGGCTTTGAGAAGTGCTAGTGAAATTGTGTATTTTTATAAATCAAATATAAGAAATTTTGAAAAATTTAGATCTAGTGAATCTCGTCGTCTAGTGAAAAACATAGACAGAAAGATTTTAATTGAAAGAAAAAACAGGCAAAAACGAAAAACTTTCACTGCACATTTTTTCTATGCCATGAGAAAAAAAAGTTAGAGTTTTGTCAAAGTGGAAAACTTTTCCTTTGCCCATTAGAATTTCAAACTAACCATACCGCTTGATCCCTTTTCTTTCGGGGGCCAGGTTTTTCGTACACGGCCAGAGTGAAATAAATTTTTCACAATCAAACTTTGCTCCCAAAGGTATCGAATCTCGGAATCAAATCGATTTTTTCATTTTCCCGCATGTTACAACTGTTTCGGTAGAAAAGAATTGCGGAATGAGTGTTTTGTGTTACTCATTTTCAGTACTAATGTCACATCTTTTCTTTAACTTCCTTCTAAGAAATCGATTCGAACCAAAACTCATGGCTCGATTATTTGTTACACTTTTTTCAAATCTGTTCGCTTTTATAGGCAATAAATCTGACTGTCGCACTCAGGAATTTGTGCTACTTAAGAAGACATGAAACCGTGATATCGGACGGTCGAGAATAAAAAAATAAAAAATGGAGAACAAAAAGCGCTGATCCAGACGACCTGCCTGACGACCTCATTTAATCTCTACGTCACTCGAACGGATAATTAATATTCGAGCAAATGGCACCGAAGGTCTCCCTCGCTCAAGCCGATCGGAAGAGTCGGGGCGAGCTGATTCACCTAATAGTGGCTCGAATTGTACTGACAGTAACCCACAGAAAAGTCATTCCCATTGGGTCCACCGGGTTCCTGGCAAAGGCAGGCAGTTAATGTACCAGACCAGTGGTGGTGTTCGTTTCCGGCTAGTGCGGTGTGTACAGACGGCAAGATGCAACACGTCATTAAACACATTCATCACCGTGGCAAGGCCAACCGATGAACGATGGGCGTCCCTCTTTGGCCATCTTTGCGGTGGCCTTGAACGCAACGAACGCTAAGGGTTTTTAGGCAATGGGAGGGGGATGCGCGCAAGCCCAGGAACGTGGCACGCAACCCCGGGGATGTAATCAAATTATATGAGCTCCTAAAGCTCCACATTTCTTCGGGAAGTTTAGACACGGGACGGGCGTCAGAGGTGTTTTTGGTGGAAGCTAGGAAGCTGACTGGCCCCGGTCCGGAAGGTGGAGATTAATGAGTTTTGCATGAGCTCGTCGAGATCGTCGTCGTCGTCGTTGGCAGTATCATCATGTGAACTTCCTTTCTTGAGGGTATCAGTGAATCCGGGCAGATGTAGTAGTAGTAGTAGAAGCAGTATCTCCCAGTGGTCATTTTTACCGGTTCATCACCGGCCACGACCAACCACTCAGCAGCCGGAATCCGTACCGGGATTAGCTTGAAGGCGTGCAACTACCAGCGCACGTGCGAGCCTCTCACATCGAAGGGTTGTGGGATGGCGCTGACAGGAGATGGCTTCAATAAGACAAACCGACCACCACCGAAACAGTGAAACAGCGTGCGTGCTTTTGCGAGTAGAGAAAAAGTATGTAATTGATATCAGACACTCCCGAACCTGAACTTCCCCCTTCGAACCACGAAACACAACTCCCAAATGGAGCATACACAACTGAGGGCAGATAGGAAGGCATCAAGATGAAACGTGAACGTTTGTGTGTGTGTTCATTTGATGGTTACAGCCTTCGTAAACCACCGTGACTGATGATGAAGCTTTATGATCATCATACCCGGTGTCCGGTGCATGAGCCCGGAAGGATCCCACACACACACACACATGCACACAACTGCCAGATGTAATTTATATCCCTTTCAGCTCGTGCTCGGCCATCCCGGGGATGCAATAAATCATAGATCGTGGTTACGGCGACCGGATACTAGATTTGCGAATAAGGGTACAGGCCGGTCAGCCAGCCGGCCCAGTTCCGGGAATTTGGTGAGCACACTTCAAAGGTAGCTTTGCTTATGAAGTTGGGTTAGATTGTACTGTGGTGGCCTTCACGTGCAGTGTGCAGTTATGGGTAAATGCTCTACAAAGCAGGAGGAATTGAGGTAGAATATTTATTAATCCAATGAAAGGCTTAAGGGCTATCGTCAGAGAAGCGCAAGCCAAACAACGTTAAATGTTTGAAACGAATCGCAACTCAAAATTTATGAAAAATGTGTGCTCTTCAAATAAATCTTCACAGCCAAGGGTGTGAGCTAGCTGACACAGGCACATTGCGATTCAATCCAATCCAACCTTAATACGCTAGTGATTAAACCACTTTCTTTTTACGTGTTTGTTCTCTGTTCTTAAGCAATTGGGATCGATTTATTAATTGCAAGTTATCTTCTTATTCTGTAGCACTACAACCTTGATAGGTTTCAGCTATTTGTATATCATGCTCCCTTATCTTATGTAACACCAAAGTCCCCCAGAGGTGATTTGATGATAGATTCTGTAGTAAATCGAAGTACAGTACCAACGACACTACCGCATCGTCCGCCAAAATCATAATTATGTCGCGAAGTACAAGTTTCTTAATGTCATGCAAAGAAGATTTAGTTATTAAAATGTTTGACTCTTTGTTTAATTTTTCTCTCTCATGGTATCAGCTTATTCTGACATCGCAGGTAAAGAGCTTTGGAAAACAAATAGTACAAAAGCTTTATTTACTGACTATTTTCCAAATGTATACGCAGTTGGAGAGGAAGTACGACCGCTGCCCACAACACGACGTCAAAATTTTCATAGGAGGTATTTAAACCCACGATAGGAAGGAAGTTTCAGTACCCACCAGCTGAAAGAACGACAACGAGCTTCGGCTCGTGAACTTCGCCTCCTCCAAGCACATGACCATTCGTAGCACCATCTTCCAGCACGCACCTCGCTTCAGTTACACCTGGAGATCACCACAGTAGACTTATTCCCAGATTGTTCAAGTTCTTATCGATGGAAGGCACTTCTCGGATATTATCGTCGTAAGGAGAGTAAAGTGCTCTTCAGCGACCCGTTCGGCATGAAGCGTAGAGGAGCACAGCGAGCTCGCTGGCTGGATCAAGTGAAGTCTAACCTGTTGGAGATCGGATACAGCCGTGGATGGAGGACTGCAGTCCTAGATCGAGTTTCCTGGAAACTGATAGGAGACCTGGCCATGTCGACTTTGACCTGCTCATATCCTGAGCAGGCCAAGAAGAAGAAGAAGATTTTCCAAATTCAACAAATTATTTCAACATTTCATTTTGAATCGATGATTTGGAACTTCTAAAACTAACTTTAAAAGTGTAAGGAAATGGTAACCGTTCTGTTAACTTGAGAAATTGGTTTTAAATTTTACTATACAGTTCTATGAATAACATTACAATACGCACGGGCAAGGGTATGAATCCACACGGTAGGTCGAGAAATCAAATCTCTTTTCGTGATATCCTTACGCCGGACTGATTGTCCAGCTCTGAGTATGATGTAGTGAAGGTATGCTCAAGGAAAAGGCTGTGATTGTATAATATTCATGTTTTCACGATCCTTTTCCATTTCTTGAAGCACATTTTTAACATTTTTGTATATGCTTCGTGGGTATTATTTTGCAATAGTGCCCGGCCGGTTTTTTATGAAAAAATGTGAATATTATTTATTTTTTATAATTAATTATGACGGGTCAGTGCCGTACTGTCGACAAAATGTGAATATTATGTGCCCGAAATTTTTAACAGTTAAAATAATTAACAATCCTTGTATATCAGTACATTTTCGCGTTCACTATTTGTCAAGAAAAATTTTATGACTGCTTAAATTTTTTTTATATTTTTATTGCTTGAAAAACAAATGAACTTATACTAATGGTACTCACTGTATAATGCAGCTTTAACACAAATCAGTGCCATTCTTATCGCAATTTACACACAACAATAGATTGCATTAAATACAACGATGTGTTTAAAAAAACCCTTGCTAAGGAGCGCGCAAGGTTTGTAATCACAGCTTTCGCACGCTCCCACGTTCCGTTTAGTTAGAAACCATCGAAAGACACATTATTAAAAGCACATTATCAACCACCATTCCTACATTCGAGCAAAATACGGCCGTGTATCCTACATACACACAATTCCAAAGAACCCGCAGGAAATGAAACGCCCGTTTTCATCATCCCTGCACACGAAGGAATGGCCGAACGTTTGACCCCCGTCTTTACAAAGCACGGCGCGAACCAGGGGCGTAACGTAGGGCGAAACGTACGCCGAGTGGCATCATAAATAATTGAAGAAAATATGCCACTACGGCAGAAATGCCGGTCAAAAATCACCACAAATGATTGTGCCCGACCGCAAGGATTCACGGGCTGATGTGCCACTGCCAAAAGGTGCCAGTAAAGCTCACTGGTTTGGCAAAGAAAAACGTCTTCGAAGGAGGAGTTCGCGCAGAAAAGGAGCTGTGTAAAAGGAAAACAGAGGCAACAGTACACACACATACATATACAAATGCACGCACGTTGCGAATACCACGCGGAAAGGAAAATTAGGCAGCCGAAGCCAACTGGGTGGGAGGACAAGTGAGGGAGTCCAAAATAAGATTATATTTCACCAAAAGCGCAATAAATTGCACATCATATTATGGTTTTTGCGGTGGTGCGGTAGCGAACAAGGGTGCGAACGGTCCACAATCACCACGGGACGCACCAGCATTGGCCCGAAACATTGGTCAGAAAATGTAATTCCTGAGGTGGGGGTGAGGCTTCGCCTCAATTCGCCGGCGTTGGCCGGACATTCTGCAGACGTTGCCGCAGCACTGCCACTGGATGATGATTGTGGCTGTACGTTTGACGCTGTACTCGAGTTAGAATAGGTACCGCGAAACGAGAAATATACACGCGTTCGTGCCAAGGGTTTGTTGCCTTTGTCTGCCCGACCGGCAAGATGGTGGACTTGGCTGGCGGACAAATCCAAGGAAAAGGCTCACCAGAGAAGGATATAAATAAAAGCTTATCTACTGGCCGGACGGGAGCAGCGAACGAAGACGCCGTTTCGGCCGTCCTGTGCAAAAGCCAGTTTTTCCTACCTTGACGTGTTTTTTCCTACCTTCCCTTTGCGCACATACACACGAAACGGAAGTCGAACCTGTCGAAACAAATTGCTCGGCTCATATTTTATTTATTAAAGAGCGTTGTTCACTCTTGTGTCTGCTGCTGGTGTAGGCTTAAGAATGATTTTCTTGCTCCCCGAGCTGAAGTTTTCATTTTTGTTTTGAAAACGGTCCAGTTTCAATGGGAAACTCTCGGAGTGGATGATGCAAGAGCGGGGTAAAGCGAACGGCCGCAACGAAGACGCACAAACCATCATCAGTACGCAACTCAATTCACCCAATGGGCAGCTGCTGTTCCAAGGTCTCTTTGGGCTGGGCTTTTGTTTCTCTTTGTGTGTTGGCATCCGGTCGCTTCCGTTCCGGTTTGGAGCATTTGTTAGTTATGTCGTGCTTCACAGCCGGCCGTTTTGCCTCTTTCTTTACTTGATGCCGTTGAAGACGAGAGTGAAAAGAATTGGACTTCAGCATCTGAGAACGGCGAAGAGTTTTTGTACCATTTACTCACACACACACACACACACACTTCAAACCTGTGAGGACAAATTTAACTCTACCATTCGAGGACGAGTAAAATTGCAAACCAGGAAGCAAGAAAAAAATTCCGAAATTCCAAATGAAAAAAAAAAAAACACTCCCCAAGTCCCAAATATCACGTCACAAACCGTCGGCTTCCGGTGCCCGGAACAAGTAATCAGGTTAAAATTGTTTCCGGTGCGAGATGTTTACCAGCCGACCGGTTTCAGCCAACGGGTTTTGCTGCTGCCGGCAATCGATCTGAGCACGTGATGATTATTCGGGGGCTTCCGGTTGTACTGTGCTCTGTGCCAAGGGTTTCACGCAACACGTACCTAAAGTTACGTTTGGGTCTGTTGTTTTCTTCCAAAAATTCCAATGCAGCAGTGGCAAACGAAAACTGTTGTCAAAATTGAGCTTTTAGATTTCGGTTTGGGTCTTTCTACGATTCTGCGGGCAAGTGATTGGAAGCAAGCAAAATGGCAAAATGTTCTGAGTTTGTTTTCTCTCGTAATTTAATTGTCAAACAACTGGATGAAATTATTAGTATTGAATGGTGTGTATCGCTTTTCTTATGATAGTCACGTAAGCGGGAAACGATTCGTATCCATTCTTTAAATAAGCTATTAATCGAATAAGTGTGAATGTGTGAAACCATACGATGAGTAAATGTGAGCTTAAGTGGAGACTGCATGACTCCACGCGCAGGGCAGCGTAATCGTTCGGTAACGCATTAGGAGAGGATGTCAACCAAACATGGTCCCATTAGGTCACCAAGATAGCGATTATCCTAAGCGTTCTGCTAGGATCGACATCAGTGCTCCATTTGTGCCGCGCATCGATTCCGTTTTCACCCCCGGGGAGCCACGCCTTAGTCGTTCGTACTTACGAGCTTCAGCCAAATGTTCGTCACTAGTAGCTGATTTTTTTCGTCCTGAAAGTAGAAGATGAAGTGAAGATAAACGAATTAAAAACATGACGTTTTAGTTGTATTTTCGGAACTATCACCTCAAAATTGAATAATCCAGTTTTAAGTGTAAAAAAAACTTTATCGGAACCCATCCAATTATGATGGTGGCAATCGATCAAATACAAAACTTTAGAGCATCAGCTGTTATCACACATGATTGACTGTCATCACATGACTTACGAAGGATGGTTAAGTTTATCTGTTCGTACTCTGGAGGTTGCTCTATTGCTAAAGGTTAGGGACAAACTTGTTTGATGAATTATCAGAATTAGATTAAATAGTGGACCAAGTAGAATCGGGAATGTCGGAAATTTTAAACTGTACCCCAGTTTGTACTATTTCCGGAAGAATTGATGGGTTTTGGAGTTATCCGCTCAATAGTATCAATTACTACGAGGTTAATATATGATCTTAAAAGGCGAGAAAAGCTTTTCTCGTGATTTGCTAAAGCTTTTAAGAATTGTCCGAACATTTTGAAAGCCAAAAGTCGCTAATAAACGAGTTTTATAGGTCGAGTGTATTTAAAGTTAATAATTTATATATTTACAAAGCATCACGCTATCGTTTTGTTATGTTACTTCAATAGTAAAATTAGATATTAGATACTAATAAAGATGTTCTTTTATTTTTTAAAACCTAATTCGAATTCTTGTACGAAAAAGCTGCTTGAGAGATTTAGGAGTGCTTCTTGATGGAGGAGTGAGCTTCTTGGGTCAGCCAGAATACGTGATCATGAAGGGTAACTTGCTGATAGGGACTGCTGAAAAACCTATCGCGTGTCCTCGACGACCCGATCTCGATTAAGACAGTTTATTGCTCCCTACTGCGAGCTTCTACAGCACGTTCCCTGGCTCGCATAGAGTCCATCCATTGTATATCAATTAATAAGCAAATAAATAAATTATTTAACAGCTGAGATTAAAGTTAATCACCTATATTTTATTTCATGTTTACTTTAGTGAAGTACTGGGCGCCTCCATCGATAAAAATTGATCACGAAAATGGATTACAACTGCCTTTTTTATTGTCATCAGATAAGTGAAGGACTTAAAGGGGGTGGGGGGGGGGGATGATTGGTTTAGTTGAAGGCTACAAGGGGGGGCCTATTCGTACAGATATATCCCGCTCCTCCCGGTCAACGCTTTTGATCTTGATGGGCCTCGAAATTCAATACGCCTAAGGCCTCTAGACAGCTTAATCCGCTACTGCCTGAATGATGATTTGAGTGATATTAAATTATGCACATGAAGAAGAATGTCGAAAATAATTCGAAATATTGTTTTAATGCTATCGGAAATGGAAAGATCTACGCCCGTTTATATTGTTTTCCTAATATACTTGACTAATTATACCCGTAAACAAAATTATTGATCCTTTATGCCCCCCTCGATCGATGCTTGTATGAGTTATGTCATTTTGTCTTTGCTGTTTATCGTTTCACAATTGATATATTTGAAAAAAATGCTATCATCAAACTTCCATTTCCCAGTGCCGCATCGATTTTCATACGACAGATGCATCGTCACAGTCTGTGTAATTTCATCGTCAAACTTTAACTGTTCTCGCAGGCAATGGCCCCTAATGGAACTGTCCTGTATCACGACTCGATTGACCGAAGCACCGGGCTACAATCACTGCACCGAACTCGAAATGGGCTAACATAAATGCAAACAAGCTGCAAATTTGGCTAGTGAACTGGTGATCCTTGACGTCCGGGCTGCAAATCCTCGTCCGAAAACTTGCATGCCTTCAGGCCCTGTAACGTCCTGATCGAGTGTGCTAATTGAACCACCACCGTACCACCAGACTAGGGCATGTACATTTTCTTCGCCCTTGTTGCCAGCACGGTCTGAGACACTGGCAAATCCCCTTAGCAAAATCCCGAGCCCGCCCTGCCAAAACGGGCAACCTCGTTGTTTCCGTTTGACATGGATAAAGTCCTTAAACCCGAAAACCAGTCCAAAACCATACCGGATAAAGGGTAGCACACGGGCGATTGGGAGAGTTGGGAGATTGTTTGGGAAAATCAATTATGCAAGCGATGCCCCACGGCGATGCCCCCGTACGGGGACGTGTCACACAAAAATGATACTGGTAGTTTTCTCGTTACTTACACGACTCTTACATATAGACATGAGCACGGAAAAACACACATACATATGTGTCGTTGTACAAGCGGGCACGCGAAAAAAGGGCAACGAATCATCTTCCAGCTGGTTGCTGCTTCCACCAAATATGGGATACGTTGTTATACAACCATGTCGACGGGACCATGTTCAAGTCCGTTCTTTCCAACCCCGTTTTCCATCCTGGCTTTACTTTAACATGAAGAGAAAAAAAAAACACGGATCGGTAGGAAAATGGGTCGCCCTAGAGGGCACAACGAGCGACGTCGACTATTTGCATCTCAATTACAGCTCCCATATCGCACTTCGGACAAAGCCCTTAATCTGAAGCACACTTCTTCAGTGATGAAAATGGCACAACCATGCTGGTGGAAGTCGTTGCGGGTGGCATCACAGTTTTAAAAACTGACGCTCCCGACTGAACTTGAACCGAAGAATGCGAGGGAAGAATTTTGAGAGCCGAAGCCTTGTTTCGACTTGTTGGCCCTGACTTACAATAATAAAGGTAAGGTGGTAGGCTAGTGCACGTACCAGAGCATTAGAAATGGTAAGTAGTGGTGTCAATACACACTGGCACCACCGACCAACTGACCTCAACATACGAACGAACGAGCAAAATGAGCTGGAGCACTGTTGAACGGTGAGAACACAGTGAGTAGCGAATGAGCAGCAAATGGGTGAGAGAATCATTTATTTAAAAATTTACAAACGCAAGCGCACTACAACGCTGGTGGTGGTGCTCGAGCAAAAGTGTGCGTGTGTGTGTGTGTGTATTTTCTTCTTCTTGCCACTTTTCCTAGTCTCGATCCGTTCCGACCCGATTGTCTCGTCCTATTCTTTACAGCTTCTCACTGTTCGCAAGACCCATTTTGTTAAAGTGAATATTATATCCCCTCGTTCGAGATCTATGCAACACAGCAACGAGCAAAAAACGGATCTTCTTCAACACCGAACCGTATCCGAAAAAGGCACAAAAACGAAACCGTTTTTTTTTTGCGAGCCCGGGTGTCGCTAGTTCCTTCCCACATTCACACCGGACCATACGGATGGTGTAATAAAATTTCACCCAGCAAATCCACTACAGCCCTTAAATGTGCATGTAAAATCACATTTGATAACCTCACTTGTTCCCGGCTCCATCCCGGGGTGGCTGAATAGGGGAAGAAAAAAATGAAAAATCTGTCCAGGATGAACAGCGGGGGACTTGAAACGGATATCCGTTTTTGTTTCCTTTTATTTTCGGCGTACTGGGAAACGAGGGAAAGAAAGGCAACATAGGGGCTTCAAATCGATTGAATAAAGGCTCAACCGCAGCATGCACGAAGTGCACGGCGAGCAAACGTTCAACCACGGCCAGTCGTTTATATTATGCACACTACTGTTGCAGGTTAACTACAGGTGGATTGTGAAGCGTTTGAGACACCATACCGAATGGAAGGAAATGGAATTGGTGGATGCAAAAAAATAAAATAAAATATTGGAGCTGATAAAGGGAGCGCACGAGTTCCGATACAGTCTATTACGGTCGGATCGAGGGTAGTTAGAATAATCCGTAAAGAATTGTGGTACTGTTTGTGATGGAGATTAGCATTCATGGGATTTGAATGTGGAATTGGATTAAGAATATAAATCGATTGCAGATATCGTTTGGGAGTTTTATTTCCGTTGCAAAATACTTTGTTATGGTAATTAGGGAGTAAGAGCCACGTGGTACTGTGCAAGCAATAACTAAATACATGCATAATTGAAACAAGCTGTTAGACGCGGAAAGGGTTGTTTGACGCCTGAAGTTAGACAATCGAAAGACAATCGTATAAAATGAGTGGTTTAGGAATTACCCTTTAAATTATTTTATTTTATTAAAGCCACAGCTTTAAAACTTGTCAAGTTGTGTTAGAAATTATTCTTATATTTCAAATAAAAAAGGATGGCCCGAATTTTTTTTCCACTGTTTGTTCTACACTAGACACAGGAGCTTGTTGATTCTCATGATTCTAACTCCAAAAATTGATTGCTATTGACGGTGACTGACTTTGCTGGCCAGGAAGAAAGGAGAAATTTTTCAATTTTGAAGAATATGTACAAGATATTCTTTGTAAAAAAATTTATCTACTCGTAATATTTTGACAAGTGTATTAATTTAATAAATAGATTGACAAACTGTAACAAGTGTTCCTTGCAGCCCTCCTCTCAAAAAATGGACATTCGGGACCAACGTTTACAATTTTTCAAAACCCAATCATTAAATATTTGGTCACATTTCGGTAGATTTAAGACAGGTCAGCTGTAACCAACCATGCTCCACGTGCGGGTAATAAAAATATAATTTTATTTACTTTTATCACCAGCGCTGACTCGTTTGGAATCACACAAGCAAAAAAAAAGCATCCTCATTCATATAAACTCACACAATTACCAGTACCAAGATTAAGCGTGGTAGACGTATATTAAGCTTCGTTTGCAGGTGGCTGATATTTTACTTCACACTCACATACACACATACACACACCAACATTCCCATCCTTTGACAATGTGGCTCGAGTACAAAAAAGGGCGCTCGCCATTCACCAAGAAAAAAAGGAAGGCGTTTGAAGTTTTAATGACCCGTGGCCAAAGGTTGTGTGTTCGATTGGCACAGTGCCTAGGAGGAAGAAAACGGTCGGGACGGATCGTAACGACTAGATCTGCGTTCCAATTTTAACGAGCTTTATAACGCTAACGATGTCCCGAGCATCATCAGAGGCGCTGCGAAAAAAAAAAGAAGGAGAAAGTCGAAGGGAACTAAAAGACGTTCGTTTGCTGTTTGCTCCTTTAGTTCGGTGAGACATTCTTTTTGTCGTCTCTTACCAACGGAGGTGGATAAATCGGTGCCACCTCAACTCATCTGTCCGATCAACCGTAAAACAAATCGAAGCTAATCGAATTGTGAGCTATTCGCGAAGAAGAAGAAGAAGAAGAAAACTCGCCTGAAAACTCAATGACCCATTCATCGAAGCGTTCGATCGATTTTTGTAGGAAAATACATTTTGCGGTTAAATATCACCACAAGCGGGAAACAAAACTGCGTAGAAGAATGGAATGCGAAGGTGATAATGATGGGCCAAGTATGCAGATATTGGATTACGAGAAGCTGCAAAAAGCGCCTTTTATAGTGAATGCTTTTCTCACACAATACGTTCGAATGTATTGGCACATCGCGTACGATACATTTGGCTACATTTGTAACCGGTACCGAAAAATCAAATGACCTGCAAACAACCAGAGATAAATAAATGTGCCCGTTACTCACGGCCAATACACCAGCAAAGCACGTTTCGGCTGCCAGGGTACAATAAAAGCTAACGTCACGTCGCACAAACTTACCACGTCAATGATTTGCATCAGCGTTAAACCAAAACTCAACTGAAGGGGATCCGATTCATTTACCACCGGTCGTTCCAGGATGTTGTACGAGTCGAGCAGATCGTGCAGCAATCGTTTCTCGTTGTATCCGGCCATGCACACTAGCGGAGGAGAAGAAAGGAGAAAAGTTTGCGATTAGATAGAGTGCACATGTTGGTCATTTATGAAGGTGAATATTTGTGTAAATGATAATGAAATGAAGTTTAAAATTAATTTTCATATTATTGTAAATAAAGACACGCCGGGTGAAATATATGTCCCAGCTGATTTAATTACTACGAGCCGTGAAACATGTGGATCCAGTTTTGTTTTCGCTCCCACTGAACGAATTCATTACCTTCATCCGATCCACCCCCTATTCCCTTCACTATGTGATTCTCGCTCCACCAAACAATTACGCTTCATAATCCGCATGAATGGAAATAAATAACTTTATTTGGGTTTTCTACCTTTTTTTCGGCTTGTTCCGGTGGGAATGCTGCTGTAGATCCTTATGCGACAGCGGCTTGAAAGGCTCGGGCGCGCAAAAACCACGTTAGCGTCGAAAGGAAAATTAGGAAAAATCCTCTTTATTAGTGCGAAATGTGCGAGGGCAGAAAATGAAATTCCTTGCCAGTACAGCAGCAGTGTGTCTCACATTAGCTCCAGTTTCCGCAGTCCTAATGGGAAGCAGTGCAGTGTGTATGTGTGTGTGTGTGTGCGTGTACGTATGAGTAAACACACACGATAATCGAGTGTAACATGTTCATAATATGCTTCCCGTACCTTGAAAACACGGGTACCTGTAAACGGGGAATATGTCCCATTCAATAGAGAGCTCCAACCCTGCATTGCAACCGTTTGAAGGTGGCACACGTAAGAAAAAAGGTACAGGAGAAAGAAGAAAAGAAAACGTACACCCTCACACGGAAAGGATGTTCGTTCAATTTTCCACGGGATTACGTTTGTGACACGGAGACCGAACCCTCTGTACGGTGGTACTGGGAAGGCTAAGGACGTATCATCCGCTTCGGTAAACTTGAGTCGTAAAGTTTCGGATTTAAGAATTTCGCAGGGGTTCAACCCCTGACGGGGGTGGACCATGCTAGCGTTTCGTTTTGAACGTGCCCACGAAACAAACGTACGCAGCAAACATTTGCTGCAGTAAGCCACCAGGCGTCTCCATCGGGCAAAGGAGACCAGCGGTGAATTAATGATGCTGTGCCATTCAAGGTAGCGTACCGGCGGAGGTAATTCTAAATTGAAAAATTAACTCCATTTCACATAAACACAGAACGGTTCGAGCTAAAAACATGTAGAGGACGGTATGAAGCTTTTGAAGATATTTTTATATGTTTAATACAGGGACGAATTAATACACCGCAAGCCTTACAGGATGAAAATAAAATGGATCCCAACCAAAATATATTTCATTGAAATATGTTTATATTGGCCGTCAACAAATATCGTAAACAGAACGATTCTAAGCGCAAAAAAAAGAAGAACGAAAAAATGGTCCACCATTGTTGAACGTACTTTGCACGAAGCACACAATAAGCTACCTTCACTCGAACGTGGGACGGACTTCCTGCTTAAGAAAAGAAAGCACATAAAGTCACTCATAATTCTTAGCCCCCCCCCCCCCCCCCCCCACTAAACCACTATGACGGAACAAAAAAGCCTTGACCGATGGTCATCACAACCCGTGCGGAAAGAAGTGTGGTAATTCGGCGATTCCGCCCCATAAAAAGGGACAGTTCGAGTTCCCTTCGTTTTCTTCTTGGTACTAGGTTAGAAGAAAAGAAAGACAAAAAAACAACAACCCAAAATCCGTGCTCAGCATTCAGACCCTCAATCGTCAACAGCAAACCCCATATCATTTGTGGGGCCGTTCACGTGCCCGCATCGATGACATGCCTCTTTCCGATCTCAGATCTCTTTACGCTTTGAAGAATTTCTTCGCTCACAATTCGCTTTACAGATCTGTTTTGCTGTTTGTCGAGCATTGGTTCTGTTATGGTGTGTTTTCGCTTTACTAAGTATGCCAAATACTTTCCGTGTTGACGGGCGCTTCTAAGTTTATTTTTCCCCACAGAGCTGTGTCAGGTTTCTAGCATTGCATTCGGGAGATCAGACGGTGGAGTTGTGCTATCGATACCTTCAGCACGATTGGTGTTGGTCATCGATTATGCCGAGTAGTAAATAAATGGACGAGAAGTGATTCACCTTCCTGACGTGAAAAACGTGACCTGCCCATGCAATGAAGCAAATAATCAACATCCGGATTCAGCTGGATAGGTTGATAGATGAAAGCAAAGTTACTCGAGATCGGCAAACGGTTTATAGAGTGTCGTCTTCATGAGTGGTCGGGGAAGTGTGAATCCTTATCACTGACAACGTGGTTCTCTGTCGAAAATGATCTTTCGTTGACCGTTTTGATCGGGTCTCACTCAAAAACGTTAAAGGTTCAAAGACTAAAAGTTTTAAGAAAGTTTAGGGTAAGAGTTAGTAATATATGAACCATAAAGGTTTCTTAAGACTCGCAAGACGTCTGTCTTGGTATGCCTTTTGCCAGCCCCGAGTTTGTGTTATGTCCGATAATTTGTACAATAAGTGTTCATTTGATCGGAATAGATTTTCTAGCTACGGGTAGTTCAGTTCGGGCGTCCCACGTAGGACGGAGACTCCCAAATCCCATTCGGACCATTTTCCCGTAGTGAGCAGGAAAATAAGAATCTATAAATGGCCAACCAAGTTCATTTGAAAAGTGAGGATTCTGGTGCAAAAGAACGATTTCACCAGGTCTTGGGATTTTCAGAACAGTTTCTGGCCTGACTGACTGACACCAGAAACACTTTCAAAATGTTTGAACCTTTTAAATACATTGTAAAGAAACAAATTTTCAATTCACTTCTTGGTATTTATCGTGTATTTGAGTTTTGTTCAATAATTAACTGCATGAAGATTGTCAACCACTGGTCAGTTCGCGCCACAAAAAATCATTTAAACGGCTCCGTCAACAATCATCTAAATTAATTTATTATTCTACGCTAGCAACACTGTGAAGAATTCCAAAATCCAATCCGCAAAGTCTCATTAACACTTGACAGAGGACTTGTTCCGGTTGCAACCACACGACTACGCCATGAGCAGGTGCATCAGGTTGAATGTGTTAGGGGGAAAAAAAGGAGAAAAAATGCGCCTACCCATACCCACGCAGTGTGTCACTTGGATTCCCAAGTGACACAAAACAGGATGAGGTCATTAAACTAATGATCCCATCACTTACACACACACACACACAAACACACATGGCGCTTCATACTCGCACATCCAGCTGGTCGATGTTGAGGGTCTAGCGTGAGCATACCTTCTTGGCATAGCTTCTAACTCATTTATTCCTTCATTCGCCCACCCGTTACCAATATGTTGCAGTTCTTACGAGGGGCAAAAAACACATTCCAGTTGGTGGTACGTTTTCTCTTCTATTTTACTTTTTTTTTCTTTGCATTCCCCACAACTCTTATCACCCCATTCAGAGGGCAAAGCAGATACGTTGGCCTTATCACGAGACACACATAAACGTGTAAGGGGGAAAGAAGAAAACCTCCCTGATGTATAAAAGCATTCCACCTCGTTACCCATAAGCCGGAAGTGATCCCGAAACGGAACCTCGGTCGCTCTCGACTCGATTTGTCTACGGCTAGGGGTGGGGTGGGGTAGGCTGTGCTGCTTCATTATATGGCCGCTCTTGGCTGCCGGCGGCACCGTGAACGGTTGTGATTTTTTAACTCTTTCATTTCCTTCGCTACTATTTACACTTCACTCGGTTCTTCTGTCTGGGAGTTTCTTTTGGGGGGCAGCTACGAAAAAAATAATACCGCTATCACACAGACACACACACACACACGTACACTCACAAACGTCCAATTCAGGTCTTCTTGCTTTTCCCTATCCTATCCATTCAATTCCCAACTCCTGCGGCTGTTGCATTTTCCTTTCGAGGGATCCTCGCAGTCGGTATGATTCGCTCGGACATGAACATAAAGCAGGCCCGGAATGCCCGGAGGCAACAGCTACAACTCTGACGACGGTGGTGGCGACGACACTGCCAACTGGAATGAAGGCAGTCAACGAATGCAAAAAAAAAAGGCATAAGAAAACCCTGGATCCTTAGCAGGCGGTCTGGTTCGCCGATAGGCAGCAAAGCTGTTTTTATTTATATTTTTTTCCCTCTCTTTGTTTGACCCACAGCCCAGCTGCTGAATTTTCCATCCACTAAGGGGGGTTTGGGGATAGAAATGGAGGGACAAATTTTCCTCTCATTCGCCTTTCTTAATGCCATCTCGTGCATACACACGCACACACTGAAAATTGGTACGGGGTAGACAAAAAGAACGCCACGCAAAGTCTCTTCCAGCGTGCTCCATCGCTTTTTTTTTTTGGGACAGGTCTGAAGTGCTGGGGCAAAAAAGGAAACCAAAACGCTGGCTGGAGTTCGCAGCGAGTAGGAAGATTGGAACCAAGAAGCAACTGTTATTTTTCTATCATACTTTATTTACTCCAAAAAGGTTTTTCGCACAACCTGCTTCGTGATCATGCCCTTGCCCTTACAAACGTGCGGTGGCCGATTTTGAGCGGCGGTTAAAGAAAAGCTTCAAACTGCTTCCTTCCATCGTTAGCGTTTCTTGCTTCCCGCAAACTTAACTCCAGCAACTCCGTTACAACGTGTTTCGATTTGGGCTTGGCCTCTATTCCCTTCTGCGATTTCATAAGAATCGCTCTCAAGGTGGTTGTCATCGTGAGTCCTGGGATCCTGGGGACTGTTACGTTCGTTCCCGCTTCTGCCACCGTCGTGCACCAGCATGCTGATTACGCAGCTCGACATTTTGCAGGGAAAAATGCTGAACTGGAGGTATCCGTCCGTTGGCGTTTTTCACTTGCCACGACCTCCGAGGTTCGTTTCTTTTCTTCCTCTCATTGATTTGAAGCGGCATAGTGAAGTAATCTCCACGGCCCGATGCCTGCCGAGCGGAAGTTCTTAATTTTGTGTCACAGCATCCGGGAGCCAAATCGATCAGAGAAAGCCAACGGGGTGAGCTCGTTTTTACTTGTTTGCTCTCAAGCTATTTACGAAATCGGTTGCGAGTTTTTATATGATTCGGCTGGGAACAGGTAAAGCCTCGTGCTATTAAGATATTTTTTTAGAATAGAAACTAACCTTATATACTATTTTTAATGAATAAAAAAGATAAAAAACTATGTGTTGAAGTTGTTCATATAGAACTATCAAAAATGATAAGTTCTTACTGAATATTTAAGATTCAATGATAAAAAGATGGAAGACATTTTTCAGCATAACGTGAGCAGTGTAAAAGCTGCACACGGGCCATCGAGGAAGGCCACAGCTTTTTGGAAACCCTGAAAAAAATATCCAAAAATCAAATTGATTAAATTAAGCAGTTTTAAATAATAACCCATTATTCATATTTTGCCTTCAACATAGATTTTTGACATAGAGAAAACAGAGAAGAAATGCCCCGTTTATCTAGCTTATTAACCCAGTCGGGTGGTGTTGACAATATGGCGCAGTCATCCTTTAAATAAATAAATAACAAAATAGATCTGTTGATTATGCTGCATATTTTCCAACCGATATTCCAAGGACTTGTACTAATTTGTACTTTGTACTAATTGCATCGATGTTTACACAATATTTTAAACCACCTATGCAACTTCAATGCATCAGTAAAACAATAGTTTCACCACCGCTAAATGCTTTCCATCACGCAAAACTAATCCAAACCCTCTGGCACTAAACAGGTGTCTCAGCTGCTCCTACTTCTCGAAAAATAACTCTGACAAACCACTAATTTGTTTTCCATGTTTGCGTGCGACCGTGTGCTCATTTTCACCCACCTTCAAGTGTCCCAGGCTCGCCACGGTGAGTGGGCTCGTGATTGTCTGGTGCATGCACAAAAAATTCTTCATTTCTGCATCCATCCAACATCATCCTTTACAGCACCCTGGGTGGACTGGGTGGACCTGTGTTTTTATTTGTTTCCATGTCAAGTAACACCCATTGCCTGGGATAAATATTACAACAACAGCAGGAATAGCGAAACTTTGCCAAACCTTCCGGCAGCCCGGGGCGTTGGCAAGGGTCCTGAGGCGCATGTAAAGGTACACTGTCTGAGGCAAAGAGTCACACGCCCGGTACCAGTGGATGCTTGCAATCAAACATCGGTCTCAGCTTCCCGGAGCTTGTTTCTTGCTTGTAATGAAACTCGCTGTCGCTGCCGTTCCACCGTCGTTGTCACATCCACCGGAGAAAAAAAGGTAAACACGGGGGCACCATCGTAGATAATGGAAAAGGTTGCGCTGCTGCTTCTTGGCCCAGAGTTGCCACGTCTTTTTCCCTCCTCTTACTAACAGGTAAGTATATGGCAGTAGCAGAACATGTGCATTATTAAATACAGCTAGTCTCGTGGCACAGGAATCAAGGGGAAGACCCCCAGGAACGGGGGTTCAACTCCGGTGTACCTGGGCAAATCAGGTCCTCGTGCTCCGACCAAGCATCTAATGCTTCACTTCCAGCGGGGTTTCTCTTTGCCGCTGCCAGCGTGTGTTCTTTACGGCCCATCTTTTGCTTTGTACAAACATATAAACTCTGTCCAACTCCATTTTAACTTTCGTCCTGGAAATTGAGCTCACACGAAGCATTAGGAGAGGCGGAATCTGTCAGAAAGCGGGTTAAAAAATCGTTCCACAGTGGTTTTAGCTTCAGCAGAAGTAGAAGTCATTACTTACGTAGCACGGACATAGTGGTAGCATCCAACGAGCGCACTTTTACTAAGTTGTGGATGTGACATTCGGTTGGGCTCGGCTCGAGTAGCACGTGATGGAAAAGGGATTTAAAAATTGCTTCAAAAACATGCTTCATGGTGAAATAAATATTTAGTTGACATTTCTATTTTTCCACAGCAAATCTTAAGCAAAGGGAAGTTTTAAAAAGCTCTTCCAAAGAAAAGATTGAGCTTCGTTCAAGGTAATTTACCATTGAAAATCTTACGATGACGATTTGGTACGATTAGTAAAGTTTGTCCATTTTTTTGTTCTTTTTTCAAATTCGTTCGCATTTCGAGTGTTTAGTGGAATCCTAACCTCCCCAGGGACAGACGAGCTGAGAAGACTTGTAGTAATGAGCAGAAGCGACGTTGGCCTAACTAGACAGTAATCACCGAGATAAAACCACGAGAAACAGAAAAGAACGAAAGAACTCAACTAAACCGAAGAAAGGATGAGATAAAACCTGTTCACCATACCAGAAACCAATCGATAAACTGTTCCATACACGCACACCCACACTCGTTACACAAGAGCTTTAAAAAGCTACACGCCGAGTACACGAAACAGGATCGAGCATGTTCCCTCAAGACTCCTAAACGTTCGTTAACGCACGCATGTACAGAAGAGAGAGAGAGAGAGAGAGAAAAAAAAGAACAAGAACCGGAACACCCTTGGCAAAGCGAATTTACCCGACCTGAATGGAAATTAAATGATTCCCCACAGATCAAAGCCCGATGTCGTACCGATCGCACACACTGTGTACGGGTCGTGCGAAATAGGGTCTTGCTGTTGGGTCCCTTTAAGGCTTTAAGCTTTCTAATCCTGTCGTGCCGTTGCGTATTTGCCGGTATGCGACAGATATGCCACACACGACATGGGGTTTGGAAGCAAAATGTTACCGGGCAAACGAATTTCAACCGGAAGTCCTTCACTGAGGATTATCGCTCGGATTCCGGTACTTCGATATTTGGATTGGCTCAGCGGCAAAGCTTTCTACGATGTGGTTTTCCTGTTTTTTTTTCTCTCGTGAATAGCATTTAAGTTTGTTTTGTTTAACATGTTAACAAAATTAAATACAGGGTTCCTTAGGCAAAGTATAACCAGAAAACAGTCCTGCTTCACAGATTAAATCTATAAAAATTGTGGATAGGAAAAATAGTGTTGTTTGGGTGTTATTCTTACAACCGCTATTCCTTCATTGAACTCATGGGCGTAAAATTATTACAAAATTACATTACATATGCCTAAATAATTAGGTTTATGTTGGTTTAGCGTCGTTTATCTAACATGAAATAAATGGTCTAAAACCGTATTCCGTTTGAGGTTTTCTTTATTAGTTTTGAATGTCTATTGATAATTGTATTTTATACTGACATTCATCTCGATCAAACTGCTTCAGTTTTCAACATATAACAGTCTATATCACTATGAAAATTAATATCATATATAAAAAGACTGTTCCACAATCTTAGATATCCATGCTCTATATGTATAACTGAGCTGGCTGCTATTTTTTACGCACTGCTCATTATAAACGCGAATCCTCCGGACCAGAATTGTATATTTACTGAAAGCCTCAGCTCAGCTGTTGAAGCACTGAAATCCGTCCAGGCATTAAAGAGTTCTGTTTACTTTATACAAAAATGAATTAAAATCCTGTCTTCTGCAATGAAAAAGCAGACTCCTTTGTCAAACGAGGTGCCTCCGATGGCAGCATTTTTGAGAGGTCGATTTCCCCTCTCGAGTTTCTTCGCTCCCCAACACAGCTGTACATGGCCCGCTGGCAGAGCTTGTGGGATGAGGACGAACTCGGTAGGTACCTGCACTCCATCTCACCACAGGTTTCCCTGCGTCCCTGGCTTTTTCGTGCTCCTGGTAGATCGTGCGTTTATTCGCATGATGTCGAGACTTATGTCGAACCATTATGCGATGAACGCACATCTTCAACATATAGGTAGCGCCGACTCCAAGGTTTGTAGCTGTAGCAACGGATACCACGACATTGACCACATCGTCTGGTCATGGAGTGGAGTTCGATGCGGCTAGACCTGGACTCTTAGCAGTCTTTCGAGCATCAGGAAGATCCCCGGCGGTGCCGATGTGCGATATTCTGAGTCAGAAGGACTACAAATATGCGCGGATTCTGTTTGACTTCGCCAAGGAGATGGGAATCTTTCCTTGATCCCTTCCTCTCTCCATCCCCGTAGATTGTACGCACTATCGTCCTATTAGCGGATTGTAGTTTGTTATGTTTACTTATATTTTTTTGTTTTATGATTGTTACATGTTCGCAATGGTGGCGTCGACATGCGCCATTCGCTATTTCGGCACCAGAATCGGTAAATGTTGGTTTATGAGATCTAAGGTCGTAACTGTTGACCTTGTCGTTGGTGGTACGTCTAGGTTCGATTCTGCAGTAACCTTACAGGGTTATTATGGTTGTCGGCTCCTTGCGTTTTTCTGGCGTCAGTGTCGCCAGCGACGACATTAGATCACTGAAACAATTGAATTAGGTTTGGACGACGTGTAGTTGTGACTGGCGGCTTTACTGTTGGCGGGATGCGTGAGTTAGATGCTGCTGTAGCTTCACAAAATTGTAGTGGTGGGGCCGCCAGCCACAACATCTAAATGCTTGCAACGACTTGGAGTGGCGAATCACCACAGAGTATCCGCAACAAAGGGGGTTATCTTGGGAGCCAATTGATAGTGTCCACGGCAAGTTGCTACAAAGAGGCGCCAATCCCTTAGCAGACATAAAGAGGACAACTTTAGAACCATACCTGGCAGCAACAACATCCACAATCGAGCTCACCCGGGATAAGGTGCACTTGAATTGAGGGAGAAGGAAATGTCTACCCTCAAAATAGGATATAAGTTTAATGAATTGTTAAGCTAGGCCGTCATTACGAAATAAAAAAAAAAGACTGTTCATACAAATTCTTGGACGTAGTGTATGAAGACTATTGAATACAAAGAAGCATCGTGCAATCAGCATCAAATGCAGCATTCTATCCAGTTTTGTTACCTTTTGCGAGTTAAATACTTTTGTTAAGTTGGACTTTCTAAACAATACCACTAGATAACCTCAAGAAGTCTTGGACAGATTAGTTTTTTAAAGTACGCATTACACTCGGTGAGATTTGCAGATCGATTCTTCCGTGTAAAATGCTCTACTATTGCGCTTTTCTATAACTTTAACATGCATAGTTGTATCGTCAAATATTGCCAATAATGATTCCATGGATTCTGTTTTGCTCACGTTAATTCAATTTTTCAGCAGCCCAGTTTTCCAGATGCCAAAAACTTCAAGCTCACAATAAACGACATCAAGTAAAACCCCAAAACGGAGCAGATCCTAAATCAAGCGCAAATGTTACAAAGTGTCATCCTTTGGGTCAAGCTGTCGAAAATACTCTTATCACCAATTGTTGACTATGTTTTTTTTGCACAATTTCTGTTCGTTGCTCTACCCGGTAGATAAGGGGAACAGTTTCACAGATAGTGTAACCATTCATAACACCAAGAGCATAGTTTTGAAATGGAATCTCGGTAGAAGAAAAAAAAAACAACCCCCCGAAAAAGCTCATGTCACGTCCCATCCATAAGCATTCTGGTCACGGGCGAATGCGCCGCACACAGCGTTCTGGCGGCAATGATTGATGACAGTCATTCATTTTAATACAACTCTAAAGTGCACCCCACACGCCCAAACATATACACAAAGCCACACACGCCCATACAACCCCGTGACATCGGCAGTTACAGTGCGGCAGTACGGTGCGATGTATCGTTTTCGACGAGCTGCTGTTGCCGACTAAATCCCGGATGTTATGCAATACCGATCGATGAATGACGGCTGAGACCTGTGCTTCCACACAAAAACACATACATGGAAGGGCCCATCCCAGAGAAAAGGAGCAAACAAATACCCTCACCATAAAACCGGGTTTCGGGAAGTGCGTAGGCATCCTTGGAAACATCGTCCAGAGAAAAGCTCGTTCCTTGCTTTGGGCCGTTTTCCACACGCTTGGTTGCCGTTATTAAAGCGTAGACGTTGGGTTAGGAATGTGGCTGCCTGGTACACAACTGGAATGTTGTGGAAGTAAACCGGAAAGGTAAACTACTGCTCATTTGCGGTGAAGCAAAATAAATCGACGTGAAATCCAATTGAATGTTTCACATTTATTGGTTGTATTGCTTTCGATTGCAGACTTCAATCACTGTTTTATCGCTGGAGATGGCTACCTCTCTCCCTATCTCTTCGTCCAAAGAAGGCCATCAATCATAATGCTACAATAAATCGAACAGCTAAGGTAGAACTGATCCTTCAGAAATTGCCAATAGGAGTACAAGCATATTTGCACAAGTAAATATACATGCAGAACTATTTCAAGTTATTTGATTTCCTTCGTAAACTATTTTCAGTTTGCAGCATCACCGGTGAAGCTGTCTTTGCCGAACTCTCCCAGCTCATGTTGGTCAATATTTTTCTTTTTTAAAAATCCTAAACGCAATTTATCGTCGATCCCTAGCGATTGCCTAAACTGTTTGCAACTTTTGCTCAATCTCTCCCGTGGTTTCGCTTGGCTTGAAGATGAATAATTAATTCTAGCCAATGTTTGGCAGGCAAAAAAGTTTCGCTTAAACTTAAAATTAGAACAATTTAATTATAATTACAAGGCACGCAGCACGGACCGGTTAGGGATTGTCGGGAATAATAATACTTTAATTATAATGTACTGTCCCAGCGAGCATTGGCACGAAAGTTGCTACAGGCAGGCTATGGAGAGGAAGGCCGATTGTCCCTTGTTCCCTATCGGATATGGTACACTCACCGGCACCGTTCAAGTGGATCGATTATCATTTTTACGCGATTAGTCTGCGTTCCATGAATGGGTCTCGCCGAGTGGCCGTTATCACCCGTCATCCCGTAACCGTGGCGCACTGAATGAAGACGTCTCGCTTTCGGTCAGTATGGACTACCACCGGGGACACGTGCTGCACCAGCACGCACGCAGCGATGCTCTTCACGCACATCCCCACAAAAACCTCCGCTCCAGCGATGTGTATTAATTATGATGTAGCGAATGAATAAATAGAGCGTGTAATGCAATTAATTGAATGGGAGCTACGACGATAGAGACCGGACCGGATCGTGTAGATTGATGATTGGTATCAGACTGCCCGGGGAGGAGTTAGAGTCTAGATGAGCCTTTTATCTCAGACTGAGTCCCGGGATGGTTTAACTTCAACTTCAAGCAAGTACGATAAAGATCCAGCCATTCAGTCTCGTACAAAATGCAGCTATGGGAAGCCAGCTCTTTAATAGCACAGTGACCAAAACCAAAAAAAAAAACAACCTTCTACTTCCTCTGGTCTCTGGCACAAGCTGTGGCAGTGTGAAACCGTGTTGATTAAATTTGTGCCAATTTATGAGCATTATCAAGGTGTTGGAGCGCATATAAAACAAAGCTCGAACAACCAACAAAGCGAAAGAAACACACAGCCTCATTCTCCATCTGCTCCACTTGCTAAGTGCATGACAATTCCTGGATCCATCCTTGGCAAGGAGCTTGCTGCACCTGAGACCGCGTGAGGGGTCCCTCTTTCACCGAGAGCGTGTGAGAGGTTGTTGTGGTTCGTATGCAAAAACGGATGCCGCACACACCGAGGCAAGCGACCCGAATGCAGCAACCGGCAGCAGATGTGTGGCCGGAAGACAAAGAAATTATTCCCCACGGTTCGTCCCATTCGTTCGCCCGAATGCAGAATAGTTTATTGCAGCAAGTTCTACGTAAAGCAACCTTGTGTGTGTATGTGTGTGGGAGATTGTGTTTTTTTTTTGCCACCCACCATCAGCGTAAGTGTGCCATGTTAACTTCCACCTCTGCCGCCTTTCCCCTTTTGGGAATTGGAGAGCATTGTCCTGCCATGAGAATTCCCCCAAGAAAACCTTGCATTCGAAGGACGCCCAGCCGAGATGAATCATACGCGAGCTTGCGATAGTTTTGGGGGAAATTGAAAAAAAAAGGCATCTCCTATCGTGCTTCTACATGTCGTAAAGATTTTTCAACTGCTGATGCTGCTACCGTGCATACTTTTATGATCCGTTTTGTTGCGTTTTACTGTTCTACTGGTGCTTTCTTTGCCAACGGCTGTCCCACTTTTTATCTCGAGGAAAAAAAAACGGGTGGGTGGGACTTTCATTAGTTTGATTGTAGATTGTGTAAGCTAAGTGTATAGGTGTGTGTGTGTGTGTTTATGTGAAGGTTTCGTCCTTGGTAAATCTGGTTGAAACGTACAGTGAGGAGAAAATATTACAATCGCTGGTGCTTCATATTAGAATCTTGGTTTGGGCGAAATACTTTCCATTCCTGCGATGTCCCTCTTTAAATGCCGTCCTTCATTCCAAGTACAGAAGAAATTAAAAATAGTACATGAAACAAACGTACGGTTGCAAAATGCTCAAAAAATGCATTTTAGAAGAATCAATTATTGTTTGAGCGTCAGTCAAATCTTTAGAAATGTTCTTTATGCATAAAGATTGAATGTAAGCTTCAAAAGAATTACGAAGAGTCTTTTAGTTTTGCAATATGATTAGTTTAATTAGACAGCAGTATTTTTGTCACTCGATTAGCACTGTGTGCCGGACATTTGGAACACATCAGTTCGTGTTCCATTCCACCAGAACAAACATTCAACCGAGTACGACCAGGATAAGGCAAAATCCAAGAAGGAAATGGATTGCTTAATTTGTAATTGGTCAACCTGTGTGATGTTGACCATACGACAAAGAGCCGCCATAGTTGAAATAAATAATTAATAAATACATGCAACGCTTTTAGAGCTAAGATTCGTAATTCAGATGCATTACTCGACGAAAAGCTAACTAGGCATGACCACTACGATGATATTATAAATAAAGCCACCAGAACTTTTGGCTTAGTAAGTATAATGACGAGTGAACTCAATGATCCATTTTGCATTATTTTTTTGTTTGACATTCATATCTGATCTGTACTTGAGTTCTGGTCCGTTGTGTGGTTTAATTGTGCTGATCACTGAGTCGCCTATGGCCTCAGCAGCTGCTGCATACAAGGGGTCTAGTAAAAGGGGCCCCACGTTATTAGCTTTCCCCATTCGGGTACATTACATTCGTCTCATTGAACGAGTCCAGCTCAAAAATGTTGAAAACGGCAGCTAGATCTTGATGTATGATCAGTGTATGTTTCCGAAATCACCAATAAACCTTGGTATGTATGCATGTTTTATTTGTTAAATGTTTTAATTTGAAATTGATAAGGGCCCCTACATCCATGCCGCCTAGGACCTCAAAAGATCTTTTTTATATTTACTTATTTACTTTTAATTATGACGGTACAATGCCGTTTCATCAACACCATTGGTTATGACTAAATAATATGAACATAATGATCTTGATCTCCTCCGAAGCTCTAGATCCTTCATTTATTTATTTACACTAGTCAAGGCCCGGTAGAACCTACCTTTATGCCCGCAAACTCCACGATGTAAGCACACACTGGGTTGCATGCCAACTCCGAAATACATGGAAACTCTGGGATGCACTTAAACCTTAAACCTTTTTATTCCACTGACGGTCTGGCCGTTTTGTTAATGACGAAAGATAGCAATGTTTAATATTTTCTTCTACGAAATTGCTGTGAAATGCCCCCTTTGCCCGATTGTTCAGGTGTAATAGGTGCTAACATTTTTTGTCGCCTGCCATGGGTTTTCAAATCGTTTCAAATGTTTGTCCTGGCGAATTGAAAAAATTGCACCAATGCACAATTTTGGAAATTTTTCATTGTACTTTTCAACTTGTATCCTAACCTAACTTAGTCTGGAACGTGCCAAGACGTACTGAAGGGCCGGTAGTATCTGCCTAGTAGGTTTTCAAAAGAAGGTCCCGGTTCGTGGTAATAAGTTGGTGTGATATCGCTTCTTCATGTGCTTGGGCTAAAATTTTAGAATCTATTATTATTACATCGCCAATTCAATACTTATGTCTCCTTGATGCAATCACATCTATGCTCCAATCCCTCCTCTTTGTGGCGTTTTGTTAATAATCGCAGAAATTCATATCACATTTCTTACTACACGTCCCTTGGAGCGATTATTGCCTCGCTCTGAAATATGTGGCCTTTTTTGCTGAGCATTTGTTTTTGAGCCAGTTTCTTTGCGGGCCCTGCAGTTACTTCTGGGACTCAACTAGCTGGTCCTTCTCCCGCGTAGTTCCCCCTTTCGTAGCCTTTCACTGTCATTGCATCCCTCTGAGTTTACCAATTGTTCACACGGTGCCACTCAATCCTAAGCTCTCTTTTTCGCCTGTTCCTAATGGTACTAACGAACCAATTAGGAAATGCTTAACAATGTATTAAATTAAAACTAATATTAAGGGAAAGATATATAGAAAGAATAGATATGTAAAGAAAGAGTTCAAATATTGATGACAAAACACATATAAGACTCCGTAGATAGCCCAATATGTCAGACATATCTCATTGTTTACTGACAAGCTTAGAAAATCTTGAAAGTCGCCGCAAAAAAGTGCAAATTATATTCATGATAAAATTTTCAAACAATAAATTGGATGGACGCTCCTCGACATCTTAAAAACATCACAATCCACCTTCATATTGATACAGGAAGTACATGATAATTTTATTCATGTGGAACAGTTCAACAAAAACTACGCTGCAAAAGAGCCACTTTCCGCTATGGTACGTAGTTTGAATGATTAATGCGTAATAGACCATACAATTCCTATCTCTGAAAAAGATGCAATACAGACTAGAATGATTGAATTTGCTGTCAAATTCATTGATTTCCTAGTTTCATAGTTTCATATAATAAGATTTAATACAAATAATACCAAAATCAGCGACGGGAAGAAATAATCTGAAAGTAGTTTGCAATTAAAGACTGAGTTCTTGTAAATTCGCTTCAAGAAATCTTCATAACATTAATATAAATTCTGGAAAGATTTTCTTCTTATTTGACATGGTTTTTAGGGGTGTCAAACACGAAAAAGAAGAAAAGACTTAAGCCAGTTATTAGATGAAAAAGTTGCACGAAAAGTGTAACCAGGAATGATAAATTACATGAATGTGTGATCGAAATTGACGCAATGCAACTGTCTCCAGAGAATTACACGAGTAATGTGAAGGTAATACACAAAAATGTTAGGGCAATAGTTCGTTTAAAAGCACAAACTAAAAGATTTGAAAGTGTAATATTCTAAAGCTCTAAAAGTTCAAAAAATTTTGACAATTCTGAAGTCAAAAATTACTGTCAAAATACTAGGTCTTTATAAACGTTGGTCAAAAACACCGTTGTATACCAAATGAAATCATCATTGAGAAATCGCCAATCAATCAAAATTATTCAGTAGTTCAAAGTATTGTTAATGAGTTCTCAAAATTGTCTTTTTAATATTGTTTTCTATGAAAAATTGCTGTCACAAAAGCCTTCTGCTGAAAATTTTTACTGAGGCTCAAGTAGAACTTTAAAAAAGATAATGCTTACCAATTCAAGTTTACCAAGAAAAATGTGTATTTTTCCAAAAAAAGGGCGATAAAAATAGGTTTTTTAAATAATTTTGAATGTACTATGTTTTGAAACTCCATACAAAATAACTTAACGTTTGGTTAGGCTCTCAACAGAGCTTCCCACAATCTCATAAGTGAATGTACTAAAAATATAACCGCAACGCTTGTGGCCAGTGAAAATTGGTAGGCAAACCAAGAGCTGTGCCCCACCTCCGGATCGTCAAACCGAGCAACCGACCCGACCCGCACGGTAGTAGCAGCGAAACGGGGTTTGTTTATGTTTTAATTATTTTAATGAGTACACTTAGCGCGACAGTACACAATGGCTGCGGAACATGCTCCAGTGGGGCCACCGGAAAACGTGCCCGGTTGGCCACACACTTCATTTTCGCATTCGCATTGCCAATGCGAAAGCATCCAGGTGACAGTTGCCGCCGGCAGGCATTGCGCGCTTGAAAACTTGGTCTGCCGTGTCTGGACTTTAGCGCCGTGGTGGATCAGATAAATGTGGCACTTGGTGGTAATTGTTCCATAAATTTGCTGCTTCCGACCATATTGGCATCGGTTCGGCATAAATCTGTTCTATCGAACGGTCCGCACTAATGGACCATATGAAGCTGGCGGCAGTTAAGTTTAAACGCGTATAGTTCGTAGTTACGTCGACGAGCGATATTGGAGTGAGGGTTCTACAGCAAGCACGTCACGCCAAACGGCTCCCGACAGTGTGGTCGCATTTTAATACGTGTAATACACTTGCGTTGTATTATGAATCCCGGGCTGCATCAAACACGCCCCAGCAAAGCATTTCACATTTAGGTTCCAGCCAGCTTGGGGCCATCTTGCCATCTAATGAACACACCGTACGTCCGTTCGGGTAAGGTGAAAAGTTCTGGTCCCATCTAAACAAATGTCACCCACGGGAAGGAAGCGAAAGCTTGGTGGAGCGGGATGGGCGGAGAGGTACGCCAGAGTGAGTAGGCGAAGTAAAGATAAAACAGCTCCAGGGGAACGGAATGCGAATGTGCCTAAGTTCGTGGATGCCTGCATGATGTGTCCCTGATGTCGCTTCCATCCAACGCGACATTCACATATATCTACGCGCGCATACACACACACACACACACACACACACACACACACACAAACATATCACCCAGTTTCAAGCAGTTCGTTAGCCGCAAGGTGTCCGTGGACGTGGCAGCTAACCGCTCCAGGCACTGCTACGTCCGGTTGGCAAATGAAAAAGGGATTCTACAATATCCGGGTGGTGTCCGCCGGTGAGCGTGAAAGAGCCGGTCTTTCGGCTAATTAAGATCCTGCTCTTTGCCACCGTGATGATGATGGGACTGAGTCCGGAGCGCAACGGAACGAAACGCACGCCGAGACGAGATCCTTATCTTGCGTTCTCCATTTATGGCATGAGTGGTAGCTTGATGACGTTTGTTTGTTGCAAAATTTGACACACATTGTTTAATGCTGTTGTTTAAAGTAAATGTAGTTCAAAATCGTTTGCCGTGTACACATCGTGCAAGAAGTTATGCTTAGGCAAGAGACTAATGTATTTAAAGCTCAAAACACCAAACGATTTGCAGAGGCTTTCAACGAAACTAACAGGCCTTGCAATAATATGTCTGTGAGCTTTAATGAAAAAAAAAAAACAATAGTGGAAAGTAAATTATGTACCTTGATTTTATTTTTATTGATGTAGTAAATATCATTACTGAGCTCACAATTAAGAAATGCCATTTACTTTAGCTTAATTATTAAAAATATTCTTATATTTCGGCAACTCAAGGGACATATGAACACGTACATAAATGCCCATTGAACGTGGACTGACACACATCAGAATCATATACACAATAAACCTTATTAAAGGCGGCTCCTATCATGTTCATCAGATCTGTCTAGCCTACAGTAACCTCCATATTTTTTGCAATATTGAACCACTACCCGTCAATAACAGGGTGCAGTATTGTTGTTTGAGTAATTTTATGTTCAAAAAGGCAATTCAAAACAGGAATCTCTTTGGTGAATTATGTTTTATTTGATATCCCTGGATGATTGTTCATCTATTTAAAAGTAAATACTAGCAACGAAAACCATTAATAATACTTTAATTGTCTATCTTCTTTTGTTTTGTTTGGTGCTATAGCGTGCTACGTTATGCTATGATTAGTGTGGTTTGGATATTTTATGCTCCCAACACTATACCAAAGCTATACGCTACGTTATTTATTTATTTAGACCCACGAACATCCGAATTGTTTGACCGACTGAGGAAGACTGATCCTCTTTGCGCTTTGCTGAACGATCGCGCTGCGAATCGTTCGGCGAATCCCCAATTGTATATGTTCAGTACTGCCTGTGTGTATGTGTATGTGTGTGTGGCTGTGTACGTGTGAATGTCTGTGGATGTGTGCTTCTGTGAAATTGTTTTCAGTTTTGGATGTCGCACGGTACGCCACAGTGCTATGCACAAAGTACCAGGCGTCTCCTTAACTGCAATGCTCAATATGTCTTATCTTTTTATGTTAGTCATGAAATTCGCTGTACTACTGCCAGTTTGCTACGTATGTGATGAAGAAACGATTGTTAGATTTATGTAATATGTTTTCGATTCAATTTATTATTATTTATAATATTCTTTACACAGACAAACTCCGTGACAAACAAACAGTGCTTAAAAACAGACTCTATAATTTCCGAAACCCATCTAAAAAATTACCATACATATACTAACATGTTAATCGAGTATGCCCGGGATAAGGCAAAGAATAAGGAAGATATGCCTTATCAATATGATTATTAAACTTACTCAACACAAGCGGTGTTGACAATACGGCACTGGACCATCATAATTATTTATAAATAAATAAATAAAATAAATATACTAACATGTTACAGACCAAAGTAAACCTAGCGTCGGACTGCAAACGAGGGGGCACTATGGTCTGTGACGGAAATAAATGTAATGAAGTGCTTAAAGTACCAGGCGCCTTCCTCAGTTACACTCTTCAGTAATATTCAATGAATTATTAACAAATTGGCTGCTTTAAGCTACATTTTCCACAATGAAAAAAAAAAAACTTTCATTGTAAAATCTTAATAGCTAAAACGATTACAATCTCACCTTACAGCTACATCGAGAATTTTATATTTCTTTCAAATTGGCCTTGCAAAAAAACATTCCCTTCCTTCACGATGCTTACAAGCGGTCGGTCAACAAGCTTGCAAATCGCTACAAAATGTAACTGCCACGACGCGAAGCACATTTAAGCTCCCAGCTCCTTAGGGAATGTCAACAGCACAACAATATAATATGTGTTCTGCAAATTTTGTTCCCACGAGGAACCCGTTTAACGCTGTTAACGTGTGCACACGGGCGACAAACTTGCACGATACAACCCTGCTGCATATGGCTGAAGGTATGTCACCAGGTGCATTACATTTGTGCGGATAGTTTAAACAAGCATCGATAGTCGTCGCTACAAAGTTAGGCTCCGGGCAGGTGTGCGCACCAGGTTCAATGTTCGTGCAAAAGTAGTTTGGCAACTTGTTGGGTTTTAGGATGGTTTTGTACGGGAAACTTTTGCCGTGTCACAAAAGTCCTTGCTTGCCAGACTTTTTGTGCACTTTGTGCAGCTGATTGTTATAGTGCTGTTTGCAACAGCTTTGCGACAGGAAATTGGGACAGCAACAATGTACGGGTTTGTTGAATCGAACGTACAAAAGTGTTCACCTCTAATTTGTCTGTGTGTGACTCGACAAACTGTGCCCTCAAATGTTTAATTTCTATTGAAAAATAACTTGGACAAAACCAGGTCAACATTCTGGTTACCTACGAAATCAATGCTCCGAACAGTATGAATAACGAACGATGGTTTCGTACGATGAACTACCAATAGAGTGCTCTAAGAAAGGAGGCCCCTCTTCAGAACTTATCAAGCCTCAACAACGACACCTTTTTACACACATATGGCACATAAGGAGTATAAGGCCATCAGGAAAAGAAAGGGCCCAACGTGATAGCCAAATCGGGTGAAATGTGAGTGTTTTATTACTCTGTGAAAAGCCCTTCGCCACTCCGTGACCGAAGGATGTCATTTACTACGATAAAGAATCATTGCACCAAGCAGCACCAGCAGCAGTACATCTTGGGACATCCGGAAAGTACCGAGGGCGGGAGTCTCCGGGGACAGATCGTTCTGAACCATTATAAATAGCTCATTGGCTCTCGATTAGATTCGATTGGTTTCCTCTGTCCGGGGTCATCGAATCAGTGCTGAACTGCTATTGCTGCTGTGCTACGGCTTGCCAAGGACTATCTTCATAAATCCACTCCGGCACGTCCTTATTCTTTCGTAAGGCGAACAAAAGACCGTCTGCGGGACCAGGAGCTTTCCGGGCTCGTCTCACTCACTCGCTCCCCATCCGTATCGATCGTTCGGTTACGCTCCTTGAAATAACCCATCCAACCAACCATCAAGAGTCATCCATCTCATCGTACCCTGCTTTTATCGCCCCCTTTTGGAATTCCAAGCAGCCGGGCATGCTTGTTGCTTTTTGCCACTCAGACAAGGCCTGTTGCATAATACGTGCACCACGCGTATCGATACGCGGTATGCGAACATAGGGCACACCGGAGAATGGGACGAAACAGCCAAGAGAGCAACATTCCAATCCTCGGCATAGTTCTTCGGGCTGGCAGCGTTCCAGCAAATCCTTATCAAGCCTGCCGTTGCCGGGAGCTAGCTTCCTCCAGAATTTCCGGCAGCGTATTTTTAGCAAATTGCAGTCGATCCTCCACAAATAAACAGACGCTGGCCGCTGCAGTGCTGTGCGTTCTTCGCGGTGTGTGAGGCACACCCGGCAGGTTGAACATTCGTCGCCATTTAGCCCCGTATAATGGCTGCCCTGGGTGTACGTGGCTCATATTTATTGTGCCTGCGTCCCAAGAAACGGCATCTTCGTCCAGGTTTAGGTAACCGCTTCTTTCACCAGATTGTTGCCAGAAATTTGGGGCCCTCTCGCAACTAAACTAACACCCAACTCTTCCTTCTCTTCCCAGCTTGTTAGCCGTGCTTCCAGTGTGCAGCATCACTTGCTTCAGCCAGCAAGCAATCCCGGCACGGCATTAATAATTTAGGCTCCGTCATATTCAGTGAATGTTGCGAAAGAGCAACACGCTGAAGAGAGCGGCCTCAGCCGGGTGAAGATCCAGATTTTTTGCACCTCGATGACATGCGCGTATCAGTGTGCGAGGGATGGGAAGGTAGCTGTGGGTAAGGTGCGGAAACGTGGACAAGTGGCACAGGCAGGCAGCCCGAAACCGGACGGCTTACCACATGAGTATTATTACACTGGTACATGGGTTGGCATGAATAAATAACGAATCCGTTTAATGTTGTACCCATACACACAGGCACACAAACACACACACACACCAAGCTTTGTTTTTTGCTTTGCCTGTCGAGAGTACTTTGAACCGGCAGAACATGATACTTCGCATCGCCCGGTGGAATGCGAGAAAAGATTCGCAGTTCGCCCACACGGTCGGTGGGAGTGCCACGGTGCCTTTTCTCTTTCGATCTCAACCATGCGTAACAATGCGTGTAGAAATTTTCAGAGCTTAGCGGTTTGACGTAAGCACCGTGCTGGGTGTATTTTGCCTGCACGTGTGTGCGGGCTTTCGGTCGATCCGGGAAAGCTACCCCACAAAAACACACCCGCACACAGAGAGCGCGGTGCGTAAAGCCCTTCAATTTGTATCAGCATCAAGTGTCTTTGGCGGCCAGCGTTGCGTTTCGAGTGTTGCGGGTAATTATTCAAAATGGGAGAAAAGAAGAAAAATCTCATAAATAACAAAAAGACAGTTTATGCCGCTTGAGCAAACGCGCATTTAAAATTCGTAACATTCTGATACTAGTCCCCTTCAAAAAGAAAAGAGTTGCTTTTTGTAGCAGGTGGGCTCGTCCGGGATTTGAACCCGGGACCTCTCGCACCCTAAGCGAAAATCATACCCCTAGACCAACGAGCCCGTCGAAAGAGCTCGCAGCGACTACGCATTAAAAACACTTGCTCTCACACAATCGATACCGCGCGAAATGAGAACACTGCTCGAATCGCCGATGGACGTGTTTGCTCGAATGCCGTTCGAGAGAGCGTGGAGCGCTGATCGAAATCATCGGTGCGTGAGAGCGTGAGTGTTGTGCATGAGAGAGAGAGAGAGCGCTACGGACTGTGATTGTGATGCGTGCACAGTGGGTGGCACTCCTTATGTAGCTGTTAAAACTATTACATTGATGATTTGATCTGTAGTTAGTTTTTTAATTTACTTCTCATGAGAATAACTACCAACTTTTGGTAAAGGTTGAATGATAAGTTCTAAATCATTTAATCTCTGGTATGATATGATTTATTGATTGCATTTGTTATCAACAGCAAATTATACTACTTTGTTTTACCGACAAAAGACTGCAACTTGTCTATCATTTTCACTCTCAGTTCCTGCACTCGTGCAATATCTACTGGATTGGTATAAAAATGCTCCAACCCAACCAGTGAGTGAAAGATGATCCTACTCCGTTCCCGGTCCAGTTGATTATTGCGCTCGAGATGCGCGTGCAAGGCTTCGTAGCCAGAAATTGTTCTAAATTGCTGTGCATCGTCCTGAATCGCTTCGAAGAAACCTACCAGCGCACCGACACTGTTTCCATCCAACTCATACGTATCATTAGTGAGCCGCACTATATCATAGGTTCCATTTAAAGCGCGGTATATCTTGGCCGCTTCCTCAACCTTATCGCCCTGAATATATCCCACACACAGGGCTTCCTGAGCTCGGCGACCCGCAGCACGTTCCTGCTCCAACAGGCGCAGATTGTCATTCAGTCGTCGCTTCAGCTTCTGCAAACTGTTCCGCAAGCGTTCAATTTCTGCCAGAAACCGCTGCTCAACTTCACGCTCAAAATTGTCCACCCGCCGCAACAGGTCGGTCAGCTCCGATTCTTGCTGTGCTTTCAGTAGTTCGTACTGGTTGGCAGAGATGTACGATTTCTGCATAGTACTGTACCGCGAAAGTACAGCCTCGATAGAAGCTTTAAACTCGCGAAGCTTACGGCTACATTCGTCCGAAGCATTCGTCACGGTGGGCTCTCGACTGACAGGGCGCTTCCGTGACGATCTGCGACCTTCGATCAGCTTGGTGAGCCGCACTAGCTCATCTATTTCGCTAGAGGATATAACGCATTCCTCTGAGGGTGCAAAAAATTGACGCTTCACTCGCAGTGACGAAGCACTGCAATCCACAACCACCAACAACACAACGAACGCAAGTTGTTGCTTCCACATGTTGATCGCTGTACGGCTACAAAGTGACTGAGGCGTGTACGTGCGATTACGTACGACTGTAGCTGTACAAGCGCAGCAACGAACAACTACATTCGCAAGCCTGCACATACTGATGTTGACATGAAACACATCTGAGATTAAAAGGGAATTCCCAGAGATAGGACAAGCATGAAAACAAAAAGATTTTGAACGAAAGTGTCATGGACATACAAATTGTGTTAGCATTAGTACTCACAGATTGAAGAATTCGCTATCAGCATCAGCACGATGATCCACTTGTATATCCTCAACTGTTTGTAGCACTGGAAGTTATGATATCGATTCAGCATAATGATTTTCGATATCATTTTGATCATCTTGATCACGATGATCAGTATCTTCTTCATTGGGTTGAGCGGTACGCTAGGTCGCTACTTCCCGCGTGCCACCGTTGCGCCGATCGGAGAGGGTACGAGGCCACCGCCAACAACCCTGCCAAACCCGTTCCACTTACAGGGCAAAAGCGTACGCAATACACTGCTCAGGGATGTGTTGCCGTTGGTCCCCGAAATTGTCGCCTAGGAGTTGTGGCTCGTGGAGCAGTGGAGCTACGGCACGTACGGGCACTTGCGTTTCAATGTTCCAGGTGTTGCACCGGTGTCCTACCACAACCGGGCACTTCTGTGTTACAAGTCTTGTCTATTCAATTCTCTCTTCGCATTCCCCGGTGTGTGTGTGTGTGTTTTTTTTTTTGCGCGTTTCCAGAGTGCTGGGGTTTTGGTCCTTAATTCCTTCCGGCCCAGTGCACACGGTGCAAGTGTCTTTTCGTTACGTTATTCCGTGATTTTATACTCGAAGCGTTGCGAACGTTTCTTCGGTGCTTAATGTTTATGCGATCGTTATTCGCTCGTTTCACACCACAACTGCAGAAGCAGCAGCATAAGCTTACAGCACAATAAATGCTGTCCGACTGGCGTCGTCGTCGTCGTTGTCGTACTGCTGTTGTAGGCTATTTGTTTCCCAATATACGGTGAGACATTTGCATGTCCCGTCGTGCGTTTGTAACGAAGCTTTGCCAAATTCACCTGCCAGCAATTCTAGGTGCGAAAACTATCTACGGTTCCAGCTCGAACTGGCACAACATGATTGACTTCCTGTTCCCGACCGAGTTGGAGCACCCTACTGTAAGCTGTCGGGAAAGAATGTCCTGTCGTTCACTAGCGAAGTGTAGCCGGTGTCGAGCATTTTAGCCATCAGTACCATTAAGTACGGCCCAATATTCACCACGGAAATCGTCAATGCGACACATCCGAGCTGTAAAAGATGTGTTTTTTGTGGTTCCGGCGTACCGACGTGTCGTAGCGCCAAAATGTATGCAATTGGTTGGTTGCGCTCCTTATGCTTTCCGCCTTGTGTATTGGGTTGTTCGTTTATACGAGGAAACAGCTTCCGTACTGGTTTTTGAGTAAGTTCTGTTTTGTAATTCGACTTGATGTGCTTCGTTTTTTTTTTTTTTGGTTTCGAGTAATGATCTTACTTTTTTTAATCGCTATTACTATCAATATTATTATTAAGTATTATTAATGTTACGATACGTTTAATGCTATTATTAGTGTTAGTTTGTTTTTACTATAATTATTCTTATTAATGTTCCAAACAGTATTTATACTACGCGCAATGTCCGCTTCTATCGCAGTACGGTGAAACTCGACTACTCGCATCAGACATTCCAACAAGGAGCAATCGATCGTTCGTTTGTTCGCTGGTAGACTCGCGTTCCGTTTCTTTCCTTTTTCCACCCCTTTTCCTCAGGATACGCAAATCAAACGTTTCAGGATCAAGCGTCGTGAAGAAGTGCCGACTAATTTGAACGTTTCCGGAAATCGGTTCGGTTGGCTATTGCTTGCGTTCGACTCTTTCTTCTTTTTTTTGTCGGCAGTTTCCGTTCGATTTGCTTCACTTGTTATAACTTCCCTTTCCGGTGGGTTGTCGGGGGCGCTGATGTGTGTTTGTGGTGTGACAGACAGTGCCAACAGGGTGGGTTTTGGTGGGAAGTGGCGAATGATGAATGAGAATTTTCTCTGATTGGCAACGAAGATCGCAAATTGTTAATGCTATTTGGCTTGCTCTGCTTGTTTCAAGGATTTTCCCACATTTTCTCCATCGAAGAAAATTTGACGAAGATACTCTGTTTGAAGTTTAATGGAGCACAATTGAAAACGCGATAATAATGAAAGATTAGAAAACTGTGGTGCCTTGAAGCGTAAAGTGCACTCTCTATGCACCACAATCTGTTACGTTTACTGCGCTTTCGATTCTGGAACGAACTAGCTGGGTGTGGCTTTCCCGTTTGGTGCTTTCCGATGTTTTCTCGGCTGCCGACTCCAGTCGGCCGGTAGATTAATTCGTGTTTTCGTTGCTCGACGCACGATGGCGCGGTATGGTAATGGCGAGTGGTCTGCTTATTCGCTGCCCCCGAGTCCCGAGCTCCGGTTCCGGTGTGTGCCAGTTTCTGCCGATTAGTTTTGCGCCGTTTCCCGGTGCAATTTGGCAGCAGTTTGCAAACGTACGTTGCCTGTGCGTGCGTGTGTTTGTGCTGTGCCTGACCAGTAGTGCCTGGCGCAGTGCGAACGAACAAAAGATGACGACGCTTGGTGCTGAAGCACACCACGCGACGGTGTGAACGATGGGTTGGTTCGTTCGCTTTCAACTTTTCAACTTGGTTCGATTAATCACAACAACGGCGACGACGTTCGCAAATAATCGCTTCCGGTGCAACCGTGTATTCGCACTTCCAGCGGTGGCGACGGCAATGGTATTCGTGATGGCAGTTTTCATTTTTCCCACCCGTGGGCTCGGTTTGCGTCGGAGCCGTGCCTTCGCGTTGTGTTCGCCTGTGCTGTCGGACCAGGACCCTGGAGTGGACGATCGTAACGGATCGATCGGTCAGTGGTGCTTTCGGAACAATTTTTGATTACGGATCTGTAGTGTGCCGGTTCTTACTTGCCACGCTCGCGTTAGTATACGATCATGTGCACGGTATTCGGGCATTAGCAGCCGCAGCATTATCTGAAATAAAAAGGGAGATTTTTTTTTTTGTGAGTTTGTGTGTTCTGCTTAATATAACGTTTTTAGTTGAACTGAGCAGATTGTATTTATTAGAGCAAAGCAGTAGTGGGTTCGATCTTCACACGGCAGAACCGGGAATCGCATGACAGCTACGAGGAAAATTAAATCAAGCAAGACATACAAATTGAAAAGTTTTATTTTGCCGAAAAAAATGTTATTAAATTATTTGAGAAGTGTTAATAAAATGCTCGCTAGCCGTTTTCCTTTGATCCTACGACAGATTTCTATATTCTTAACCGCTATCGAAGCATTGAAAAATTTCGATTTGTGTGTTAATTGATTAGTTGTACCTCAACTGCTGACGAGTTATTACCTTTATAACTCGGGATCGAGTAGGCAATACGTCATTCGACAGCTAAAAGTGTACGGAACAAGCAGCGAAAACATCCCGTGATAAAAAAAAATGCCAAAAAACAGTACATTGTAGAAGCGAATCACATGCATCATGATGATCCGCGCCGGACGCGACAACCGCCGACACAGTTAACACCCAGAACAACCGGTGGCTGGCTTACTGCCCGGCGGACGTGCCACGGGTGCCGCAAACCAAGTTCCTCCAGACGGTGATGGTGTTTTCCTGCGTGTCATCGGAAGGGGACGTGATGCCGCCCCACTTTTTCGAGCAGGAGCTGAGGCTGAACGCGGACGGTTACATTTCCATGCTGGACACCGTCGTAAAGCCTTGGATCACGAGAGTGGCCAACGGCAGACCGTACGTGTTTCAGGAGGATTCCGCTCCGTGCCATACAGCCTCCAAAACGATAAAGTAGTTGGTGGCCAATTTCAACGACTTCACCGCGCCGAATGTGTGGCCTCCCAGCTCCCCGGATCTTAATCCAATGAATTATTTCGTGTGGGGCGCGGTGGAACGGGACACCAACAGAACCTCCAACAACACCAAGGCGGAGCTCAGGTCCGTTTTCGCGGCCCTACCCCGCGAAACTGTCGCCAGGGCTTGTTCCCGGTTCCGGAGACGGGTGGAGGCCGTAATAGAAGCCGAGGGCAGATATTTTGAATAAAATGAATAAAATTCATGGTAAGCTACTATTTCTAAAACAACAAAAAATTTCCCCGATGATTAATTTTGCCATAATTTTTTTTTTCTTTCTCCGTAGGTGACTGTCAAAATTATCCCGAACGCCCTGTACCTTCAGAAGGTTAATTTGTGCTACTAATCTTGCCGGCCTTGTGAGCTAAGATCATGATTTTCGAATATTTTTCCACAATGGAGACACTAACTGCCGGTAAGTATTCTGTGCACCAATAAGTTGCTGTTAACTACAGACCAGGGATTTCTTTAAGGACATTGTCTAGGGACAAACATTCTACGCAAAGTTTAATCTCTATCGATAAATTTGGATTGAATGGTTGCTGATCGTCTTCGACTAAGACTTTTACGAATGAATTCCTTTTTGAATTACGAATGAATTCCATCGGTTGGACGATTGTTGAGAAAATTGGGCATCTTGGGCTATAGATGCGTGCCATACAAAAGGCCCACAGTACCACAGTATTTTCACCTCGGTTATGGCACTTTAAAATTTCGTTTTCTCCCTGGAAGTTGAAGTGCCAAAGGGGTTTTAGTACGATATATCACGCATATCACAAAAGATAACATAATTCTCTAATCAGCATCTTTTTTTTTTTTTTTTTTTTTATTCATGAGGGACGGCCAGGACGTATTGCTAACTAATCAGCATCTTCTTATTGATTGAAATAGTTTAAGAACATACTTTAATATGAGTTATTCTTATGTGGAGACAACATGGTGCTACAAATTTCATCTTATATTACTACGTGAGAGAATTTTCATAAACTTGAATGATTCTGAACGAATATTACTCTGACATTCAATCTCTTCACAGTAAATGCTTCAAGGCTTCATTAAACGACATTACCTCTTCGCAAACCTGTCCAACGCTTCGTCTAATAGACAACAGCGTCAGACAAACTGCTCACGCCGTGGAAACTCTGACAAGGGCTGTCTATTTGTCTAGCTTGCTGTTACAGTAGGTAGCGAAGATACAAAACGAATTCTTTGCATTGTCTCGAGGGCAAAATCTAGGGCATGACGTTGAAAAATGGTATTGTACGAATTGGAAAGGCATTTACTTCTTCGCTCGTCCATTCCGTTCTCGCGGCTTTTCTCCTTCTGCCCCATCCTTTTACATCTCGCTAGTTTTTTTCTATCTTTCCTTTTTGTAAGAGGAAACCCATTTCGTCTGCTCGTCCGTACTCCAGTTATGATACAGCTTAAAACAGCAAAATCGGTTGGCAGCATAGGGACGGTGAAAAATTCGGAAAGTTTACAACTTCAACCGTACCAGGAATGCTTTTCCTAACAGCAGACAAACAAGCAAAAAATGCCCTCAAAACAGAGCCACAAGGACAGCCAGACCAGAAGCAGTGACAGCAGCAGTTCTAGCAAGTAGTTCGATGCTGCATCATACAATGGAGCGTCTAGAATGACCTCACCGCATCCCACCGCAACGCAAAGCGAGAGCCACCTCACCAAGCAGTGTGGTCTTTACTCGCAAATGGCCCCATTTTGAAAACGATGTCTGATGCTTCCCGTGCATCCGCTTCCACTTGGAAGTGAAGGGAAGGGTTGTTTTCTTCTTCACCGAACCATGAAAAAGAGCCGACACCCGTACATGCATCCGGGGCATGGGGAGCTGGAAAGTCAACGTCAGGCAGCCACCAGACGAGGGAAAACTGTTCAAAAATGGATGATGATAATGTTTTTTTTTTCTGCCTCCTCTACCAGGTTGGCTACAAATATTGAGCTGCAAGCTTCAAGTGGTCGGTTGCATGTTGCATTCAAACACCGCATGAAAACTGCGCCGACATAGCCGACTACCATGTAGCCGGATCAGTTACGAAAGTAATACCTCGGCTTCGACAGCCAGCCACTTTTAGCCACCATTAAACGACACATCGTGCAAAAAGAAGGAAAGGTTAGATATTGCAAAAGAAAACATTTTGCACTCGGTTCAAACTCGGTTAGACTACAACGGGTTCAGACAGATGAACCCGATTTCGATAACAACTGTTACCCGATCGATCCGATACTATAAATAGACCTTTGGAACTGTGACAGAGCATGGCAAAAAGTCCTAAAACCACCGATTTCTCGGGTTAGCTCGGTGGTGAAAAGTTAACTTTTTGTCGAAAAACAATCGCAATCATCATTGGCCCTAAATGGAGCCGGCTTGAAGATGGGAACTATCAATGCCCTTCTAATGCCCTCGTCCCAGTTTACACTGTTGTCTGATGATGCTGAAATCGATAGACATAAAAGAGCCAAATTCCAACCCGCGATTCTCCCCCAGCCACGTTTTGCTGTGTGGAGTGAAAATTTTTGGCAAACCTCGCCGAGGTTTACCTGTCAAAGAAAATGTTTGCCGACACGAGACAAGACAAGACAGCTGACGATGGATGCTGTAGACAGTTTTTTTTTCGATATGAGATAAATTTGTTGCATTTGATCGAATTCCAAGAGATATGTTGGTTCTGGCAGTGATAGTGTTTGACGTCTATAAATATCATCACATCGTACCACTCTATATTAGTTCAGTTTTAAGTTATCATTTATGGTGTTGATAGTTATTATTTGATATTTAATTGATCAGTTACGAGGAGTATTGAATTGATGTTCTTTTTAATTTACAATCAAGCATCGGAGTGGTACAGCAATTTTAGTCATCTTTTTCCCATGGAGTAAATCTTCAAACTGAGACCCACGTGGTCTGAGGCGGAGACCATTCCTTGGGTATTTTTTGTATTAATGCAGTAACGTTTTCGTCGGTCACTACACTGCCGACTTCGCTCGGCAACCTCGAGCACACTAAACGAACATGTTCTGGTGTCTCCCTGGCATCCGTGCATTCCGGGCTGTGTGCAATTTTAGGTATCTTAGAGCTGAACCAACGTATCAAATCCAAATCGGACTGAGACTCTTAAACGAAATTAAATCAAAGACAATGTCAGAGAAAAATGTTACAATTGATTTGGTACAAAATGTACTGAGCGTTTAGAGAGAAAATATTAATAAAAAATGAAATATGCTGGAAAATAAAAACAAATCCGCTAACCAATTACCTCACACCCTGCATCATAAGCCCTTCTGTACGACCGAATAATGCAACATATTGCTCTAGAAAACAGCGCAACAGCCAAATGACAAATCCATCCACTTCAAGACGATACAGCGTGCAACCAGAGTCTTCCAATTCTTACCCACAAACACAAACTGCGCTTAAAAGTGCTTAATTTTAGCACTCTTCGCTAACAAACTTTTCTTAGCTACGTGAAGCAGGAAAGTTCCCCCCGGAATTCCCATTCACTTCACCCAAAAAGCTCAAACCCGCTTGATTGGCCTGCTTGAAATTCACTGCGAAGAGTTGTGCCTTGCGTCGGGAGGGAAGGGTAAAATATTTTCACCTCGTTGACTCCGCTCCGCATCGGCTCATTTTCGAGCCGGATTTTCATCCGGTGGCACTTTGCCACTTAGTACTGGGAGGCAAAGTGCATCCACAGTGCTTGCGCTCGAAGTAGGGAACATTATTCAATTAAAATGTTATCCCGAAACATCGTGCAGGATGGGGTCGTGGTCGGGTGGTTGGCTAGAAGCTAAAAGTGATGCGCTTTCCTTTTACTTTACTCATTTTCTCCCTAACGTTCTTTTTCAACTTGAAATAAAAGTGTTCCAAGAACTCGAAGCCGACGACGGTCGCCTGTCGGGCGGTTAGTAAAAGTAAAATAAAAATCCCTCGTTTCCTCTCATTAGTTTTCACCAAACGGATGCAACTCATCGAAGGTGGCGTTCGGCAGACAAAAAAACGACAGAAATCTTTATTCATACTGTGGAGGAAAAAAAGTTAAGAACCAAAGCTGGTGCGATAGAGAAGGCTTTTTTCTGAGGAAGAGAAGGAAAATTTTCACTCAACCAAAGGCGCGTACGATAAGAAGCCAACAAAAAAACAAAAAAACTTTACCAATCTTCTGGCCAGCAAGCAACCCGATGCGTTCTAAATGGCCACACGAAAATAAAAAGGAAAAACATGGTGATGAGAACAAATCAAAGGAAAACGTGCAACTGAATTATGTACGCAAAAAAAAGCGACTATCAGAAAGTAGAAAGAGGGAAACCATTTTCTTTCGTGCACCACACCAGCACGATCCATTCGAACCATCTCTTTCACACAGCGAAACACAAGCTAGCAAACATTTTGCGTTTATCTATGTTTACCTTTTCTCGCCTTATAGTTCAGTTCAAATTTGACTATTACACTACAAACAAAAAAAAGTGCTAATATTTCGCCTAAAGCTGGGAAAACCTAGCTCGGAGAGGAAACGAAGTATACTTTACTTGCACGAGGGAAAACTTTTAAACGACCCGCCGACACATCTTGCGGAACGAACGTACTAGGAGGCAGCAGGAACACACAAAAAAATGGTGAAGAAAAGTCTAGAACGATGAAGTGGATGTAGAACATTCGGAAATTCGAAAGGTAGTTGCTTGGTGGGGTGTGCCGGGAAGCAGCAAAAACCTGGTGAGTTTGATGGTGCTGATGATAATGTTGATGAAGATGGGAACGATGGCAAATTTATGAGTGAATCAGCATTAAGCAAAATTGCGCACATCAGCAGTTGTACGAATGGTACGGCATTAGTCTAATGCTAACGCGATAATTGAACCAGCAAACCGAACGGACATGCCAGCGTTTTGGGCCATGGATTCACCGTTTGTTCTAGGTCAAGGTAAAGATGGGAAGTAGGGTAATGAGATGGACAAGAAACAGAAGGAGGCGACCAGCACTGCAATTAAGCGAAAAATATCATGTCGGTGTCCAGAGTTGAGTTTCGCGAAAACGATAAATTTGCATTGTAAAATGCCAGTTTTTTTGAAATATATTTTTATGAATTATTTAGATTAAGTAGATATAATTTTAAGTAGATCTTATGTTCGGAATATTTCTCTCAAGGAAATGTACTGTTAATGAAGATTAGTTAAGTTACAAGAAAACGTGAAAAATTTACTGTTTTTCATGATTTTTCACTCCCCAATTCTATGTGATAGTAAACAACCTAAAGTGTGTACATCAAGTAAAGTTAAAATATTATAAAGGTCTGATCTAAATTAGTGCAAAACAGGAAACAGTAGGAAACTTTCTAATGACCAATTGTAACCACTTTGAACATTACAGCATCTTCCTAATTGTAAAGAAAGACAAGAACGTCCAATAGAGTTTGGTTGATTGGTTAATCGCTTGACAGAAACTTTTAGTCCCTCAGTTTATCCAGGCTCTTTGCCCTCTTCTCCTTCTTTTCCTTGGCTTTACGACCTACTAGGTCACAACGGTCACCTAATGGCTTACTAGACCTTGCTGACACAACGTAGCTGTATAGTCAGTCCTCACTACGGAGGAACGGTCCAGACAGGAAAACGGTTGGTTGGTCGTCTAAAGAAGGATAAATTCCGTAATAACGCCTTACAGCACACTACCCTTCTACAAACAAACCAAAACATTATAAGGAAATCCGAGACTTTATCGTTATCAAAAAGCAATTCAGAGCATCTGTTTAACCGGCGTAGAACATTGTGTACAATATAGTAGTAGGCGGAGTATGCGGTTCGCTTTGGGCCCTGGCAGTTGCTTGATGAAACAAGAGGTCTAGTAAAAGAGGCCCTGCTTTCCAGTAGTAGCTTCATA